>NW_023998414.1:43889294-44127957 GCF_014805625.2 Glossina fuscipes | reverse complement strand
ATAGCAGCATATATATTTAGCTGTCGCCCTGACGAATCCGCTGTGCTGGCAGTCCCCATCCAAGAGTGCTATAGGACCAGGCGCCCAAATTGCTGCTGTTTTGGACGCGTCGGTTACCCAAGTGCCTTGACTTGCCCTGCGATATGGTTCACTCAGTAGTACCAGGTCCACCTCTTTCTCAACGACCGTTTGCCGAAGTAGGTCATGAGCTGCTTCGCCGTGATTGAGATTAATCTGCATTATTCTCATTTCCGCGCTTTACCGACCAGTGCCTGCTTGAACAGCGGGCATTTCCCGCTCTCTCCG
This sequence comes from Glossina fuscipes, assembly GCF_014805625.2. Classification (NCBI taxonomy): domain Eukaryota; kingdom Metazoa; phylum Arthropoda; class Insecta; order Diptera; family Glossinidae; genus Glossina; species Glossina fuscipes. Next base: position 44,127,651 of record NW_023998414.1, on the reverse strand, counting down.
TGTGTGTGTGTGTGTGTGCGTGTGTGTGTGCGTGTGTGTGTGTAAACACAATGTTGTTGGCATCAATAAATTATCCTTTGCAAAATTATTTCAACATTTGCTATTAGAAGAGCAGAAGCAGAGGCAAAAGCGAAACTGGCAAACGCCCATATCGTATCCATCCGATGGTATTTTGATTAATTAAAAGGTAGGTGTTCGCTATAATAACTTATATAAATGTGGGTGAGAAAGTTTGTTAATTGAAAAAATTAATTATTGGACTACTGATCCTACTTGAAATAAATATTCGTAAATGCTTTACGGCCAATTCGCGGCTAAAATTGCAAGTGGCTAGCGAATGTTGTCCGTTTCTAGCAGTAGCAGCACAAACGGAGTTCGCGTCAAATTGGCAGACGTACTGTCTGATATATTTTAGGGCTTAGATGGGGTTACATGTTTATTGCTTTTTTGTAGGTAAAGACTTACATTTTCATCGCTAGCCAATTTCGCTATCCTATGTGGATGCGCGTAGTCCGAGTATTGTTAGCGATGCTTGTGCCAGCGATGAATAATAGCACAGATGACAAGCAGATGATCTCGATCTCGAATGGATGCATTTTTGAATCGACCCTAAGGATCACCGTCCGCGTCAGTGTTTTTGCTATCATCGGTGATATATTCAGTAATTATTTTCGGTAATTGAGCCTTCTAACTCCAATTAAAACTATTAATGGAACGACGTTTTTTCAAACTTTAGCTTCATCGCCCGGTTTGACGTCTAAAAATAGTTTCTATCATGCGACTCTTATTTAATGGTGACTTCAATTTAGTTGGTGTTTTAACTGCGTTAACGGCGAATTTTATCGCTGCCACTAGGCTTTATAAAAAATACCTGGACTGTTAAATGTTTCTACCAAGTTTGAAGTCGATATCTTCATTTTTGCGGCCGGGAGACTGCCAGCAACAAACACCACACAGATGGATAGCTACGGGTTAATCAATTTAGAATGTCATGCTGATCAACAATATATATACTTCATCACAAAAAAAAAGAAGCAAAGTTTGTATACCCTCTTGCTTCAGTCGAAGATATAAAAAGGTTTTTACAAAATAGGCACAATACTATATACCTACACTAGCAATTGTATGAGCTAAGGATAACGTTTTTCTTTTTAAGACATTTTGACTCTTCGGTGTTTCACAGCGTAGCAATTTACCGTAGATTATATCGTAGGTGTATCGTACGTTGCCGAATCAGTATGTTGTCAAAATTTTGATCGTGTACCCTGGGATGTTCTTAAATATTGTTATAAAGTGTCGAATTGTCTGCGTATGTCATCTATATTATCCTTTAGTCCTTATACTTGGTCACCATACAAATCATACATATGCTGCAAACTTTCAAACGCTACTTTATTTAACCTGATAAGGCGTGAATCTAGGCCATTTTTCCCCTTCAATTTGAATGCAATTTCAAATTGAAGGCATCGAAAAATTTCACGTATTTTCTAAGCGCCTCCAAAAATCTTCCATTTGTGAGAATGTAGGCAATGGATCAGAAGGAAGAAGCCGTTCGCAATTCTACAAGCAATTCACTAATTTGTTCGCACTTCTGTTACACCTGTTGACGTAACATGACGAGGCTGAGACGCAATTCACTTCGGATTACCATTAATGGCATCTCATTGGATTTTAGCAAATGCTTGATATCTTCAGGGTCTTGTCTCAACTCGTGAAGTTTTTTCCTATACATAAGCGTTTTGTTAAAGATTGTTCAACCGACTCTTGATAGAAAAGTCTAGAATGCTAATGCAATTTGTTTGTATTCCCTTTATAGGAACGTCTGGAACGTCTTCCAGATTTGTGTTAAATCTTCTAACATAACCCTTTTTTTTTGAATAAATCGAATATTTTTATATTCTGGTTTAAAATTGAACTGACAAGTGAAGTAAAACTGAAGGATACAATATGCTTTTCTTTAAATGGACTTAAAAAGGAAAGAAAAATTGATTTTCATTTTATTTTCATATTTTTCAAGATTTTCGATGACATAATATTTGCATTTTTTGCTTTGGAGATGAGCATCAAAATGGTTGCGATGGGCATGTATGGGAAGAATACCTATTTAGCTGACTCGTGGAATCGCTTGGATTTTTTCATTGTTTTGGCCGGTTTATTGGAGTATGTAATGCATGTGGAAAATTTAAATTTAACCGCCATACGTACGATACGTGTTCTAAGACCGCTAAGAGCAATTAATCGCATACCCAGTAATTAAAATATAACAAAAAGAAAGCAAATAAACTTCAAATGGATATTAATAAGTTCTCTCTTAATTTCAAGGTATGCGTATACTGGTTATGCTACTGTTGGACACTTTACCTATGCTAGGCAATGTGCTGCTGTTATGTTTCTTTGTGTTTTTCATTTTCGGCATTATCGGAGTCCAGCTGTGGGAAGGAATTTTAAGGCAACGTTGCATCCTACAACTACCCGACTATGTGCGCAAACCGCCAGAGTAAGTAAGCAGAGTGACAATTTAATAAATTTGTTTTTGATTTGTTTTTAACCTAAAGTTGGTTCATAGAATTCATAATTAAAAAGAGAAAATCTTAATAAAAATCCCGGAAATGAATGAATGCCCTAAACATAATAGTAACTAAAGAGGAAATTAAAATAAAAACAAAAATATTTTTAATCCCTGAGAACCGGTTTTAGAACAACGACAAATGGCTTAGTATGGAAAAAATTTTAAAAATATTTTTTCTTAAATCCCCGATTCACTTCATTTTTTTTTTCTTTTTTTTTATATTTCTTCATTTAAATTTACTTTTATTGAACATTTCTTTGTTTAGCTTAAATTTTGTAGAGCTTTAGCTGATAAATTTACCCTTTAGTAGATTTTTAAATCGTTGTAGAGAATCATAGATTTTATGAAATAAGCAATTTTTAATTTTTAAACCCTTTATTTTTGTTGGTATAAGTGAAACATACTTTGGAATTTCATCCACGGATTCGAAGATAAAAAGTTATCCGTGCAATAATATTAAGTTAAGTTAGGGGAATAAATTTCTTATTTGCATGTTTTATAAGTTTTTGGTTAATGCGCAAAAGTTATTTTCCTCACATAGGTATCGCTGTCATGTAATTGCGTTATAAATGCGAAGCCTCTGTAATGGAAGTAAATTCTGAGTTACTTTCATGAAACTTTTTTAAAACGATTTAATTTGCGCCTGTATAATATTAAAGAGAATCTCGATTAAGACGAAATAACAATTATTTCACCTCTAGTTTACGAAAAGGATGTTCACGCGCCCATATACATTCGGACGGAGTATTGATGAGCTTTAAAATTGTATAACCTATACGTACGTCCAAGTGTAATAATTTGATCAAAATATTAAATAAACCGCAGGTTATGCGAATAATTTCCCCAATCAAGACAGTGTATATATAACAACTGCTGTTGTTAATAATTTATTGCCTTCCATTTTAATTACGTTTCTTCCTATTTTCCATGTTTTTTGATCAAGTATTTATCAATTACATCAATAAAAATTTGTCAAAATCGAGTAGAAAATGAGATTAAATGACAAAAAACATTGCAATAAAAGTATAATCACATTGTATGGTACCATTGTGTAGAGTAAAACTTTAAAGAAGTAAAACTTTTGCCTTTCCAATGCAAAGATCTTTGTATAAGATCGTTTCTCTCTTTTTCCCACTTTTTCTCAATCACATTTCATAAAGTATTCTACATATGTAAAGGCTTATTCATATTCACATACGCACCCAAGTAGAAAAGAGCAACAACACATTGTATTTTAATTGAGAAAAATCCTTATGGGGATTTTTCAAGATTTTGATGTGCGAATACAAAAACATCAAATAAATGTATTATGCGCTCAATAAACTTGTTATCATCATGTACATATGTGTTATACACACATATCGATGTATGTGTAAAATAATTATGTTCGAACCTTGTTTATAAGATTCACCATGTATGTTGTTGTTGTATGGAAATAAATGCTCTTTCTTGCCTCTCACCCGAACAAGCTTTTAAACACTTGATTTCAATTAAAACTTTTACAACAACTAGCATCACACAAACACAAACGACACCCCAGCCACCACCACCACCACCACCATTACCACTACCAATGCCACTGCAATCACCACCTATTCTCTGCGTTGCTTAAAATACTACGCACTCTGCACAACATATACACTTAGAAACCCCCCGCCCACTAAAGTGAAATTTTGGCATATAGTTGCTATACTGTATATTATTTTTGTTTTTCTTTTTTAAATTTTCGTAATTATTTCTCTTATATTTAATAAACACTACGCAACAACAACAATATATAACAAACAAAAAAAAAAGATAAATTAATAAATAACAAACAAACAAAGAAGAAAACTACTCTAAAAAATCATACGCGATTTTTTGTTTACAGGGGACTACCTGATGAGTACAGAGTTCGAGTCCGTGTTAACTCGTAAGATGCATACAAATTTTATCATTTTGCTCTCTCTCACTCTCTCTCTCTCTCTCTCTCTCTCTCTCTCTCTCTCTCTCTCTATCTATCTCCCTCTCTCTGTCTCTCTGGCTCTTTCACTGATCAGTTTATCAATCTACCTCCGCCTCTCTCTCTCTCTCTCTCTCTCTCTCTCTATCTATCTCCCTCTCTCTGTCTCTCTGGCTCTTTCTCTGTCAACGTTTTTTCACTGATCAGTTTATCAATCTACCTCCGCCTCTCTCTGTCTCTCTCTCTCTCTCTCTCTCTCCCTCACTCACTCACTCTTACTCTCTCCCTCCCCCAATCACTTTCTCTCTCTTACTTTTTCCCTTTTTCTCTGTCTGTTTCTCTCGAATAAATACATAAGAATATAAATCTCTTCTCTTACTCACTCTCTGTATTATATATATTTAGATAAATGTTATCATAATAACGTAACGACTGCCAAAAATGTTGAGCAATTCGGTTTCTCTCTACATTTTCTCGATTGGTTATCTTTTGGTTTTTCGCTAAAATTTTCAATTTAATACTTTATGAGAATATTCAAAAATGTAGTCACACTTTAACATATACTTACTAAATTTACTTAATGTGTAATTTTTGGCTCTCATTTTTTGTACTTTACTTACATTTATTACACTCCACAAAGGAATTATAGGAAAAAATTATTCTTTTAGTCGTTCATTGGACACATTTATCTGAGAGAAAAGGGAACAATGGAACGTAAAAGTAAATATATTTGCAATGAATTGGAAAAATTACTTTCTTTCGATTTGTCCTCTGTTTGCCAATTCAACGACAAAACTCGTATTCTCCCACTTAAATATAATTGCAGACATTGCAGAACACATGACATACTTGTGACCCACTGTTCAACAGATTACTGAGCTTTTTTAATATGCGAGCAGAGTGTAGCCCGACATTATAAAGTGAAAATCTTTTATGCATATTTTTACTACTAATTTATCTATTAATCAACTTAATTGGATTGCTGCGTAGAAGATTGCTATAACGTTACAATATGAATAATAATTATTATAATAAAATAACAGATGATTGTTTTACCTCTCATTTCATTTTTCGGTTCTTGTAAGCGAACATCCCTGTTTTAATCCAAAATTGATATTGAAGAGTTTTATTGACGATTTGGCTTCAGATTACCAAGTTTTGAATTTTGAAATAATATCGAGTTAGTTTATTTCGTTTTATGTTATACAAGTTGAATTCTTAGTTTAATTTTGAATCTAAATTTGTGTACAAATAAAACGACGGCGCTAGCACACGTGTGATCAGAATACCCAATAAGAGAGAGATAAAGCAAGAGTTCATTATTTTAGCATTACTATTACCTTCGTCTATATCAGGTTACCATCTTACAATGTATTGCACATGTCCCTGCCAAATCGAGAATTTATTCCAACAATTAGTTCATTTATATAAGATTTGCTGGAATAAACTCTTGATTAACCGCTTTGCATCAAATTCTTGTTTAATTTTTCTGTTTCTTAAATTATATGCTATATTTTGCTTATCCAATTCGTTTCTTTGTAGCCTTTAAGTTTTCATTTGTAACATTTGTGGGTGCATCATTTATCTTGGTAAGATTATAGTCCATAACATTTTCACTATCCGTAATTGGATCTATAATGATTCATTCTGTGAGATTAATTGCTTGCAATGATTTGAAAATATACCTTTAAAACATGTTATTATTAAAGTTGGAACAAGCAATCATTTTTTTTATCCGATGTTTCCGCCACTAACCATTTATAGTTTCTAATAAAAATGTTCGTTTGCCCAATGGTGCTTGTTTCGCAATGGTGACTTTTTCTGCTTCTTTGTGATACTTCTTTTGTTCAGTTTGCTGAGTTTCAACATGAGATATATATCCCTATATTCTACGGTTCTTTTTGGACTTAACAAATCAAGAAGAGTAGGCAAACCACTTTTATTCAACGTTATATAAATTGGAGATACTTCCGCGCTCATGTGGTACATATCTTCGCAATTGTCTAAATTTTCTGTTAAGTGAATTTTTTATAATCTTTACACTATGTTCAACTTGGCCGTTTAAGAAACAACTGCCTACGGATGTTTTGACATGCAATATTCAATTGTTTTTCAAAAATAATTTAAATTTCTTCGGCACAAATAAGGTATCGTTATTTGAGACCAAAATTTTGTGTAAACCAAACACCACCGATTTAGGAACGGACCGAACATATCTACACTTATTCCTGAGCAAACTTGCTCCTCAGATTGCCACGTAACTAATTTGCGTTTGAGTGCGTCGAGCATATTTCTTAAACATGATAAACATGACTTTACATTGTTCTCTAAATCTCTCGATTGTTGTGGTCAACAACAGCGTTCACGTGCGATTAGCTCCACTTTCACGATTGCCGTGTGTCTTGCATGTAAACAATTGAATACTTCTGCTTCCAGTTTCCTAGGTATAATTAATCGATATTTCCTAAACGAACAGCCGGAATCTTCACATGATTTCTTCTTGAAATAATATAATGAAGTAAGATCGACACATTTCTTAGGCCTTTCACACCTTAGCATGTGTTTAACTTGTTCTAACACTACGTTCGATTCAGTCTTTTTTCTTATCTTGTCAAAACGTAAACAATTTATACAAACGTTTTCGTCTATATCATGCGGTACCGGTTATATATCGGTCGAGTGTCTCGAAAAAAATCAGCTAAATTATCTTTTGATGTATTCGCATAAATTTCATATCAACATCCTGATAGAAATAATGCAATATGCTGATGTCTATTGTATGCCATTAAAGGTCGCCAAAAATATGCGCTAAAGCATCTAGTAAAAATGGACAACCGTATACATATTGATAAAATTTTTTTATTCCAAATAATATTACTACGACTTCTCTGTCTAATTGGGAATAACGCTTTTTACTATCAGACAACATTCTAGATGCGAACTCAGTTCATTTCTCAATACCATTTTCATTTTATCGTGATAAAACTGCAGCTACTTCTACAGGATTTGCATCTACGGTCAATTTGGTTGTGAAACTGGAATTAAAATGTTCTAAACACTATCTGGTGTTAAGAATGTTTTAAGTTCATCCAAGCACTTAATCTCTTCACAGAAATATTCGCATTTTTCCACAACAATGTAAATCCAGCATTATTAAAGATATCCAATACTTTTTCGAGTCAAAATTCTTTGGACGCAGATATCGTCGAAAGGTTGCTGGATTCTGCAACTACTTCAAGTCGCTGGTGTGTCGTGCTCAGCTCAAAAAATTTTATACATTTTTGCAATTTTGCAAAAATTTCTTCTGTACGCAGAAATGGATTATTGAGGATTAATAATCAATGTACCGCAATCGAAATGCTGTACGGATTTGCTTTTTCTGTAACTGGCAAGGGTATTTATCTCGGCCTAACGTACTTAGGAGTGGCTCTTTCTTTTCAATTAAGCGATACTTTACCTTTTTCAAACAGATAGAAACGTACAATGCTGCTAAACACATTTGGATGCTTATAAATTAAATTTTCCTCAATTAACGTATTCGTACTATAGTTACAGTATCTGTGCTTAACTATACTGATCACCACAGTAGCTATACGAAAGGGGGATGACCCCTGAGTGAATGGTCATAAAAAAAGGAATGTAAACTTCTTATATAACAAAAGAAGAGGAAAAAGGCGTGCATAACTCTGACAGAGAAGTGCGCACGCAGCCGATATAGATCCGAATGAGGAGTGAACCGCAAAACCGTTGCAAATATGAAAAAGGTTGGCAATCGATGAGAGCGAACGTATTCAGATCAGTGATGCGATTTCAGGACTAAAAGTTCGTTTAGGTACGACAAAGCAAAGCGTCCATGTTAAGGAAATTTGATTTGATAGAATTTGAAGAATCCGATATTAAAATTATAAAGGTCCGTAAACGGGTTGGAAAGCTCGTAATTATTTCGACAATGCAAAATAACGTTCCTACAAAAATGGTTAGGAACCTAGGAGTTGATCTGACGTAGTGATGCCAACGCATCATTACTACTATTTATTAACTTAACTAAGAAAAAACACCAAGTATAAATCTACGCTTCTCTAGTAATGGTAGGACTAACATAAGGAGGCGAAAAGATGAGTGGATCCTAACCCGAATTCCTAAGGGCAAATAACAGGAATTACTTTTGAATAGATTTTGTTGAATATTTGTAACACCTGTAGCAGGGAGACCACGTAACAGAGGCATATTTAATTATTGGTCTCACCAAGCTCATGTATAGCGTTTTTGTAACGTATGGATCGTCGAGCTCTTTCGACCACTGTTTAATAAAATCTAGCGCCGACTTGGTTGTGTTTAAGCGAAGCTCATTATTTAAATTACAACGTAGCCTCTGGCCGAATAAAGGCTCTAAAACCTAAAAAAATCCGTAGGCCTTACTTTAGTTTAATACCGCTTGCAAAACGAAAGTTTCCATTTTTTTACTATATTCGTCGTGTTTGTAAGAGAATCCGGTACTGTTTAAGACTACTTTTATAAATCTTTGATCGTTTTTCAGTTGTAGCTTTCGCCTCTTGTGGCTTCGAGCAAGTCGTAATCATTTTCATGTATCAAGTTTTAACTTTTTATTCCAATATTTCCGAACGTAAGCATTCCAACAGTGGGCGACATATAGACAGATAGTCAACGCACTTTCTTCTATTGACCAGAAATACATGAACTCTCATGACTACTTCCTATTATTAGATACAAGCAAAGACAAATTTACTTTATCCTCATATTTTGGTGATGGATATAGCAAATATATAATTTAAAAAGTTCCATTTTCCTTGATATGATTTTTATATTTTCCTATTTTCTTCTTTTCTACACTATTATAGTAATTAGCTGTAGTTGTTGTAATCAACACATAGTTGACTAAATGTGTGATTTTATTTATGTTTCGCCACAACACGGTGTAGTCAATATATGTTAATGGACTCCCCCATGTTGTCTTTCTATGTCTAAATAAAAATAAATAAATAAATGAAAATAAAAAAATTAATTAATACTAACTTCCCTTGTATACTCTACTTATATATATAAAATAATCAAAAATCATCTAAAATCATGCTTGAAATTTTTATTAATTTTTAAAGAAATCAAAACAAGAAATTAATAATTTTTGCTAAAGTTCTTATTCGGTTTACGTATAATCAGATACACACTCAATTTTCGCACAATTTTCTAAACAGAAAAACTTATTCAATACTGCAAATCTTAGCCTAATTATTGCAAATTAATTTTATAATTTTCGTTTTAAGAAGAAAAATACACATACAATTAATTACTCGCACTACTAGAAGAGCTTGAAACGAAAATATGTGCCGTATGAAGAGAAAAAAAAAAAAATTCTATTTGAACTCTCAGTAGAGTGGCGTCATATGTCATCATATATCAGAATTTGAAAGCGAATAGAGATTTTAAAATACGCCTAGCAGCTATTAATAGCGAATCAAAACTAGTAGATGTGCTAAGTGCTTCATTAAATATATCTTTATTGAATTTATGGTATTATTATATACAATACAAACAATGAAAGAAGAAGAGAATTTTTTTTTTATTATAGAATTATTTCAAATATCAATAGCATTTATAACGATTATTATTGTTAAAGTCCCAGTTACCCAGAGATCCATCATAAGCGAGAGTACATGTAATCTGCACTTTTACACAAAACAAAAAAACAAAAAAAAAAAAAACAAAGAAGAACTAGAAACCGTCATGCAGTTCCCTGATCTGAAATTGTAGAATTTTTAAGTTCTTTAATATTGATTTGTTCTTCTCTTTATATTTATTGGGTGTTGCCTTTCTTTGTCCTAAATTCCCCAATCAATTCTCTTTCCTCTAACGCATTTTCTAATTATTCTTCGATTCTTTACAACATTTTCCAAAACATTTATTTACTTGTGATACAAAAAGGAAAGAAAAGACTTGAACAGAATATAATAAAAAAAAACGTTTTGTTCGTTCAGTTCATAACATAATTTTTATTATTTATTTATTTATTGATTTTGTGTTGGTGTCAAAAGTTTTATAAATAATGGGTAAAATTTGAAGAGTTTTTATGTATTTATTGCAACATTCTGTAAATATTCGAGAAGGTTTCTGATTGCTTTGCTGTTGCTAATTTGTCGATAATTGTTGCTTGTATGTTTTTATATCCTTCCGTCCCGTAATGTACTCCAATTTTTAGAAATAAGTCGTAAAGTACAATGGATGAGTCACCTTATTGGTATTCAGTTCAGCTCATTATTAATTTTCTGTTCTTCATCTTTTGTCTTCGTCTTGTTTCAAGATTTTTCGACTGACCTGGTGTAAAATGAAAGTAACTGATTCGTTCCCTCACCTGTTGCAAACTTAAACCAAAAACATTCAAGTTTCCGATGCATTACAGCTAATGATTGATATCAAATCGAAGAAATTTCTCAAGTCGGTGAACGCGGGGGAACAATTAGCAAAATTTATAGAGGTTTGCAGAGATATTCTAATGCAAACTAAGGGAGAAACCATAAAAACATTGAAATACAGCATGAAAAAGTGTCTTGTAGGGGGTTCTTTAAGCAGAGTTAAAAATTTGCAACATTCTTTATTAAAGTTTTTATATTACGTAATTTAGAGATGCGTTTTTTATGCTTTGATAAAGTCTAGAGCAAAACAAGTGAAAACACATTCATTGTGCTCGACTCACCATTACTCGCAGGTCGACTTTTCAAAATAAGGAGTTATGTGGGAGGTGGTACTTGGGCCATAACATGTCAGTGTACCAAATTAAGACTCTTAGGTTGGACACAGAAAACAAGACAGACGGACAGATGGACAAACAAGCTTAGATCGGTATAGTAAGAGACTGGTGCATATTAAGTCCTTCCGAGTATTACATACGTTAGCCCAAAGTTAATGTATCCTTGCACCGCAACTGAGGTAGGGTATAAAAAATTTAAATTACTGTAATCGTACGTTTTTTCAACAGCTTATGCGGACCTTTTGAGTATAGACGTCACCCATATCCACAGAGTCAAGTTTAGGCCATACGAAGTCAATCAATATTTAGAAAATATATAGATTTCGAAACTCCAAGGGCGCAAGTATTGCTTACATTCAAAACAAGTTTATTTAAATATTCATAATTTTCAATTTATTAATGAATCCCGATCAGTCAATCAGCTAATGTATGTGAAAAATCCTTCTACGACCAACACGAAAATTTTCGGAAAAATGTTCTTTAAAAAATTCGTTTAGGGAGTGCTTTATAAAGAAATCCATTTTCAAAGTTTCAAAAATTCGCCTAACTGTGCATGCACTCATTAATTATTGTGCAGTAGAGTAAAAATAGATTTCCCACTAACCATCGGATAGAATTTTCAAGGGGATTTTCCGGTTTAGTACAAGGAAGCAAAGATCTTGAGAAACGAAAGATCAAAGAAAATTACATTAGGAATACATTTTTCATTTTACCTTCTGTTTATAGTTTCTTTGGCTTTATGGAAAATGTAATGAAAAACGAACAGAAAAGACTTTTGTTAAGATACTTTTTTAAGATTTTTAATGGTTTTGAAATTATATTCCCGACTCTCTATAGATTAAAAAACTTGATCTCACAGTTGAAAGTAATCTCATTTAATATTGTTATGCTTCACTTTAACTGCACACGATTTAAAAAAAAATTAATTTAGAAAAATAAAAAACGAGCGGTAAAAGACTGTAATCGTACAATTTTCTTGCAGGAAAACCCACAAATTTTTCTTAAGGAGGTATTTAAAACTACCCTGACAAAAATAACATATGATAATAACCGAAAACTAATAAAAAAACTAATAAAGAAAAGTTTTTTGCTAAACTCATATAAAGGCAAATAATAATAAAAACTTTTAATTAAATTTCAAATTTAAAAAATTAAAGAACAAATAGCTTGAAAAGCTCTAAAAGTTAATATGGATCGTTATGCAATCGTATAAGCCCTTCGAGAAACCGTATAGATGATAAGAAATGCAAAAAATCTTTCGGTTACAAAAAAATTCAACTTAAGTCGTTAACGGCCATCCAAGAAAAAAACAAGGATTAGAAGATACGTTCAAATATTAACTGCATATATATGCAACTACATATATTTTCCCGGCTTACCTGATTGCATGATAATGAATCGTGAAAACCTGGTATTGTTTTCTTCCTTCATTCGTCGAAGAAGAGTGGCAGGAATAATAATAGTAACTGTAATAGGAAAAATAGCAGTAACAGTATATGTAACAGTAAAATGATTGACATGAAGTTGTTTCTCTTTATCACTGCTTCCTTTGATCTGTCTGTCCCACACACTCTGTTGCTCTTTCTCTCTCCCTCTCTCTCTCTCTCTCTCTCACTCTCTCTGTCTTTCCCTTTCTCTTTCTCTCTCTCTCTCTCTTTTACTCAATCTCTCCGTCTCTAATGTTCCTCGTGTCGCTCTCTAAATACTTTCATGAGTGTGTATATCATATGTATGTGTGTGCGTGCATTTTGTAATTTTCTGCGCTCTTTCTCACATTATCTCTCTCCTCCTAACATTTTATTCATAGTTAATTCGTGACTTATTAAAATATTTATTAATTTTTCTATAATTTAAAACGAAAAGAAAAAAAGAAAAAATTAATTGAAATTTTACTGAAATAATGCATATATTGGTCAAATATATTACAACTTATCAACGAATGAATTTTTAATTTCTCTTCTCCCAACCTTTCTCACTCAAACTTTACAACCCATTACACTATTACACAAACAACTTGTGCACTATTCTTATATAAAAAACAAATAAAATCTATAAATACCTTATCTTACCTTACATTACCTTACCTTACCTTACCGTGTCACAACAACAACACTAATCATATATATATATAGCGTATCCTACTACTATGAGTTTTCCAAGGAACAAGACTACATTTGCTCGAAACCCGAAGATTCTGGTATGCATTTGTGTTCAGATTTGCCACCATATCGTATAGGTCCGATGCTCTGCACAGGTAGGTGTTAATTGAAGTTGAAAAGAAAAAAAAAATATATATATATACATATATAAAAATAAAAAGAATTAAAATATATGTATATATTTATATATATAAACCAATACTTAAATATCCTTAGAGAAAGCCATACCCATGGAGGAAAATCTACCAACAAACGCATCCTGTGTCAACTGGAATCAATATTACTCACGTTGCGCTCAAATGGGTTTGAATCCTTTCCAAGGCACAATTTCATTCGATAACATCGGAATGGCTTGGGTGGCTATATTTTTGGTAAGTTTTTTCATTTTTCATAACTTTGTTTCTTATCCTTCTGTTTTTTTGTTTGTTTTTTTTCCTATTTTCGTGCGATCTCCACGCAAAAACCGCAACTGTTTGCACTGCACAAGCAAACTTTCAAAGGATAAGTTTCTACGTTAACCAACCCAACAGCAACAGAATTTCGAACTAAAGTGAAAGTGGCTAAATATTGAAAACAAGTTCGATAATATGGCAACTAAACTGCCAATAAAAAAGTTTTTAAACCAAAATATTTCCGTTTCGTGGGAGCGTACCACAGCAGCAACAACATCGTTCATTATTAGTATTATTATTACTATTATTACGCCTTATGGTTTTTTAGCGCTTCCACTCGAAACATGAAAATTGCGTTTGTGAAAAGCATATCGCTCGATGGCTGTGATGTGGTTGGAAGCTTTTTTGAAAATAACACACACAAGATATATTTATTAAATAAACAAATCAAAAAATTTGTATTAAAAATGAATTTCAAATTCATGCGAAAGCTTAAAGTCTTCCCGGTCGTTATTATCGATTGATTGATTGATTATTAATTTGTTTTCAAAATTCTAAGATCAAAAAGAGAAGGGAAAACAAGTTTTAAATAAGATTCGTTTTTTCATTTTTGATTTTTCAAAACTATTTAACAGGTGATATCCTTAGAAGGCTGGACAGATATTATGTACTATGTACAAGATGCACATAGTTTTTGGGATTGGATTTACTTTGTTCTGTTGATTGTGGTAAGTGTTTTGCAGTAAAATAAGAAAGAGAGGGAGAAAAAAAAAAGAGAAGAGAAAAGAAAAGTAATTGTAATTTAAATGGAAATGCTTTCCGCCAAGGCAAATAGCAAGGTTTTCAAGTGCTCCTTAACCTAATAACCAGAGGCAAAAGTATTTGTTATTCTAAAGCAAAATATTTACTTTTCCTTTCGCATTGAGCGCGTGCAACAAGCGAATTTCGTGAATTTTACAATTCCGAGTTAACAATCGAATTAAGACATACATCATGAATACAAATTATTAATAAAAATCGTTTATATTTCAGTCAAGCAGTATATTCGCACAGAAATTTTCATTCATTTTTTATATGTTCAACAGATAGGTAAATGTACGTAGGCATGAGCGCGCAATATGTTTATATATGATATACAAATGTAAACATATACATATATGGCTATAGATGTGTATTGTATACATAAGTACACATATATACATATTTGCATACATAATATTACATGCATACGTGTACGTGCAGGCGTGCGGGCCCTGATCACCTGCATTCTCTTATTGATTTCCCCTACCTGTTCTCTTCGACCACTAATTCTCCCGCTCGTGTAGTTTTTGAAGCATTTGTTCTCCCAAGTTTTACACCGTGCTCTTCCCTGTATACTTCGCTGGGGTCGGCCATACCCCCAAAAATATATTCAAGCCGGCCTAGATATGTGTATCTGCTTGTCTTTGCATTCGTATTGCGTCAAGGAAACAGTTCCTGGCGTTTGCCCCCATAGATATTTTTAGAGACGCGTAATTTTGATAAAATAAAACCTACCAAGCTATGTAATAAACGGCATGAAAAGTGAAGATCCGAGGATAATTGATATAAAAATATAGCGAAACATATACATATATGGTATATGATGTTTAAAAAGGAATAACTTTTCGCTGGCTTGTGAAAAAGTTGCTAGTATTCATAACGAAGAAGAGTTATCAAAACAAGCAGCACGGAATGGTTTTGCATTCAGGACGCGCTCTAATCCATCAATCGTTGTGAAACTTGGTGAAATTCTTCAAAAATTGAAAAAGATCGCTATCTCATCTTACGACATCGTTGCGGAATTAAACATTGATAAAAAGAAAAAAGATTATAACCACTTGCATAATAATGGATATGAAAGAAAATTTGACATTTGAACATCACGTCGACTGAAATTCCATCCGCGAATCTCTGCTGAAACGAAAAGAAATGAACCACATAAGGCAACAATGTGCACAAGGGATAGTAGTCCAAAATCGATGAAACTGTATAAGGGATCGTACATCGCGAGCCCCTGCCGCATGGCCACAAGATTGACTATGCTCTTTATTATTAATGACTAATGCAATTAGAGCGCGGCCTTCATATAAAGCTATCCACAACCTTAATGATTCGAAATACCAAAGGAATTTGTTTGAGAAGTGTTGACGCAACCAGCATGCAGCATGGATCTTGCCTCGATTTCTGGAGAATACTCTTAATGACGCAAGGCTGAGCTCGAAATAGGCTTGGTTCAAGTATTCGCCCAACATTTCAATTCTGCATGGGATAATTCTAACGTCCTTAGATGTGTGTCTAAATTTTATAAGAGTAAAAAACGACTTGAGCTTTTTCCTTGCGATTTCAGAAACAGGCACACACACATATGTCATATAAATAACTTTCAACCGCTTTGCTGCATTACATTAAATCAGCTCCCACTGTGCTTTACAGTTAAAATTTTCGCATTGTTGCAGCGGCTGATAAATGGACACTCCAATCCTATCCCATTGAGTGAACATTACTTACTCAACATTAGGCAAAGTTTCTGTGTAAATTTCTATGCAGAGGTAAATGTAAGCATTCACACATTTATAGAGATATATATATATATATATATATATATATATAGATATATATATATTTTTATACATGTATATATGTAAATACAAATGTGGGAATGCTCACATTAACATATAAGCATATGTATATACATATATATACGTGTGAAAGCTTACATTTACGTCTACGTAGAAATTTACACAGAAATATATAAATATTTATATATATATATATGTATATGTACGAGTTTAAGAATGTTAATTTACTTAGTATTATTCTATTTATTTATTTATTGAACATATTGGAAGACAGGTGGAAAGAAAAATTTTATCGAATTCTCAACCAGACATACCATAGTTAACGGAATATAAATCAAGCAACCATTCAAGCGGAATCCGTTTCTATTACTAATGCTACTACATGCGTTAGCAGCTGAAATGTGATGACATAACTTTCCCTTACTTTACTGTACAATTCCGAATAGTTTTCTCATTTCCGTTCAAACTTTACGCAGAAATGTTTACGCTTTGGTTAATGTTGAGTAAGTAATACTTGGTCGACGTCATCTGATTTAAATGTTGATTTCTCACTCGCAACAACAATGTTAAGGTTTCGTCTGTAAGTGCGCGAGGGAGTTGGCTTAATGTAATAAAAATTTTTGCAATAACCGATTGAATATTGGTAAAAGTTAGAAACACACGTTATTGCATAGCACGATAAAGAGTGAGAAATAGAGAAACATATTGAAAAGTTCAAATCACAGTAACAGGCAACTATTAAATGTCTCACATATAATTTTCGCTTATTGCAAAATACTTTTCTCACCTTCGCAATAAGTTATTACAAATTATATACATTATAATGCCATGTAAATTAACTTTCTTCTAGGTGACTTAGCGATTCACCAGTCTTTCTTCAGTCATAAAACTGTAAAATCTTAACCCGTTTTTGTCATACCAAAATCTATTTTTCGTGACAATTTTTACACCGGAAAAGTTACGAAAATTTGATCTACGTATGTATGTTCATATTTAATCAGATGCATTCAAATATCAAATCATTATTTTCTACATATACATGACTTAGTTTTCATGAGAATCTCAGCGTGGGAGAGGATCCGCAATGGAAACTCGTTTGGTCTAAGTTTAATAAAATCAAATTTCTTTTCAAAGAATCCATTATTATTCTTCATCTATTTTCGGCATAAAATACCAAAAATTAAATCTCATTGCCATTAAGGCTTCTTTTTTTGTGTTTGTAAGGCAGGATAGGGTTCACAAGATGTTTCCATTCAATCCAAATTTTTTGGATTTCTGCAGTATGTAAAACTACTATGCCTACCATCAAGTTTTGCCGAGGAATACTATAAACTGCAAACTTTTCCCATATAACGGCTACTTTTGACAAAGGCCATAAAAATGTTACAATCCAATGCACATTCAATAACGTTCATCCTTCCGCTAATGTCTTACAATGCGGGACTTTTAGATTGAGCGCAAAATTCGAAATCAACTCAGATAAGGATTTTTATTAGTTCGCTAGAAAATGTGCATCTATTTTAACGTGCTTCGACTCTAAACATACATTCACACAAATTCAATACCATTCAAACATTCTACAACAACTGGTACAAGGTAGCGGTATAATAATTTTCCAGCTGAGGTGATTCTTTGACACTCATGCACTTTTACAGGAATTGTTAAAAGTATTGTGTTAAGAGTGTGCTGCGGGAAATATTAACCCCATCTTTTGATTCAATGTTGCTTATAAACCGTAAATTAAAAGTGTGGGAAAAAAGATTTTCAATCCAATAGACAGCTGACTACCTTGGTGGGCGCAGTGAATAAAAGAAATATCGTTGAACGAACCGGCTGAAAGGCGAAAGTCGAAGGGCTTACACATCAAAATTTTTTATTTAAAAAGCTTTTTTTCAGGGAAATTCTTCTGTCGATTTTATGTTAAATGCTCTTAGCACATATCAACATTTAATTTTAGATGAATATCTGTTAGAAAGTGTTTGTTATAAATTTGAGATAAGATTAACGCAAATACTGAACTAAAATCGTGTATGCTAAGCCTGGGTTGAATAAAAACAAGCAACGATTTTACTAAGAGTCCGTTGATGCATCTTTCTATAGAGAAATGGAGAGAAGAAACCCCTCATAATTCCCTCTTTTGTTGGATGGATACAAAATTCTGCTGAGGCTATAATGTTCAAGTGCATGGTATTCAAACTTTCGAATACTTTCTGTTAATTAAAAGTTAGCGGAAATAAAGCAATCTATTTTAAAATTCATGTGTCATTCGTTCGAAAAGTCTCCTTTACATTTGACCACAAAAATTTTCTAAATCGTGATCGCATCTATCGGATTTGTCGCTTAATAAAAGAAGCTCAAAATGTGTCAAAACTCTTCATTAAAATTTAAATCTCGGTCTCTGCAATTCATTCACATATAACCGCATACATTTTAACCGCAAATTCTTATTTTTCTAAAATGCACAAGGATTTGTCGATATAAGTGAGCACAAGTGAGTGAAAGTATGGAAGCATTAGGAATTTAAAAACAATGTCATTTCGGCAGAACATACACAACAGATTAAATATTCAAATCTACAACGTGCTTGTAAGCGTGTTCGTATGCATGTATGCATTTATATGCACGTGTATATGGATGCATATGTTTATGTGTTCGTATTTACCTTGCACGATAGCCAGTAGTAAATAATTTTGAATTACAAACAGAATTGATCGCATAGAGCAGACATACAAGTGCACAAATTTGCTCACTTGCTATTAAAACGAATAAGCAAATATTTTAATTCAACTCCACCGCCATCACCATCGCCATCGTCACCGCCATTAGCAATGGCATTGATTATCTTCGATTTTTGCCTAATATTATCTTTTAAATAACCCTTACACAGCACATAGATAAGTGTGTAAATGTGTGATGAAAAATTTTACAAATCTTATGACGATACAAACACGCAAACAGACAAAGTCAGAAAAACGTCCGCTGCAGAATTCACACAGAGTGGCTGATAGTAGATAAGCTTTAATAGTTCTGTCATTCGGCCATCTGTCTCGCAAGAGCAAAATTGAAAGAACGCAAAAAAAAAGAAAATAACAAAAGAAAAAACTCCTGAGAACCTAACAACTGTTAACAGTATATGTATTTTAGGACATTGTTCATATTTCAAATGCGCGTGCATGGAACGTTTAAAATCGACGCTGCAATGCATTTTTATGTTTTTTTTTTCTTTAAATAAAGTACTAAGGAAATCGTTCAACTATTTTTTTTTTTTTCTTAGAAACTGTAAGAAAACTTTTACAGAGTCATTATTAAACTCTTTTGTTTTCAATTTCTTTTCATCAATATTTAAGGGAATTTTTTAAGCACTTTAATACACTTACTCGCAGGATATTACCTCTGTTACTTGACCCGCGGTCACTCATGAATTTAAACGTTCCCGATCGTTTAGTTGACTTGCAAAGTTTAGATACGAATAGTGTTTCAAAATATGTCCTCTGTTTAAAAGCAATTAGCAACTTTTCATTTACATCTCTCTACTTGCAATCCCTATTAAGTAGATAATCAAAGTAAAAGACACAAAAGTTACTGTTGCGATTGTTTAAGTAGAAAATAATAATCCTTCAACCATTGTACGCAACACGCCGCTCTTTAACGTCTGTCGTAGTGTTGAAACTACGAAAACCATTAAAAGCGTTCTAGTCGGACAATACATTCTCACGTATTTTTGCTATTCAATATAAAAAATGATTTATTATTCCCATATCAAGGCTTCTCTTTCTTAGCATGTCTTACATGGGAATTGGCGCAAAACGCGGGCAGAGGTGCTCGAAATGTAGCCACGTGAAAGGACTTATGATGCTTCACCTATTTTCATTATTGTTCCAAAGGATCCTTACATGGAATGCGATATTGTGTAGGCCTTTCGTAGGCTCATTGCCATCTTAACGGCTTCATTTCCATATAAGAAGTTATTTCTTCTAGAATTAGTCCCATTCTATCCAAATTGATGTCAAAATGCCGCTATTGACCGATTTTCATCCAAAAATATTGTAATTGCATATAGTTATTCATATAAGACGTCCCTTTAAAAAGGGCATTATAGGGGTGGGGACTAAATTCTTTTAAAATATCTTGAAAATTACGATCGGCAACTTAAACACAAACGGACGAAGGGACTTAAAGGCTTACTATCTTTCGATCACAGCGCTATCTCTTTTTAATCTAACGAATATTGTAACTCACTTTGGCCATATCCCCGTTAATGTCTAAAGTTCGAAAAATCTACTGATCTCAATAATGGAAAAAGAAGCGCAGCTTATATATCCATATAAATGGACTTATCAATGAACTTGTTCAGTCCAGTGCACTACAAATTTTAAATGTCATATATTTACTTATATTCACATTCAAGTTAAGATTGGCATTTGCTACCACTTTAAGAATATTGAGTGAGTGAAAAATAAAAGTGTTATTCTTCCGGTCGATTATTTTGTAAATGTGGCGGACCCAGAACCGAGCTTGCCGATTTTCTTATTCGATTTGACTAGAGTGGCACGGAAAAAATTGCAAACAAGCGCGATTTTAAGGACAACGGCTGTTCGTGAAATTACGATTTTAAAGCACGGACAGTCAGACAGGCATCTGTAGATCCATTCAGCAATTCAGGCTAATAAAAAATAGGTATACAAAACGACGGAATGTGCGGAACTTAAAGACATTCACATATGTTTTTATAAAAATAAAAAAAAATCCCATATCGAAAGCGAAAAAATCACTTGAGAAAGCAAAGAATTGTAAACAATAGCCAACAGTCAGGTTCAAACTATCATGTTCCTCTAATGAGAGAGAGAGAGAGAGAGAGAGAGAGAGAAACCAAACCCATTATGAGCATATTTAAATGAAAAACTAAAACAAGTTTAAGTCATTGTAGCGTTGTTTTCTTAAATACATGTACATATATGTATATGTTGTTAAATTTAAACTTTTTGTTTATTCATCTAACAGATCGGTTCGTTTTTTATGATCAACCTTTGCCTTGTTGTCATTGCGACACAATTCAGTGAGACGAAGAAACGTGAAATGGAACGTATGCGTCAAGAAAGGGCACGCTATACATCTTCTTCGACTTTGGCTTCTAGCACGAATAATTCGGAACCGGCAACCTGTTATGCGGAGATCGTTAAATACATTGGTCATCTTTGGCGGCGCTTTAAACGGCGAATGTTGAAGAAGTACAGATTATATAAGTATGCTGAATGTAGTTTCGATTTCTTTTTCATTTTGTATTTAAATTTGAGTTTTTGAAACTGAGTTCTGTACTTATTAACCTAAAGTACATTTAATATCGTTGACCGAAAAAACCTATCAAACCTATTAACTACTAACCAAGCGTAACGATCCTGCAACCACCACATTCCCATTTTGATGATTTGTATGTTTAAATTTAAGGAAAAAAGTAATTGGAATTAAATCCAAACCAAGCGATAAAAAAAAAACAAAACAACTTTAAGCACGGTTTAGAAAAGAAGAGAACTTGTAAAGCATGTTACAGACGTCGAGGTAAGCTGTCTGCTCTTTGTTTACCCAATTTAACAAAAGAGAAAAAAAAAATCAGTTAAGACCCAAAAAAAAAAAAAAACAAAAAACAAAGAGGAAACAGTTTTCTCTAGCATAAGAATAGCAGCATTCGCCTTTTACTTCATCATAAACTACCCTCTTGTTACTAAAGTACGTGGTTTCGTATATCTATGAAAAAAATGTCTTCATACCCATCACCGAAGGATGATGACGATTCAGTCTAGAACGTACAGAATGCTCAAAAGGAAACTTTAAAAACCCCTCAAAATTTCATATATTTTCACCAGTATGAAATTTTAGATCGACCTAGGTATGTTCGTCCGTCTGTGGGAATTCATGCTTGAAATTTAGCAGGATGTCGGCTTCAAAGTTAGGAAAAGCATTGGAAATCCTTGCGCTCGACCGCGAATGAAAATAGTGAAGATGGCGCGGGGGGATGAGGGGATCGGTAAACAGACACCTCAACAATATAACGTAAACTAAGAAAACTTCTGCTTTCAAAAACAAAAAAAGGCGGGTTTGTTTTTAGTCGTTAGCAAATATAGCGATTAAAACTTTCCATGTATTATGAGATAGTTAGTACCTGTCCAATATTGTGCGGTAATGAAATTTAATTTTTTTTAGTTCTGTATAAGCTACAGGTGATGGGTATAGAAGATTCGGCCATGGCCGAATATAATTTTTCACTCGTTTGAAATTCGAATCGTTTTACATAACAAATCCAGCGAAAATAGCATTACCGTTATATGTATATATTAATATATATATACGCGTATGTATATAAATGCGTGGATGTATGTGTGTGTTTGTGTATGAGTGACATACCTCTCTATATTGGCCCAATCGACATATAACCCAAGCAAAAATCCGTACGGTTTGAGTGCTTCGCCTTCTCCCACCAACAGACAACAACAAATATATACAAAAATAAAAGTTTGCTGCTTTTTAACGGGACTCAAAATGGTATCCAACAATAATATATTAATATTGTTAACTTCAGTCAGCAAATCTACATCCTCACCTACACAATAAAATCATACATTACGACAAAATAAATTAGAGCTAAAATCGAAATCAATTTGCTTTAGAATCAGTCACTTAAAGGAAAAAACAAACAAAATAAGAAAAAAAAGAAGAAAAAACTGTAAAAAAGCTATAAGGAAAAGAAACCATAAAAATGTTTAATTAAAGGAATGTATGAAAAATATGACGTTGAATGACTTTGGTTGCCCTCATCTGTATAGTTTTTCACATTTCACAACCTTTATTATGGTTTTTGTTTTACGTTTTTGGTTCTTTTACCCATTCACTACTACCAAAGAAACCACACACATATCCGTATTTTCTGTACATATTTTAGTTGAAGAGCTTTTAGTTAAGTGAAAAATAATATCAATTGAATTTTTATGCATGTATATGAAAACTGCAAGTCTTCGTTTCTTTAGATAAGATAGAAATTACAAAAAATTAATACATACTTATGATACTGATACGGATATTAATCATGCGGCAATTTATTAAGCGTTAAGCAAATGTCAAAAAAAAAAAAAAAATTGCGCCTATAGTAGGAAAAATTTAGCATACATTTGCTTTATAAACAAAAAAAAACTTGTTTCTGAATAAACGGGCCTGTTCAATAATTTTATTACTCTAAGTAAACTTTTCTTAACCTTTTCTTACTGCAACTACTTTTACTAAAAACAGTCTATAATTTATTCACATTTCTCTACGATTTGATTTCTCAAAAGTTTGCCATATGTCACAGGAAAAACAAGAAAAATCATCACTTACACATTGTCACACATTTCTCATAGATTCTTCCATCAAAGTTTTCGACCGGTTGCAGATATAGAAAAAGATTTCAAAGTGTCTTTACAACTTTTTAAGTAACCTTTTATCAAATTCGCATGCAAAACTCCAAATTTTTCTCTACCTATCGCATATTCTGACAATAGCAAATATTCGTATCGGGTTAAAGATCAATATCTTACGAAAACTGCAAATTAACACTTTTTTATCTACTCAAGGCATTCTGGCAGACCTTAACATTTTAACTAAGTTTAAGACTAATATTTAATATGAACAGTAAATTATTATTTTTTTACTTATTGTTAATATCATTGTGGACGGATCTCACTTATTTTCGAGCTCGCTCATTATATTACCTGTTTTAATTTTCCATCTCGCTTTTGCGAGCGTATAGCTTCGAAATAACAAATAGTTGAATCGATAA
Organism: Glossina fuscipes; assembly: GCF_014805625.2. Taxonomy (NCBI): domain Eukaryota; kingdom Metazoa; phylum Arthropoda; class Insecta; order Diptera; family Glossinidae; genus Glossina; species Glossina fuscipes. The sequence goes on along the minus strand of NW_023998414.1, from coordinate 44,103,419 downwards.
AAAGACTGAGTTAAATTGACTCGAAATTTAACGTTGATGCACTATATAGAAAGGTATATTTCCAGTGACCTTTGATGTGTATCAAACTGACTGTCTCGTATACCAAAGGATGATTATTCGCTGATGGATATAAAAATTCATGCATACAATGTTTTTGAGGGAAATTTGAAATAATTGATTCATTAATGTATTATATATGTTAAGATTCTTCTCTCATTTTTAGGCACATTTTCTAATCAAAATCAAATGCATGCAATAATGAGATACAATTTTATGTTAGCATTAGTTATTAGTTATATATTTAACGTAAGACTCATACGTCCCAAGCACTAATTTTCTGTTTTCATTACGTGTATTGTTCTACTAGTTGCGCCATTGATTGTACCTTTAAGGTGGATGAAACTAATTATCAATTTCTGTCTCTCCATCACTAAATCATTTCAAAAAATTTAAATACAAAAATGAAACTTTACGTATACATGAACTGATATAAACAGTAGAGAGATAGCGTGCCAGTTTGATATCAATGAAAATTTGCGACACACAAATTTCTTATAAGATCAGATGGCGCGCCTTGTTTAGACGTTGATTATTTAAGACGCCTTCAAAATACAATATGATAATGTCAGACCCGTCGTCACTGCTGCAATAATTGAAATAGCAGGCAATAATGTAACCCGAACTTTATAGCTTTAAGTTCATAAATCAAGTTCACAATCGTATATCCGCTAGTACGCTTTCATGCTTAAAAATAGCCAATGGTTATCGGAGCCCTGAAACTATGTAGTTTTTTAAATTGTTTCTTTCAATATAAATATACATCTTTTAAGCTCTGTCACAAACATTAAGCTTTTGATTTGTTGAAGAATTTTATTTTGAAAATTTTTGGAAAACCAAAAAATTCAAACTAATTTTCAACACTCATAGAGTTGAGATTTACTTAAGCGTAGCTTTTTCAAAATAATAAAGAAAGTTTTTCATCAATGCTCTATACTCCATTTTAATTAATTGATAGGACTGTACATTTGCTTAACCTCTTCAGCAACTTTATTTCTTTTTAAAATAAAAAAGTAAAATAAAATATTGCATTGGCTTCTGCATTGCAAGCGCTTGCATTGGTTTAGAATGTTAAATAACTTAAAACTGTCAAAATTCATCTGTCATTGCGATGAAATTCATTTAATAAGTAAAACGCACGCAAGGATTGCCAACGCATTTGCTAATTGAGTACTAGAAATGCATGATCATGATGCTTTAAACTCAATTATTTTGAGTGATGAGACGCATTTTCACCTTTTTCGCAACGCAAACCAGCGAAATTGTCACGCCTGGGGCTCCGAAAATTAGACGGAAATAACCAAAGAACCTCTTTAGTCACAACCATAAGACAACGGTTTTTGATCTGGAAAAAAGTTTTTCGAAAGTGCTCTCGGGTACAATGTTGACTGATTTATTTCTTTCTTAACGTCGTGGTTGGATGAAGCACCATGTCGCCTGCTACAGAGCTCGCAAAATAATGGCTCTATTGCGTGATTCTTTCATCAAACCATCAATCCTTTAGTCATAATAGGCTATAAGTGAGCGCTCAATCAAAGTACGTTCCTGAATCAATTAAACCACTTCCCAGCCAGAAGAATTTGGCCGAAATGTGCTCTTGAAAATGACAGGGGACGCCATTATCCTAACAAAAATCCTAAACATTTTAATATCATGCAAAGTGTAACAAAAAAGCAAAATTCTAGAGATTAATATTTATAAAGAATAAAAGTATACTTTTTTTAGTTATTTGTTTTACGTCCTTTTCTAAAACTGAATGCATTATTCTATGCATTTTTTCACGTTTTTCAATGTTCTCCATTTTATTTCTCTCTTATTAGAAGCAATACTTTTTCAAATGTTTTTTTCACCGATGCTTTTACTTATTTACCTCTGGTTCGTCGCAAAATTTTTATAAACTAAACTGAACTTCATCTTTGTATATAATTTTCTGCATAACACTTCAAATCGTATCGAAACAAATATTGAACAAGCCCGTTATTTTTTTTTTCCTTCTATTAGACCTTTAAATTTTTCTGGCTGACTTTTCTGCCCATTAGAGCAAAGTTTTGATTTTGTTTTTTTTTTTTAGTTCTGCAATATATAAAAATATTTTTGTTTTGTTATTTAATTCAATGTTTAGAAGAATTTAATGTTGATTATTTGTTCGTTTTCAATTTCGATCGATTCTATTAATGCTGCTTTTTCTTTTTCTACTTTTCTGTTGACATTTTCGTTTCGTTTCGTTTCCTCCAAATAATAAAAAAATGTATATATATATACATAAAATATACGCGTATATACATACGTATATATATATATATATATATATATATATATATATAAATATATATATATATACATACATACACGTACGCACGAACAAATCAACGCAACAAATACACACGTTCACATATACGTTTAATTACGACACACCTAAAAATAACCGACTACCGCTGCCATTGCTGCTACAATCAATCGAACAACCAATCATCCAATCGGCTAACTAACGGCAATTCAGGTATCAAAGGCAGCAACGTAAGGAAGGTTTATTGCCGAATGCGGACAATTTGACATTTTCGCCGTCACGTATAAAATGCCACCATCCCAAATGCCCGAAATACAACAGCGATAAGAATCGCAAGCCGTCCAGTATACAAGATCAAATGATAACTGTGATGGTGCCGTTAAATTCAAACAACAATAAGACCGTTCTGAACGGAGCCGGTACCGGAGAAGGGATGATTAGTGTTAATAATCATCAACAGAATCATCAACAACAACAGCAAGGCGGTAACAATAATAATATACAAACGCAGAGTCAAACAACAACAACGAATGGCGTAGATGGCGGGAGCGGAGGCGTCGGTGGCAGTGGAGACATCGGTGACGTTTCCGCTACTGGTGTAATGACCTTCTTGAATGGTATAAATAACGGTAATAACACTATACAAACTCATCATTATCAGCAACAACATTCCTCATCAGATAATTCAGAACATTCATTAGAAACAACGCAAAGCAAGAAAAACTTCATGAACCAAACAAAAGCAGCTATAGAAGCCGAGCAGGGATTCAATAAGCAGCTGCAACAAAAAACGATCCTTTTAAAATTTTCCCAAAATTTCATGGACTCGGAACAATTAATTGTAAGATATTTTATTCTCAAAACACATATTTAATACATGATTTAAATACATGAAGAAGCTTTTGATAATATTTTCAAAAATTATTTCCAAAATTATTCTAAAAGCTCGAATTCTGTGAAGCAAAAAATAATAAGCACTAATATCTTCTTTAAACACACACACATATATACACATATACATAACTTTTATTTAACGACAACAAACATCGTCAATTTTATTATTGAATCAATTTCTTTTTTCATTAATTAATACCAACTCTTGCCGCAATTTAGCTGCAATTGGGAAACATAGGCAAACCCAAGCATGTAAGTGCCAACTAAGTTAATGTACAGGTCGTAGCGCAATTTGCTATAATCATAGATTTCTCAATGTTTCAAAAAGTCCCTTGCACAAGTTGACCTAAGCGCATTATTTACTGTTTTCTCGTATCATTCTCGTATCATTTGCATTATTTGCACTGAACTTAGAACGGACATTTTTTCTAGAATTTTGCGCCCGAATCAAGTACTAGAAGAACAAAGAGAAAGTTCATACGAGAATGTAAATGTGTGTAATACCAGTAAATAGTTTGATCTATACGTTTTGAATTTCAATACCTTCTCACTTCCTTTCATTCCATGCAAGCCTTCTAGCAACTTATGGATTAATTTGCCTGTTAGTATAAAATAAATGTCTTTCTCTTCCATTTAGTGAAACAGTTTTAACTTCGTAATCTTTTCTCCTCCCGCAATTATGAACAATAAGGTTAGAATTGTTGAACTGATAGGAACTACGAAATTCATCCGCGCAATCACTACTGTGTTTTCAACTAAGCAATTCAAGCAAGTAGACGCATTTTGTTATATTTACCTACTTCTTGATCAACATTCCGACTCATTTTAAACAGCAACTTTGTGGCATTTCGGTTTTCCTCTCGTTAGTGAAGGGAGAGTCAGTTTCCCATGAGTCGTTTGTTTCAGCGAATATATAAAAGTATTTCATTTAAGTTGTCAACCGTTGGATATAGCAACAAAATCAATGATCTAAAGACCATATCAAGGATGTCCTGTTCATGTCTTCTCATTGCCTCTGATTTATTAGACAAGATGTACAAGGTATATCAAGCTGCGCATCGTTTAAGGAGACCGTTCCTTTTTTTTTTTGATTGTATTTTAAATCAAGATTTTGTAGCCGACTGGAATATAATTACAAAATAATTGCAAATTCCGAAAATATGCTTATTTTCTGATAATGAACTTACTGAATTTTTCTCTCAGACGCATCCGTGTACATCCGGATTTCTAAGCCCACCTTCAGCAACCAGTCGTCGTCCTTCTGTGATGTTTAACGAATATGTCCTACTACATACACCACCTGCTCTTAAGGACGCAACAACAGCTACCGAGAAGACAGTAAGCTCATCAGAGAAGATGACTCAGGCGGGCGATGGCAGTATTTGGCAAGTAAGTTGTTTTTAAATTAAAACGCTTTTAAGCAAGCGAATAGTCATTTTGATGTTTATATATAATGATTATATATCTTTAGGTTAATCTCCCACAAACTTTAGGCACGATTACGAATCCCTACGCGGATTGTTCGGATCTTGGTATACACGACGCAATGACTTGTCAAGAACTTCTAGCATTTTCTGTGGCATTCTCAGCCGCCTTACCCACGGGCCAAAGTACACTCGAATCCTTTTACAATTCATTGGCACGTTGTGACCCTCACACAGTAGAAGCTATACGCAATCAACAGAATCTCGAAAATACCGCTATGGTTCTGCAACAGCAGCAACAACAACAGCAACAACAACGTCGTCAACACCAACAGCAAAGGCAATCAACCTATGAAAAGAAAGCTTTGGAGGCTATTAGTTCCAACGGTGCTACTCATCGTGCACCGGTGACTGTAACAGGTCGAGCAGGAAATTACATAGAAGACTATTCCTGCTGTTATGATCTATATCAGAACGTTTTATCGCCATTGGAAGATAGAACGAGAAAAAGATCCCGATGTATGCGAGCGACTCTAATGATCTATCGTTGCATTATGCATATATGCGGTTTGTGCCGCCGCTATATACGACGTCTCGTTGAACACAAATATTTTCAACAGGGAATTTTGCTTGCCATACTCATTAACACCTTGTCCATGGGCATCGAATATCACAATCAACCGGAAGAGTTAACTGCCATTGTCGAAACCAGTAATATAGTGTTTTCGGCAATATTTGCTGTCGAAATGTTGCTCAAAGTGGTAGCTGAGGGTCCCTTCCGTTACATAGCCAACGGTTTTAATGTATTCGATGGTATCATTGTAATTTTAAGGTAATTTACTTGCTGAATATATACATTTTCCTATATGCCTCTCGTAGAAAGAACATAATTTATTTATATTATGCTGTTACTGCTATCTATTCTAGTGTAATCGAAATTTGCCAGCAGTTTTTGGGTAATGGGACGGGTGGCGGTGGTTCTGGCCTATCAGTGTTACGTACGTTTCGTTTACTACGTATTTTAAAATTGGTACGTTTTATGCCCAATTTGCGGCGACAACTGTTTGTCATGCTGCGCACAATGGATAACGTGGCTGTATTCTTTTCTCTCCTGGTATTGTTTATTTTTATATTCAGGTAAGTTGTTCGTTTATAGGGCGTTCATATATGTAGTTTATATATAATATATATAAATAGAGATAATCCAGAATCCCGTTCCAGCCTTTTCTTCCCCACTCCTTATGTAAGAACATCTACTATTTACCAAGAAATCTGACTATTCAGTTTTCTAGAATTGGACCTGAGTTCGTTAAAGTCCTTATTTGAGATATCTTAAATGTGTTCCAGTGAGCGAATCGCATTCTATAAAATCTGGAATTGCATATAAGTTTATGATAGCTTAATTTGTGGATGTTCTAACCTTTTTGCAAGAAAATGAGAAGCGTCCAATCAACTCCTCCGTATAACATTTAACAATTAGATTAGACTTCGTCCACTTCCTACAACTAGTAGTACTTACAGTTTCCATAATCTCTCTTATTCCCGCACAGTTTAATACTTTAATGACTTTTAAGAAGAGGAAAAGATAAAACAAAAATTAGAAGGATGAAATCACAACAATTTGGCGATAATAATAAATGAAAAATTTTTAAAAGTACAAAGTTTAGCCATAAGTTTTAACGCAAACAATGAGGGGAGAAGGATATAAACTTTTATCAGATTCAAATTTATTTATTCCCAATAGGCGAAGTATTTTTGTTTATGTCATTAGTAATTGAATATAATTCAACAGGCTTCGCTTGAGTGCATTTCAATATTGGCTAATATATTGTTGTTTTTTTAAATATGTAATAAAAGTAAAAGGAGCACTTTTAACAAACTGAAGTAGCAGTGCTTGAAAACTTGCGACTGCCAGTGAAAATTAAGACAGCTTTATAAAAAATGTGTAAAATGAATGAACGGAATATCCACGAAATTGTTTCATGATAGAGGGATACACACTTAATATGTTTTTCTCTCTCCCTCTCTCTCTCTCTCTCTCTCTCTCTCTCTCTCTCTCTGTCTCTCTTTTTTCTATCTTCTGTCTCTATCTCCCCCTCTATCTATCTACCTATTTATCTCCATCTCCCTCTCTCGGTCTGTGTTCCCTTCTTCACTATATTTATGTAACTATCTCGTTTCCTGTCTCTCCTTCTCTGTATTTGGAACTCCTCTCTCTTGCGATAATATTCTTTAGAATTTAAAACATATTTTTCGCGGCTTACTCTCTTCCACTCTCCCATATTGTATTTCTTAACATTTTCCAATTAAGCTACTCTCTTAAAATAAACTATAAAACTTTAAGCATTGGTTGCTGTCTCAACGAAGTATTATATATGTATAAATATAAAAACCCGACCCCCAGTAGTTAGATGGACTGCTTTTCTCACGCCTCGTTAAATTATGTACTTATATTTTTTCTTTCAACTTTTCTCACCATATAACAACACTAGCTTTGCAGTTCACTTAAAAAAACACACGATACACTCTTATTTCTTCTCTCTCTCTCACTCTCTCTCTCTCTCTCTCACTCTCACTCTCTCTCTCACTCTCTCTCTCTCTCTCTCTCTCTCTCTCTCTCTCTCTCTCTCTCTCGCGCTTTTTGACTTGACACTTAAGAACACAGATAATCTTTTTGATCTCAGCATTTTTTTCTTTGTCTAACTTTTCTTTCTTTGATCTATCAAAAAGTGTTAAAACAAAATTGATTATTTCCCGTTTCCTTCAAACGCATATCATTTACTTTTTCATCTTATTTAGTATCGATGATGATTTCTTTGTGTGTGTATTTTTAGTGGAAACATTAGAGGTAATCTTTAGAGCCATTTGCTAAAACATATTCATTTCGTCTTAATAATTATACGTAGATCGTCTTATTATAAAAAATCATCTACATTTGAAATTAGTTAGAATATTGATTCCATGTTGCCTCAAGTATTGCAATAAAACCTTACATATTACATAGAGTAGTTAGATGTCCATAATAATGTTTGGATTTAATTGTTCCTCAAATCGTAAATTCTTAACTCTAAATAATCTTTTATATCTATATTAAATGAAATAATAATTATTTTAAAACGAAATTTCTAAATATCTATAAAGTAAACTTGTGTCTACATTTTAGCTTCTAAGGTATAATTTTGCTAATGACACTAAGAGCCCTTCTCGCATAAACTTGATTTATTTTTAATTTTTTCAAATTATGAAAATTTGAGCTAAACTAAAATTACCACAAAAAATGACATCAAGTCGTGCTGATTTGAACAGAACTTTCGTTTAAAATGACCATCACGCCAGCCATACGAAAGACGGCGAGGGTACATTTTTTAACTTGTATAAACGATATCTTTGGAAAAGGGCTAATAAGATTTGTTTTTTTTTTTTTTTTGGAAAAAAAAAAAAAGTACCTTTGGAACGAATCTTGGATACGCACCTTCGCAATCATCGTAAAGACTTTTTCTTTATTGTCCGCAAACCGTCATTTCTAAATTCCCCTTTGATATATATATATATATATGCCAAATATTTACATTGACATATACAATAATTTACACGCCTCTGATGATGATTTTTGAGAAATTAATTTTATACGTTTTTTTCGCCCTGTACTCACCCAGCGTAAGCGTATCCTTCAATTTAATATCTCAGTTTTGAAAATTACAAGCGACGAAAGGGTGGATAACGGATAAACAAATTTACCAATAAATAAAATGTATTTGTGGTTTTAACGATCGCCAAAATGTAGATTGCGGAAATAATAAATCTCTTTAATACGTAAAAACTATTTACCACTTGAAAGTTTGTTTATGAGAACCAAGCAAACTTTTCATAAAAAACAGTCCAATGAGCCTTTTCTTGCTTATTTTCCATTAAATCGCAGAATTTTGTGTGTAACAGGTGTGCTAGATCATATTTGATTACTTCGGGTTACTTCAAGGGAGCTCTACTCATGTTTTCGGAATGTCCAGACAGATAAAAGTCCTTCTTAAAACTTATTACCATGAGTTGACAATGAATATCGAATCTTTCACATCCAGCGAATGGTTTGTTGACCGAATACTGCTATTTTTCTTCCATTGAATAAATTGTTACTCTTAATTTTGATCTTAAGAAAAGAGTGCGGAATTCTTTCTTAAGCTTTGTCACAACTTTTGTGCATTTTTTTCTTTGTTTTTATTTTCACATTTGTGTTCAATGCTCTCTTAAATGTGCTCATTTTCCAGATAAGAATCTTGTATTATTCATTTCTTTCTCTCAATCTCAATTTCATGCCAATATCTATTTATCTCTCTCTTTCTTTCTTTCGTCTTTTCTCATCTTCTCTTTTGCCGTCTCCGTTTCTTGTCTCTTTTCGTCTCTTTCTCTCTTATCTCTCTCTCTCTCTCTCTCTCTCTCTCTCTCTCTCTCTCTCTCTCTATTTCTCTCTCTCTCTCTTTCTTTTACTCTTAAATTGACTATTAATTAATTAATCCTCTGTACTGTATGAAAATATTTAAATAACTCAATTTTGTATTTTAAAATACTTTTTTGAAATTATTTTTAAATAAAATGAATTTTTTTAAATATATATATATATTAAAACCAATAAAAATTAAAATAATTATAAATTTGTTTAAAAATAATTTTCATACAACTTTAAAAATCTGTTGTTGTATATGTAAACACCGCGATATACGTAAACGAATTAAACAAATTCATCAAAATCGAAATCAATCAATGAATTAATTTAGTATACTTGGCATGAATCTATTCGGCTGTAAATTCTGCGAGAAAATTAAGGGCGAAAGAATATGCGATCGTAAAAATTTCGACAGCCTACTCTGGGCGCTCGTCACAGTGTTTCAGGTAGTTGTTGCTTTTGTTTTTCATATGCTTAAAAAAAAGAAGAATAAGTGAAGTTCTTAAGAATACTAATCACGGCATTATTTCAATTACGATTATCATTATTAATGATAACAATAATAATAATAATTAAAAAGTGATTTAGTTATGTATGATTTGTGTTATTTAAGTGTCATTTCAGATAATTTTAAATGTTGTGTTTATTTGTATATAATTTTCGTGTTTTTTTCCTTTTGTCTTATTTTTTAATATTTTTCCACTTTTTTCCCATACATATATATATATATATATATATATATATATATATATATTGTGAAGCCTTTTTAACTAATAATCAAGAACAATAAATGAGAAAAACTCTTAAGTTGTATTCAAAGGATTGTTGCTTCGATTTCATCCCGTCCCTTCATATACGCCTGACAAGCTGTTATTGGCATATTTTTGTTTTGGGTACTAGTAAAAAAAAAAGAAAAAATATTTTAATTTTGTTTTCATTTCACTTGCCACTTAAGGAGTCACCTAGTCGTTGTAATCTTAATTGATAAGCGAACACTTAAACTTTTTATATAATCTGTAAGCATTTTCTTCTAAATGCATTAAATAAAATATTAAAATACGTAACAATACACCCCCCCCACCCACCCCCTCAGGTAAGCATTATGAATTTAATTATATATCTCTATATATATATATATATATATATATATATATATATGTATAGATATATTATGCACTCTGCACTGAAAGGAAAAAGGGAAAACTATTCGCATGGCTTTTTTAAATTACTTGTATTTTTACTTGTATTTTTTATTCACTGTTCAGCACTTGATGTAATTGCTTGGATTGCTGTTCGATGTTATACTGTTGTTGTTGTTGGTGTTGATGTTTAACGTTAATTCGTTGGTTGTTTTACTCTTTCTCGTTTTCTTCCCCTCTGCATGCATCATGGTTTCTCTCCGTATATATGCTAACTCTTCTATGGTTTCATTGCAAACACTATTTCACACTTCTCGCCTTCTCTTTTTTAAAGTTTCGACTCCTAACCCTGGCTTCTTTATGTACATTTTTTCTTTTCCTTTTTTGTACTTTTGAAACATGATTTTTTTTTTTAATTTTTTTCAAGGTGTGCAAAATTTCATTTTTTTCTTTTTTCTCTTTTTTTTACTGAATATCACTTTTAAATGTTAAGATTTTTATTAATGAATTTAAAAAAATATATAAGAAAATTCCCCACTGTACTCTTCTCAGAGCTATCTGCCCTCTATATATAAAACTTCGAGATATAACAAGCCAAGCACCTCTTTTCAGACCAGTAGCTACAAACACTTATGGTTAGACGATACAGGCGAGAAAAGGAATTTAATTAAAATGAGATTGGAAAGCATAAAAAACAATCATTTCTTGTGAATTTTGCTTAGTAAGAGTACAGATCAGCATTGGTTACTTCCTGTAATCAACTAGTGTCGAAGACAGAAGTTTGCTCCTCAAAAGAGCGAACACGGTTTACATTTTTACAACTTATGAGCTAATGTTGCGCATCAATAACAAATCCTCTGACAAAGGCCTGTTTGGTGGCATGTAATCATAAAAATAAAAATGAAATTTGTAAAGCAATCTGTGTCCGTTATGGTCGAATTTAACCATCGTCTATTATCACAAATGAGACTCAAGATATTTTAAAAAAGGAAGAAAGCTCTTTCCCTCTTAAAACGAATCTTTCGTATTCTTCGGAAATATAGGCTTAAGAGAAAAGATCTGGTATTAATTCTGTAACAACCTCACTATGAAGAACTAGATATTCGGGAATTGTGTCACGTCATTTTACCTTACATTGGTATATGATGTAATACGTAACACTCAAAAAGATTTAAGGTATACGTACCGTTTATTATTCCCATCGACTCCAAACCATTCTCTAATTGGATTTAAGCTTGTCTCTTTGTCCGCATGTCTATCTGCATGCTTATCCATGCATTCTTATTCCAAACACAACTCATGATTTTGAGGTATCTTGATGAAATTTAACACATTGACATTTCCTGACCCAAGGGTGTTGAAAACGAGCAGAATCGCTATATTTTTACGACCCTCTTCTCAGCATGTCTATCTAGATCCTTCTGGATACCACGTACATCCACACTAACTTAACATAATGGTACAAGTATATGATGAAATTAATGAAAATATGACAAGGCGAATTTTTAATGCCTCACGATTCTAATGGTTCTTGATCGTAATTTCACGTAAAATGTAAGCGTACCAAATTTAGACCATGTAAATTTATATTCCGAAACCCGATCCATATAAGGATTCCCATAAAATTTAAGCTATTATATGATAAAAAAGTCTAATTTGTAATACTGTAATACCAAAATAGATGAAGACCAACACAGTCTACGTAGTCCTTGACGACGATATAGTTTTGCTAACTTTAGACCGCGTCAAATCGCGTAAATGCAATTTTCTTGTTATCTCTATTATTGTTCTTCATGATATTTTGGCCGTAAAAAATAACAAATTAAATTTTATTACCGTACAAAGAGTTATTCTTCTTAAGATATATGACAGATAGTGGAATCTAGGATCTAGGATGTGATCGAAATTTGCTACAATTCATTTTTATGTCAAAATGCTATTAACGACCAATTGTTGCTATAAAATATTAACACTAGAAAGGCTATAGTGGGCCGCAACCCATCACCGACCCATATATAACTTTTTCAAAATAAGGCGTCATGTGGAAAGTGGTCGAAAAAGTAATCCAATTCGAATTATTTTCAATAATGCTCGTCGTTGGGCCAAAAATCATCAATGTACCGAATGTTATCCAAATATCTCAAAAATTGTAGCCCGTGGTGTGAACGCAAATTTACACGGACACACAACAGACGGACAAGCAAGTTTAGGTGAGCCTATCTCAAACTCCTCTGGGTGTTACATACGCTTGCACAACCTACCCTGTACCACAAGCGATGTAGGGTATTAGGATGGATGCACCTATACATGCGCGTTGCTGGTGTTAAACAACAGAAAACAACATGTTAAGTCGTCACGCCCCATAAATAATCAATATATAAGGTATAGATGAAAACCATTAGCCATTTTGTACATATATAAATAAGGCACAATTCTTAGGTCTATTGCAACAGCAATCCAACCAGGTTCCATCGGCTAATGGGCGAACATCCTAATCACTAGACCATCTAATTTCAAGCAATTTCTATTTCGATTTTTTAGATTGAGGAAAGTAAAACCGAGCACAAGAAAACAAGGCGGACAGACGAATAAAGGAACAGACAAAATTAAATGGATTAAGATCGCTATTATAAAAGATCTCCGGCCCTCGAGGGTGTTGCTTACATCCACATCAACCTAATATATCCTTGTACCACAAGTGATATGTAAAGGCTTATCCTTCGCGAAAACATTTTTTTTTGGGGGGGGGATGGGGTATAAAAGTAGACTTACGTAGCCGAATTTCGGTATAGTTAGTCTTTATATCAGCTTATAAATATGGATCATAATTTACGATGAGATATGAGAAATAAGGCATTCTTGCCACGTACAGACATACTTTTCGTAGAACTCTTATATGGAACTAGGTTCAAAAAATTTCTATCATATGCTATCAATTTATTATGCCGAAATATTTTCTTTTAACTATTTTTGTGGAGAGAAAAAATGAAAATACAAATTTTTTCATATAATAAAGGATAAAACATACCCCATACCTCGAGTGGTGTAGAGTATGAAAAATGAATTCCATGAAAATCACTGCATTACTGTTTTGCTTCCACTAACGGATGAGCCAGTGAAGCTATTTTTTTTGTCGCCAACAGACTTACAATAGTTAGTGATCTCTTTTCATTTCTCATTTCCTTTTCTCGCTGTCTCAACAACATAACCTATAAAAGCAAAAAACGATCGCCAGGCTTAGATGTGTAAATAAAATTGTTTAGGAACCTGCGAACTTATATTCCAAAATAAACTGTTATAAATTTGATATATAAGGCAAGAAACTGTAATACATTTACATGCCCTTTTATATGAATACTTATATATACAAAACATGTATGTGCGTAATAAAAACAATATATATTTTTTGTATGTAATATTTTTCCAAATACGTATATAACAATTAAAACAAACTATTATATAAAAAAATACATATTTATATTTATATACATCATTATATATATATATGTATATATACACATTATATATATATATATACATATATATATATATATGTATATATATAATGATATATATATACAAACATTTATACTTACTACTACAAAAACAAAATTACTACTATTCGTATGTGTATATGTATATGTATAAACCCCACAGCATACTGGGCATGTATCTGTTTGGCGGTAAGTTTTGTAAATTTATGGACGAGACCACCGGTATCGAAAGGGAATGTACGTGTCCCGAAATAATCAGCAAACATCCACAATGTGAATGTGATCGCAAACACTTCAACAACATACTCTGGGCAACAGTCACAGTCTTCCAAGTAAGAGAACAATTACCTCATTAGCAAAAACTATTAATTTCTACATATAAGACAAAATCAAAACCAATCCATCAATAAATATATATATATATATATATACATATATATATATAGTATATATATTTATATATATGTATATATATATATATATATTTATATATATGTATATAAACCATTGTTTATATAATATTATATAGACATACAGATTAATTTTTTTTGTTACGTTTTTATATACAAATATATACTTTTATTTTGGTTTCGTTACTTGTTTGTTTTCTATGCAAACTTCTTTTGTTAGATTATTTTTTTAATTTTCTTTTTTTTTTGTTGTTATAGGTTTGTAAATATGTTTGTTGTGTCGGAAACTTTTTTCATAACGAACCATTATGAGATATTTATTTTTCAAATTTTCTTCATAAGTAGTTAAAGTCAAAGTTTTTATTTTAGAAACACACACATATGTACATACATAAATTTTTATTTATTTCCAAGAATAATTTGAATTCTACGCTTTTGCCCTTAAAAGACTTTAAAAGGAGAACAAAAAAATAAAAATGCTATATGCGTCCTTAAAACGTTTTTACAAAAAAAAAAAATTTAGAAGAAACTCTTTAACTAAATTTGATTTGCTATTTATAACTTTAACGTATAATTTGATTTCGCACAGCACGTGATGGGAAGAATATTTCGAAAAAGTGTTTAAAAAAAACGGGATATTAGCAGCAACAAATTTGAAATAATTTTCAATATTTTTTGAGCATGTTTCTTAAGCGGGATCGCAAACATCGAAAATATACAAACAATAATTGCAGTTTCCTTCGAGGTGTTCCACGTTTATAAGGCCAGTGGCTACGATCAAAAACAAATTGCGCTCATCTTTAATGTAAGTCTGTAAGTAGAAGGAAACTTTGAAAGTTATTCTACTTAATACTTTTACAGGGCACTTATAAATATTTGATATAAATTGTTTTTACACCCACCACTGAAGGATAGGGCGTATACTCATTTTCTCATACACCCAAAAGGAAGCTTCAGAGACCCTATAAAGTATATATATTTTTGATCAGGATTAATTCTGATATGTCTGTCCGTCTGTGCGATTCCCACTGTTGGGACTCTTCTGGTCGTAAAAATGGAGCAATTGACCTCCAATTTAGCAGAAACATTAGAAAAGTCTGCCCGTTGGTGTTGAAAACGAACCAAATTGGTCGGAGTACAAGTCCGCAGTGAAGCATAAACTCAGCGTAACTATGTTTTTCTAAACAAAAATTTGTGGTTTTTTACAAGTTATAAAAGCTAGCAGACTGAAATTTTTCATATTAACTTTACGGAAAACTCTACTCTTTATCGGCCATGCCCACACACAATGTTACAAGTGATTAAATTTTCTTTTTTTCACTTTTTGGATGTTCTACGCTTATTAATAATCAATCATAAGTTAAACAAGAAAGAATGTTTGATATTATTTTGTACATTCTTCAATTAAAAAAACATATTATCTCCCTAAAAGTGGCAGTGAATACCACGTTCTGGTAGATTAATTTTTTATTAATAATGGCAGTGCCATGGGTATCAAATAAAAGGACTCGGAGAGTAAGGTAAGTGTGTTAATTGTAAATTAATCATAGTGGGCGGTATCAAGTTCTAAATCAATTAAAGCACGTCCGTCTGTCCTTCAGTGTAATTTCTGTTGTAAACATTGTCCTCGTTACAAACATCAAGCCATAGACTTCAAATCCGACAAAGACATTGGAATTTCTGGCACGCATGTTGGTATTAAAAATGGGCAAAATCGGTCCGAGGACACGCTCACACAATTACGTAAAGTGAAGGCACCACCGTTTTTCAAATGGAAAAAGAATTGATTTCTTGCTCATTACTCATAAACTATATCAGATAAATTTGCAACAATTTGAATGTGTACACTATGAGCGATATTCCAGTGCTCCTACAAAAACGGAAAAATGGAATGGAAAAAAATGAAAAAAATCGCCAATAGTGTGTCATAATTCCATATTTGTTTTCAAAACCATTATAATGCCGTATAATGCAAGCTTCAAAAACCCCAGAGAGCATATAAATCTTTGGCCTGTTTCAAATTCGGAATGCACTCAATCCATCTGTCGTTCTGTGCAACCGTGTAGTGCGTATAGTAAACATATTCCGATTCGCAAAAATGAGGATATCGCATACAGACTTGCCCAAGATTTTGAAAAGAATGCAAACTATTCAAAAAACACAGCTAAAACGCACCTATACGCCTATATAACAAAAATTGTGACCTCTTTCTTTTGAAAATGTACTTCCTTCCCTTCCTTTTTTTAGGATCACGGCGATAGATATAAAAGATACGGTCACGGCCGAATATAATTTTCTTACTTGTTATTCTATTTATTAGATTTATAATAGGGTTTGGGTGAAATTTAGTTCATGGTGTTTGCACCAAGTGCGTTTACGTTGATTTCAAGCATTACAGTAACGTCACTTGAAATCAAGCAAAACATCGCAACTGAGTCGTATTGTAGAGGCCGATAGAAGCGTTAGTTTCCTATACCATTTATGATACAGATATTAAGTTCTATGCGAACGTATGTAATACCCAGAAGAGCTCACGATGGACCCACTTTTTACTACACCGATAAATCCCGAAAATAAATCATTTGTCTGTCCGTCAGAATAGATGGATTAGTCCGTCTAATGCTTAACTGTGTATTTATGTTCAAGCTACAGCTCGCAATTTTTGAGGTATTTTGATGAAATTTGCCACAGTGACGCGGTTTGATCAAAGGGCGAACGTTATTGAAAATGGTTCGGATCGATTAATTTTTTTGATCACTCTTTGTATAATGCCTTGTTTTGAAAAAACCATTACATGGAAAAAACTGCATTTTCAAAATTTTTCGACAAAACTCGCTAAGCTGAAAACTAATTGGCTTAAATTTGAACCATACGGATCTATTTTTTGGGCCCCACTTCCTATAAAATTTCTCATGAAAAGTAAGCGCTTGAGAAAGAGGTTATACTTTTAGTATTTTATACCATAAAAATTGACCCAATTTAGCAATTTAGCAAAAAAAGTTAACGGTAGAAAATTTAGACCAAGTAGGTCCATTTTTTATACCCTAACATATATAAAGGTAATCATGGAAAGCGAGCCCTTATATGGAGAGAAAGTCTAAGTTCTTGTGTTGTTATGACGGGAACTGAAATATAGCAATATTTTTAGAAAGCGCATTAAGTCATGTGATGGATGAGTATCCCCCAACTAGCGGGCTTTCCTAAAAACTATGCTTTTGCATGAAAATAATATGCAACTTTTGGTGCATTATTACCGAAATGAGTGAATAACTGTACAAACAGAAGTGGTAAGGAGTATCTAACGGTTGGCCTTGCCCGGCTATAATGTTCCTACTTGTTTCATATTTAAACACTCATCATGTAGTTATATGTAAGCAAAAATCATACGTTTCTAGGTTGAAATTACTTAACGATTTCCTTGCATTACAATCATAAGTGGTTTTAAGTAATATGTGCTTCCATATATTTTGCTCAACAACATCTATTGATGAAAATGATAAAGTAAGACCAAATAAAAATGTATACAACGGTTAAATATTCCATTCAGTATTCTATGTATACAAACGCTAATTATGGGACACTCAAGATTGCGTTTTCGAAATTCGTTATTTTTGTTGTTAGATTTGAAATTGATTGAAATCTACTCGCAAAGCCCATCAAGCACTTTTAGAAGCTTATAGTGATACTGCTTCATCATAACCGAATTATCGATTTTGGCTTCAACGCTTTAAAAGTGCTGATTTTGAGATCAATGACAAAGAACGGCCTCGCGGACCGAAAAGGTCCGAAGACTATGAATTGCAAAATTTATTGAACGAAACTCAGTTCAACCACTCAATGGCTTTCAAATAATTTTCGAGCAGTTTAGCAATTGATAAATCAACTACATGTAAAGGGGAAGATCCAAAAACGAAGAAAAATGGCTGCGATATGAATTGACTGGAAATACCATTTCAAACTGTGTTACTATAGCGAGGATACGCTGTTGTAGTTCAAATAGGAAAATCTGACGCACCCATTATACTCACCATAGCCCTTTCTGATTAACACTTCTTCACATCGATGCAGCATGACTTGGCTGGTACGCGATTACGAAATCCTGAAGAGATGCGAAAATTGATACGTGCCAAAGTAATATCGTTTTCTTCCCACACGCTATCGTCATATTGGGAGAAAGATGGGAAAAAGTTGTAGAAAGTAATGGGAGACCATTTTGCTGTGACGGTTTGACAAAATCGCTGAAAATAGACTTGATGTAAACTCACTAGTCGTATATACATATAAACAACTGCGTTAGTTGATTTTCACAATTAGTTAATAATTTAAGCACCGAATGATAATCTGCTAATTATTGATAAGACTTGGTCACACTTGGTGAATCACCACAAATCTGAAATTCAACTTGCGAATGGCGGCTTAACAAGATCCACACGTCTCATGACAACACGTAAACATCGGTTAGGTTCTATTGCATATAAAAAAAATGTAGGATGGTGTGTTTTTAATATGTCGAAGACACAATTTAGCTATTTTTCTTTCATCAAAAAACTTCTTCTGAGAGCTCTTTTATATTAAAAAACGAAAATAGAAAAAAAAGGATTATATATTAATAATTAAAAGTAAGAGAAGCTATCATTAAATTTTATATTAAAAACAATTGCAAATATAAAAACATTTGTAAGATGCGCGCGTGCACTTTTTCGTTCAACCTCTATACCTGGGCTAAAGCATACCCAAGTAGTTAAAAAGTGCAACTATTAAGTCGACGTACTCGGATTCAATCCGCAACACAGTAGAGCATATTTTTATAGATATTGGTGTGTGGTCGTAGTTATAGTGAGACTGCTTGAGGGGATAAGACTTGTCGATCGGGCACATACCCCTAGATGATTCGTTACGCACAAAAAAACAAATACAGCTGTGCAATCTCAGCGATTCTCTAATTCCAAAATTAGATTGAATAAAACTCTCTGAATTTTATATATAAAAAAAATTTTCGCACAAGGACAATATGCTTAACTTCAAGAAATTATTGAGCCAAATACAGAATATTCTCTCAGAAACTTTCTTTTAATGGATTGCTCTAAAATATATGAGAAACTATGAGTTCATCATACGGCATTCTAAGAAAAAGTCCTTTAACGCAATCGATTAAAATAGACCGGGCCCCACCAGGCTTGCATGTGTATAACATTCTTACTGTTTATGGAATTGAGTTTTTTATATAGCGAAAAATGTCAAAGACAATGTAAATAACATCAAGAACATCGCTCTCTCATTCTTTACACACGGGTGGATGCTTAAATCCGAAGGAAATACTTAAATGAGTTTTTTCTTTTTTTTTCGTGCATGTGTAAATTTTTTAAAGAATTAATTTGCTTTTGCGTTTTGTCTTTTAACTTATCTTCCATAACTCCTCTATTCTGTTTGACTTAAAAGGCTTTTATTTCGCACGTTTTTTAAATAATTTCGATATTATTTGCTATGGTTTAAATATAATTAATTACAAGCAATTATGGACTGCGTTCAGCGAAAAATTTTGTTAAAAATCTGAGAAATGTTTGCTTTATAACGGTTGAAAGCATTGTTTTGCTTGCAATTATCATAAACTAATAAACCAATAAACACACACATATATATATATATAACACATGCAAACCTTTGTCTTGTATTCGATTATAAGAGAATTTGTTCCGTTACGTTCGCCCGTCGCAGCAATTTAAAGACAATAACAGCCTTTCTCCTCTGACAATGTCAACTTTTTTTTTTCTTTTCAATTTTTCCTTATTTTATTAAATTTTTTCCATTATAACTTCTTTCGTTTGTTTGTTTATAAAATGTTTTTGAGTTGTGATAATAAGTTTATTAAACTTTTTTCTTTTTTTTTTTTTGCATTCTTTGTTTGTCACTTATTCACTGTTCTCATTTCTGTTTGTACTTTTGTTGTTATTTAAAAAAATTTTATTTGAATTTAATTGAATTTAATTTTAATTGTCTCTTACATATATTCCATTGCGATTTTATTTTCTAAAAACACTCATTTTACGCTTCGATGTCACAATTTGTTTTAGATACTGACCCAAGAAGATTGGAATGTGGTGTTATTCAATGGCATGGAAAAGACCAGTCATTGGGCTGCATTGTATTTTGTAGCTCTAATGACGTTTGGCAATTATGTGCTGTTTAATCTATTGGTCGCCATTTTGGTTGAGGGATTCAGTTCAGAGGTAGAGTTTTATATAACAAACAAAAAAAAAAATATAAATAAATAAATAAATTGAAAACAACAATTTCGCGTCAAATTTTACGGAAGTGAAAAATATACACATAATATAATTACTATAAAAGAAGTTTACGTTATGGTATTTAGTTTAGCGGCACACCTTTATATCTTAAATGCATTTGTTTGATTAATTAATGAATTGAATTAGCAGCACTAAGGCACTCTTTTAACCAAAAAATAAAAAAAAATATTTTTTTAAAATAATTATTTCATTACCTGAGGAAAACCATCCCAAAAAAATTTCTTTTTAAGTCAATGTGTATATTTTTGACCATCCACAAAGAGAACTCGCATTCGAGTTGCATTGGTTTAAATTTTCGGAACAAAGAAAACATAAAAAGAATTGGCCGCCTACGACAAGCCTGAAAAATGGTGCTGAGAGAAAAGCAAAAAAGTCTTAAAGTCTAATTTTGAAATTTTGATTCCCTCAGCGAAATGAACGTCGTGAACGCGAACAACGCGAATTGGTTAAAAAATTGCGTGAAGAAACATTAGCGGAAAATTTTAGTGATGCCATGTACGATGAATCGCCCAGTGAAGCCGATTCATCGTCAACAAATGAAAGTTATTATGAAGTACGTAATCGTTGGCATAGTGCCGAAGACATATATAAGGTGAGGAGTGTGCATGTTTGTTTTTGTTTAGTCGGCCTTAAGCCATTATAGTTCTAAAACTTGTTTCGCTTGTATAACCTCTAGCTTCAGAATACCGCTGAGTTATATGTGGAAACGAAGAGTAACACGCAAAAACCGCAGCAATCTACAGCAGCGGCTTCGCTCTTAAATCGTAAGCCTGCAGAGAAAGATATTAGTAAAGTAGTAGCCAGCTTGGCGATCGCAGGTGCGGAAGACGAGAGAAGGATTATGAAAAAGGTAAGCATATTCGTTGCAATAACGCTTTGTATTAGAACTGATAAGAACACCTTTTCCGTTAAGACATATTCTCTTAAGGATAGACGTGGAGATTTGCCACGATTGGCAAAGATACGTCCCTTGCGAGAACCACCGATTATAACTACAACTGCTGCCACGCCCCAAGATTCGCCGAACACAACTCAAGGATCAGGCAAGAGTTTCCGTGATTGGACCTCAACATCTGAAGAAGACATGAATAGCGAGGTATGCGCTTTTAACCGAGAAAAAGAAAAATTCAAATATAATCACAAGTTGCTTTATGTATCGCAGAATCCTTGTTCGCCTTCCCTACTACGACCTCCGACTATTTTCAGCAGTCAGCGTTCTTTAGATGAAGGTATACCTTCTATCGACCTGATACCGCCTTCTCCCGTTCTTTCACACAAATCGTTAAATATACTCAGTGTTAGTAAACTAGAAAGCAATACTCATGCTATTAGCAATAGCACCCAAATAGTAACCACTTCCACATCCAGTTGTTCATCACAAACTTCGGGTCCCTTAGATGTTAGCAGTAAAGCGCATGTTCTTAGTACTGATGATTATTCAAAAATACCTACAACTGCTATATTAGTGCCGACAATATCATCTCCTACATCTAACTTACAATTACCCACCATTTCAAGCCCTAGGGCTGGTGAACTAAGTTTGGAAGTAGCAAACATAACTACATCTGTCGGTTCGGCAGTCAAAACCGGCGAAACTTTGCAACGTTTACCTAGCTTAAAACGTTTTCGCCGTTCTAGTTCAAAAAAGCGTAGGCCGTCAGCTATCACTCTTGAAGACGAAGAATATCGTCTGAACAACGGCAAAGATAATTCTTGTTTACTGGGGCCAGAGTGTTCTTCGCCACGAACTGAAAGTTTTCTCAAGCCTTCCGCCGTCAGCTCCGGTGCACTGGTTAAAAGCAAAGAAGCTAATCGGCTTAGTCCACAAAATTCTGTGCGCCGCCTGTCCAGTTCTCTAAGTGTTGGCGGCGTTTCCGCGAGTCGGAGGGCTTCTGCTTGCGTTTTTAATTCTCAACTTTATCAGAATCTTAATCAACCGTTCAAATTGTCATCGTCTGGCAGGCGACGTATGTCATCTGTTGAATTAGCTTTCAGTAAGACCTCCCACCTGAACTTGCATAATATAGAAGCAAACCGTAAATCGTTGTCTTATACAAACTCTAAAATGGATTTGGACAAATGGCGCAAACCGTACACCAATAGCAATGAGACTGATATGTTACAGCAATACATGCAAGAACGAGAGAGAAGAAAAAATAGCCTGTACGGGAAACGGCCTGGAACAAATTGTCTTAAACAATTTGATACGAAAGATCAACAAGAAGAGCAAACACAGCGACATGAACAGCAACATCAATATTTTAACATTTTTTCGACATCAAATCATATTTCAAAATTAAAATTGGTTATCGAAAGACTAGTACCAAAAGATTTTACTGAGGAGAGGAGAACGTACTCGCTCTACATATTCCCTGAGAATAACAAGTAGGTCAAAAAGGAAGTCTTTCGCATTTTACTGCTTTTAAATATTTGCATTTTGTAGATTCCGTCAGATATGTTCTTGGTTTGTAAGTCAGAAGTGGTTCGATAATGTGGTCCTATTGTTCATTGCTCTGAATTGTATAACATTGGCCATGGAACGACCAAATATCCCTCCATACAGCACGGAAAGATTATTTCTGTCAACAGCAAACTATGTGTTCACAGTTGTCTTTAGCGTTGAAATGTTTGTAAAGGTAAGTGAAGAAATCGTGTTTCGGTTGTAACTTCGATTGGAGAACTTTACCGAACCACCACAGGTGGTAGCCACAGGCATGTTTTATGGACCGGATGCATACTTTACGTCCGGTTGGAATATAATGGATGGATCTTTGGTTACAATATCTATAATCGATTTGCTTATGTCCCTAATCAGCGAATCTAGTCCGAGGATATTTGGGATTTTAAGGGTACGTATCGTCAACTAGCGCACTGTACTTAAGAAATCTCCTGTTCGTTTATTATTTTCAATTTCTTCTCCGGTAGGTGTTTCGACTACTTCGTTCCCTACGGCCCTTGCGTGTGATCAACCGAGCCCCGGGTTTGAAATTAGTCGTTCAAACACTCTTATCGTCCCTACGTCCAATCGGCAATATCGTTCTCATCTGTTGTACATTTTTCATTATATTCGGTATACTGGGTGTTCAACTGTTCAAGGGAACCTTTTTTTACTGCGAGGGTGAAAACATTAAACACGTACACAATAAGACTGACTGCCTTAGTATACCAGGCAATGCTTGGGTCAACCGTAAATACAATTTCGATGACCTAGGAAAGGCTTTAATGTCTCTGTTTGTGTTAAGTTCACGTGATGGTTGGGTCAATATTATGTATACAGGTCTGGACGCGGTCGGCGTAGATCAACAACCCATTGTTAACTACAACGAATGGCGTTTATTATATTTTATTGCCTTCATTTTATTGGTCGGTTTTTTTGTACTCAACATGTTTGTGGGGGTAGTGGTGGAGAACTTTCATCGTTGCCGAGAAGAGCAAGAAAAAGAGGAAAAGATACGTCGTGCTGCCAAGCGCGCTTTGCAAATGGAGAAAAAACGACGTCGCATGCACGAACCGCCATATTACATAAACTATTCACCTTCTCGCATGTTCGTTCATAACGTTGTTACTTCCAAATACTTTGATTTGGCAATAGCCGCTGTAATCGGTCTGAATGTGGTCACCATGGCTATGGAATACTATATGATGCCAGTGCCTCTGCAATATGCTTTAAAGATTTTTAATTATTTCTTTACGGCCGTTTTTATTTTGGAAGCTAACATGAAACTCGTTGCCTTGGGTTGGCGTTTATACTTAAAAGACAAATGGAATCAACTAGATGTTGGTATAGTTATGCTGTCAATCATTGGTATCGTTCTGGAAGAGCTGGAAACTAATATCATACCCATTAATCCGACAATAATACGTGTAATGCGAGTGTTGCGTATAGCTCGCGTGCTGAAGCTGTTGAAAATGGCGAAGGGCATAAGAGCTCTTTTGGACACTGTGATGCAGGCTTTGCCGCAGGTCGGTAACCTCGGTTTGCTCTTCTTCCTGTTGTTTTTCATCTTCGCCGCCTTGGGCGTTGAGCTGTTCGGCAGGCTGGAATGTTCGGATGAGATTCCTTGCCAAGGCCTTGGCGAACACGCACATTTCGCCAATTTCGGCATGGCTTTCCTCACATTGTTTCGCGTAGCGACTGGCGATAATTGGAACGGTATCATGAAGGATACATTGAGAGATAACTGTGATGACGCAGCCGATTGCGTACGCAATTGCTGCGTTAGCTCAGTTATAGCGCCAATTTTCTTTGTGATATTTGTATTAATGGCCCAATTTGTGCTTGTAAACGTCGTCGTGGCGGTACTGATGAAACACCTCGAGGAGAGCCACAAACAGATGGAAGACGAAATGGATATGGAAGTTGAATTAGAGCGCGAACTAGTTAGAGAACAGGAATTTGAGCAAGAACAGAAGATGTGTGAACAATTACAACAACAAACACGAACGCCAACAGCAACCACTCAACGCCATTTGGGCAAAGTTAAATCATTACCTATGAATTTCACGTACAGCACACCGTCTTTGGATAAGAAATTTCCCAGTTTTGTGAATCCATTGGCCGTGACTGGACGTCGACAGACTGTACAATACTTCAATCAACAAAATGGTTTAGGTTTGGCAGAGATGGGTAACGCTTTTAAGGCCACGCCTTCACCCAAACCAATAATGGAAACAATCACAACAGCTATAACCACAGATAATGGATTTGATACAAGATTACAAATACCATCGATCGCAAGACGAGGGCGACGTAGTTCAACCGCTTTCAGAAAACGAGGCCTGCTCTCCAAAGAAAGGTCCTTAGATGAACAAGCTATACGCCGACGCAATTTGGAGACGAAACGCATGAGTTCAGATTCATTACCCTGGGGTACTGAAGGCGCTGATTTTCGAAGAGGTACCATTTTTGAGAGTCTCGAATCGGACGGTAGCCCGCCATCTAGCTTTGATGTGCACAGTATAAGAAGCGAAATGATGCCGCGCAACCTTTCCGACGAAACGAGTATAATTAGTGCTATTGTCAGCGAAAAATCTACAACCGCGATAGCGAGTAGCGGTACAACATCGAGTGGCATAGTGATACGAAGACCGTATGGACGTTCCTTGTCTACAGATCCGACTTATTTGGAAGCGGGGCGCAATAATTTGCTTGCAGTCCCACGAAATATGCCACCGCGTAGTCGCAGCGGCAGTACCAAGCAGTTGTTCAAACAACAAGCTTTAGATGAAGATCCTGATATGGATGAAAGTGCCCTGTTACTACCTATTGTTATTGAAAACGTTGCGCCCACTTTAGCTAACAACTATAACAGGCAAAATGGTCACAAGCCAGACGATGAGAATATAAAAATTTCGGAAGGTCTCAGTAAGTCGGATTCGGCAGAAATTTTGCGAATTATATCCGAACGTAGATTTATGGATCAACGTGATAATAGCGGCAATGAAGACTCAGATTATAATGAACTTTTACTTCATAAATCACCGCAGTCTTCAATGGATTGTTAAGTATATTACGAGTATTTCGGAATTTCCGTATATGACTTTCACAAACAATACACAATGACAAATTTTCGAAAAAGAAAAAAAAAAAAATGGAGCACTTTGTATATATAGAGTAAAATACAATAACACTGTGATTAATTGTTAAAACAAAATACACACATACAATTGTATTTTTTAGGAAATCTTATTGAATGAACATATTTTAGGCTATCTTACGTGAGAAGAATAGAAACTCGAATTTTGAGAAATTAATTTCCTATGATGAAGTCTAAAAAAATGACAGTTCGCCAAGGGAACCGAGATCGTATTAGTACGAAACTATCAAAAAAAATCCAGGCGTCTATCTGTAAACGATACCATTCACTAATCTTTCATTACAGGTCTACCATTTATAGGACTACCAACTCATTTTTTTAACTGACATTATTTCTTCGAAGGGGGAAAACGAGAAAATGTGGTTAAGGCGGACAATATAATATCCGACCCTTCTAACCTCATTTAAAGCTTTACCACTCTACCTGTAGGCACGGCAAGCAATATAAGAATTTCTAGATTCTTAACTTCATAGACAACAAAAGCAAAAACCATATATAACTTTTATATATTAAATAAATTTAAAAGGAAAATATCTCATCAACATATGTAGGAATTAATTGAAGCTATATTATTTAGTTAAATCAAAACAAATAAAAACATAATTAAAAGGAAAATCCAAAAAAAGAAGGAAAGTAAACCAGAATTAGCGCTGACTAATAAGAATCTGGTTCCCGTTTATATATACTTTAGGCATTAATTGAACTTTAGATTTTATCTGCAGAAAACCTGAGCATTTATATTGAAAGTTATTTAGTCAAAAAAAATTATAATTAACAGAGAAAAACATAGGACATAGACGTAAAAAGGACATTTTGCATAATCGACGCATAAAACCAAGAAAAAACTTTCTAATATCGTTAAAGTATAAAAATCGTTAGCCGTAAATTATAGATAACGTTGGTGTAGAGGATTTATTAGGTTAAATGTGTATTTAATAAGGTATGTTTTAAAAAGTCAGGTCTTGATTTTTAATCAAGTTTCAAATCAATGCGTATGTGTTCGCACAAAAGAGTGCCCAAACCACTCCGACATTCATACATTCAGGCATAAATAATAAAAAAAAAAAAGTTAAACAAAATTTTATTCAGAACTACGAAAAACGGCGAACCTCACCTTCTCATAAGTTTGTCACGAACAATTTTATGAAAATTCTGCAAGCTTTATGTATTTTCTTCTCAATTCTTTGATTTAATTAAACTTAGTTCAGAATGGTTTTAGACAAATTAATACACTTTAGATTTAAAAATAGCCCACAACACGTTCAAGAAAAGAAATATTCATTAAAAAAAAAATGTTGTTTTTTACAAATAATTTATTTAACCCCTAAATGCATAGTCAAATAGATCTACATCATATGTTTAAAACCCCATATCTCCCGACGTAGCAACCCTTGCACAGTGTTTTATTTTTTAACCGTTGAATGCATATTATTACCAATTTTATTTTATTAAATTAATTTTAACATTAAATGAGAACGAAAAGTAGGGAATTGGCAACAATATGCATTTAAGGGTTAAATTTTCCTCATATATAATGTCTACGTCATTTTCACAAGAACGTCTCGTAACGCTTTCTATAATATTCTCCAAAACCTTTTCGAAACATTTTTTTAAAAATCTTTTTAAGAACTATTTTGCACATATTTTATACCCTACCTTTTAAAAGCCTCTATCCAAGAACTGAAGCTTTTCCACTTAACAAAAATTTATGAATTTATTTGGAAGCATAAATGCTTTAGGAAACTTCATATTAGTAAAAGAAAAAGTATGCTTCTGAAGTATTATCTTAGAACCATCAACGAATTGTATATTCGAAAAAGATAGTATTAGATAAACTGAAAAAAACAATAATAAATAATACGCTACCTTCAATTCTGGGATTCATTAAATAAATACTGTTTCTATATTTAAAAGCTTATATTGAATTTTGTTCCCTTTTTTGTTTAAATGCATGACTTTCAAATGTTTTGAAATTAATGAAAAAAAAATTATAAAATAAAGTAAATCCAGAAAAATGACAAAAATTTTTACATTCAACTACTGAGATTTAATAAAGTTATTGTATTACTTTATTAAATAAATATAAGGAAGGTATGAAGAATGTAATTCGGATTAGGTAACACTGTCAATTCTCCAAAATGAAAAATGTATTACAATAATATTTTTAAAAAAGCAATAATAATAATAATAATAACAACAATAATAAAAGTCTTGCATCTACAATCAACATTCATTTCTTTTTCCCAAAAAAATTCCCAAGTTTGCAATGTACAGCAAATGTCTCAACAAATCCATTTCATCATTCAAGAACACTTCAAAAACTACTTTTCCTCACTTTCCACAAACGGACTGTATGCACGGATGTGCGCATGGACGCCTTCCCCGTTTTTCAGCCACTCTCTTCATTGCAACTAATCAACACTTAGTATTATCTGAGTCAACTAACTGCAGACATATTCCAACATTTCCTTCAAAACGACCAGTAGCAAAGTCTTGAGGACTTTTTGTGTACCTATTATCAATAACAATAGTAATGCTGTTAAGACTGTTAAATAACACCGTTTTCTATGTTCGCTCTTTCATTCTCATCATTTGTATGGGCAAATGCTATGTTCATAGTTTCTTGATAGGACGTCCGATTCTTTCAAACGTTCCCAAAGCAAAAGCACATGACATTTTGTGTTTTTAAGTGAAATCAAAAAAGACTTCCCACAATATTCTACAGTACAATATATATTCTAAAATATAGTGCAATACAGTTACTCATCTATGACGTGAAAAATTACACAAATATCTTTGTCCATACAAATAATAAGAATCAAAGAGCAAGTATAGAAATGGCTCCTAATTAACAGCGTTACCACTATTATTGTTAACAGATATACAAAAAGTCCCCAAGAGTGTTTTAATATAAATTTTGGTGCCTCCGGTATTATACTACTGAGAAGTCTACAGAAATGGCGTTGAAAAGGGTAAGCGGCAACAATAATTTCTTGCTTTTGTTAGCGGCATTGCACAAAAAGATTGAAGCCTATTAGATGCAAGACTTCAATCATTGCCTAACTAATAATATCTCTACACACTTTGTATATAGGAAATAAAAAATTTCTTCTGTGCCTTCTTCTTCTTTTTACAATCGAATTAAAAAAAGTAAAAATTTATTTTACATTCGCTTAAGGACGAATATTAACTACTCATCACATGTTTCATAAAAATCGCTCGACTTAACAAACGGGTCTTGTATAAAATATTCATATGGACCTAACGTATATTATGCGTGTTGATTTTTTTAAACTGCTTGAGCTCAGGCAAATTTGTAACGTTTGACCATATTGTCAAAGTGTGAAAATCACTTGTACCTTAAATCCGAATTTTTTGCTATCATTTTCTCGTAACCTTATTTGTTATATAATGTATTGTCTGTTCATGAACAAATAACCTATTTTTGTAGACTAGTTTTGTTTGTAAAGTCTGGTCGTGCTTGATGAAAGTCTATATTTAGTTAAATCAACGCTCAAAGAAATGATTGCGTGGTGGGTAAAATAAATATTATTGAAAAAATAAAAAAATGAAAACCGATAAAAAAAAAACACTTTCTAAAAGAAGACAACTGTGAGAATGAAAAAGAAACAAAAAATGCACTCTCTCTCAAGCATACAGGAAATCTTAAAAATCATTCATTATTGTTTCCTTTCGTTCTATAATAACTAAAACTTAAATTGAACATTAAAAATGAAAGAAAATCGATGAAGAAGAATAAAATTTAACATTGTTTGGATAAACTAACATATTTTCGCATTTACTTAAAGCAAATACAATTCAATTAGTTTAGTGATATGAAAATATTTTACTCACTCTAATAATAAAAAATTGTTCATTTAACGAAGAAAAAAGAAAAACAACTAAATAATTAAAAATAAATAATTCAATAAGGAAGCGAAAGAAAGGAAGAGGATTAAGAGGAGGAGAAAAGCGTTATATTCGTACGTTTTTATCCTTCCTTTCGCATTAAAACTCTGCAATATGTATAATAAAATATTGAAAACTAAAAAGTAAAGTAAATCGATCTACAAAGAACGTACAAGTTGATTAATATGTATAAAAAACCAATCAGAGCAATAATCTACAGAATTTTTGAATTGATTTAACTGAATAAAATCAACAAACATTTGTCATACGACACATATATATATATACACTGGGCATACATCCTCATGTATATTTATTTATATATATCACATCACTCAATAAACCTATGACAACTCTGTTGACAGACCCGTATGATTTGTGCATATTACCAATCGTTAAATGGTAAATATCAAAATATTATAACACTTCGACCATTAGTTTGCGAGTTACTGGTTGCCGGTTGCTTTCCGCTTGGCTAATTGTCGATTTGATTCTGCTGTGTTGTCATAAATTCATGTTTCATTCATTGTCATCTATTTTTTAAACATTGTCAAACCACTCCCCGAGTGATCAATACGTTGCCAAAGTGATCGAAGACGGCGCCCATTTCGAGCAGAGCTTGCTCATAGACAAATTTTTATGCAAAACAGTAAATACACTGCTTTCTGATATCTTTAAGGCATCAGCTATCTCACACAATTTCACTTTTCTACCTTCAGTATTATCAGTGTCCGTACGATTGTGTTTAAAGTTAGCAATTTTTTTTTAATTAAGACATGAAGTTCAGATTTTCATTCAGAACTTACATCACTAAATAAACTGTAACTTGCAAACTAATTGATGGAATTCCATGAAATTTTGATACGTATCGTATGAAGAATGGTACTACTCAGAAAACATATGGAACTGTCGACAGTAACATATCATATATGTGCCAGACAGGAGATTTATTGAGTGATGTATTATATATGTACTTGAACTGTTGAATTGTTGTTAATATGTGAATCTAAGTATAATTTAGAGAGAAGAAAAGTATTTCCCATGTAAAAAAGTTATAGTTATTAGAAAATGAAATTTAAAAAAAAAAAATAGAAAACAAAAACAAAATAAAGAGAGAGAATTTTAATTATGCTGCGATTAATTGGGTGGAAGAGATTTAATTTTCATTAACCGGGTGTGTGCTCTCCTTCAGCTTTTACTACAATTCTTCTTCTTCTATAAGCGAAATAACGAACAAAAGTAACGTGCATAATATGCATAAAAATTTTTTTTTTCTTAAACTTTATTATCTATTCATTCTCGCTTACTTAAGTTACAATTTAATGTTTCGACTTTTTCGCAACTTATTATTACTGTCGTATGTACTGTCGCCAAATGTACAAAACTTAACAAAGTGCAAAATTTTTAATAATTTTTTTTGAGAGCTTTTTATTATTATTATTATTAATTTCGCCAGAGAAATAAATTCTAAGACTAAACTCTTAAAAGCACTAGCATCTAAGGCTATCGGCTTTTTATTAAAAACTCTACCGAACTTGAGATTCGAACCCACGACCATTGACTTGCTAGTCGACATTCCTCGCCTCCGGCTACTCAGGCGGATGAGAGCTATTTAATACAGCAAACGGCGACTATTTGAATTATGCGGAAATATGTGAATTGTACACATATTCTTAGGCGACATAAATAACATGCATGAAAAACTGTCTGCCGTCTATCTATTGTTATGGTATTACGCACAGTTACTGAGCCTGGCTCAAACACTGTCCGACACTTACAAAAAGGAGCTATTCATTGTTAATGAATGTTTTTAGCATCAATGCAAAAAAATTAAGACATTTGAAGTTTATTAACCCATGCTACAGAGTATTTAATAACAGAGCTCGCACTCGTTGTTTTTACCACTTAAAAATATATTAATAAAATAATTAAGCACATTATAGCCGAGAAAAGCCGATCATTAAATATCCTACACTGTATTGTCTAACACAGCTCTTATTTTTTTTATAGAACACAAAAATTATATCTTATGTCTATATAAAAGCATATTTTCCAAGTGCGCATTTATGACGAAGGGAGCCCAAAACGCAACCTAATGTAGTGCAAGTTTTACCCTTACATAGATCAGAATCCAATAGATGATCCAAATTTTGTAGAAATCATTTTATATTTTGTATGGATCAATTTTCGTCGCCATACAATAAAACTTAGACTTTGCTGCCGTACAAAGGGTCAATTATCGCGAAAACCCTTATTAGACTAGAACTCCAGTTTTCGTTATATGGGAGGTGGTTCAAAAACAGCCCCAGCCGGTCCAAAGTTTTCATACCAATTTAGAATATCGAAATACTGCTATTTAGCCAGTTTTGCCGGGAAATTTCGAAAATTACAATTTTCAATACAATTTACAAGAGTGGTTGCAAATGTGGACCGATCCGAAACATTTTCAATAGCATTCGTCACGTCGAACACGTCACCGCACCAAATTTCAAGAATTGCGACCTGTAGCTTGAACACAAATTTGCCTAGAGAGACATCAGACAACCAGACAGGCTTACATCAATTCAAATTACGATTCTGAATCGATCGGTATAATCAAAAGCCGGTTCATTTTATGCCCTTCTGCGTGTTACATACGTCCGCACTAACTTATTTTACGCTGTACCACAGATTGTGTAAGGTATGACGATGAGAAACTGGTGTTAAACAAGCTATTGCTGGTTTTGGTTGGACGGTTGCTTTTTGTTTTGTATAAGCAATGCATACAAAAATTGGTTTCATATAGAAAATTTCCAGTGGAACTTATTAAAGCAACGGAATCGAGTTACGACTGATTTGTTTATCTAATCTCTAGTTTTCCTTTTTTATTTTCTTTTTTGTACATACACATTTACGCATACGTATACCATGAAGCATACGTGTTCGGGAATGGAGGATTTTATTTATGTATGGCGTTAGCCAGGTTTTCTTAACGTAGGAATAATAGCTGCCAGGAACGCTCTGTGATATCTGTCAAATCACGTGAAAGCTGGGAGTTAATCACGTATCTGAAAATTAGCCTACGTTTACGTTTTTCGGCTGGTTTGGTATCGCGTATGTGGTAGCACTCAGCATTGTTTGATGACTGTCGGTTTTTTGGCCGTTTTGAGTCAGCTAAGCACAACAGCTGTTAAATACACTCTCTCATACTCTTACTTATAACCCATTAAATTCTAAAAGCAGTTGGTTAGTCTTTCCGATCTTGCGCTAAATTATAGGTGAAAGTATCATCTCCTTAGAGTAAGTGGGTAATAAAATTATGTAAAATATCTGTTCTTTGATATTCGTATTTTCCTCTACACTAAAGTGATACCGTTTCTGTCCCGTACAAATCTATGGTAATCTAGGTTTATTTATAAAAATAAATTAATAAAAAAAGAAAAAAGAACTTGTTATATGAGAACTATGCAACATACTTTGTACGTATATTCCTTTTGTTATATTTTATGTCCCGAAACATATGTCGGCTTATAACAACATATTTACGCTTGTATAAATCTTTTCCATGTTAAAATTCCCTTTATAAACATGTTGCAAACCTTTGAGCAACATGCCTACTACTAGGTGGACATCATATACAGCTAAGGATTTGTTTTGCTTCTGTATATGTAATCATTTAGCTCAACGCTCACTTTTTTATTAATAAGTTACTGCCAGCTATTGTTATTATTTAAGGATTAACGGTCACAAATTTATTTCGTTCCCATATATATGACGATATATTACAACTATAAGTAGCATACATATTATGCAAGGGCACATATTCATACAAACACATACCTAATGATCTTGCATTCTCTTTATTTATATTTGTTAGCATTCTCATGCATCCTATATGCGAAATCATACACTTGTATACTAACAATGAAGTCAGCGTGCAAAGGCTTGCACATTAAAATTGTGGTGGTTTTCGTTACATACATAGGAGTATACCTAACTGCCTTCTATGTTATACCTATTGTGTCATACACGAAATCATAGACTGAAACGGTTGCTTGTGGACACATATTCTAATATATTTTATTATTTCATAGGTAGGCATATACATAATTAACTATTTGTTCTATATTTATTTTCGCCTCTCGCAAGCCAGATCACAGACTTAACACGCTCACTTCTTTATTAATAAGTTACGGCTAATCTATTGAACTATTTTCATTAATTAGAATTTAACGGTTACATATTTTAATATTTATTTTGTTACAGACCCATAGTTTCAATATATATGCATGTTGATATATTTCATTGTAAGTGGTACATATCATGCATAAGCATGCCTAACAACCTTAGCTTTAGATGGTTTACACTTATTGTTGTCACACGTAAAACCATATACCTAAACGTTTACTTGTTTATTAACAGTTGCGTCAATATGCTAAGGATTGAAGATTAAGTTTTTTGGTATAGGCATATACATAATGATCTATATGTTTTGCTACCCACTTTTATTTCTGAAGTACTACTTGCTAAGGCTAGCACATTGAATTGTTCTTGCTGTGTAAGGATTAACGTCTCTACATTATGAAATAGTTTCCATACATGTATGACCACATGTTTTAGTTGCAAGCGATAAACATATACTAACCCATACATAGGGTAGCATTAATAAAAGACGTAAGAGCATTATTATAACATGTACATAAGTAAACATTGATATTGTAGCACACACGTAGAATGCGTGCCAGCCTGTAACTGACAAGGAAAAAAATATTTTTATTTTTTTTGGCTTACGGATAGGGGATGGCAGGTTCAACTTAGTCGTCATCCCTGAGTAACAGATGGGACTACTAGACTTTACGGATAAAGGATGACGGGCTCAGCTTAGTCGCCATCCCTGAATAACAGATAGGACTACCAGACTTTACAACGAATGAAACCATTCTCTTCGATGACGTTTCGAACGGTCAGGGACAATAAAAGCAAATAGAATGTAAGTAGGAACGGGTCGAGGGAACAGTCGGGTCACGGATCACCGCGCTGGTGTTCCTTTCCCATCTACACAAATCTCTAATCGCTTACGGTGTACCCTAGTTGTAAATACAATATATATTCAAACGCCTCGTAAACAATAAAAATATACCTTCAACGAAAATAGGAAGGTCCAAGAGTTTTTTTAAATAAATTTTCTTGGAAAGGGACTTCCTGGGTAGCCCTGAGCATATCTCGCATAAGAAGACTCGTTACAACAATGTGTATAAAAATGTGTATATACCGTTGCGTGTACATTCTTGTAGAAGCAACTATTGTCACGCGAGCCACTTGGCCCTTGTTTTGCAATTGCTGGGGTCTGGAGGCTATCAATGGCCGAGAGATGTTGTATGAGAAATGATATAAAAAATTAAAGAAATATCTTGCGCGGAGAAGGTTCGACTTCAGGATTTGGCTTCTGCAGCTCCCGCAATTTATTTTGATAACGCAGTCGACGTTTCGATAGAGGTCTCCCAATTGAAGCAAATAAGTGGGGAAAAGTGGAAAGACCCGCCATATCTTCTGCCCTGCCAATTGATTTGTATTGAAATAAATAATATAACGAATAAATCCTCTTTAAGACGTTTTGTGAAAATCAAAAAGTTGACTTTTATTTGTGTAACACACATTCTTTATAGGTAAATTCATATGATAATATATAAATATATAAAATAAAAATATATAAGATTCAAAATTTTCCCAAGAAATAAAACTTGGGTTAACTAAATCCGAGTCTTCTTCACTCTCGAATTCACATTGCCGGATTAAGTCGTTGTTTTCCTTGGCTAAGTTCATCTTATTGGACCGACTTAAGCTCATGTTGAGTTTCTCTTAGCAATTGCACTATTCCCTGATGATTTTGCGCTTTTTCTTTTTGTATTGTTGGCCAGACATAATATGCTTCTTAAGCAAATCTTAGATGTTAGATCCCAGAGCTTTCTTAAACCTCTTTGTCCCTTCATCATAGGATGAATACCTGACAAGGGATAATTATTTTTATTAATAACTATCAAATTACTAATAATAAAAATAAAAATTAATATATGCGTAATTACGTTCGCTTCTTAATAGAGATGTTATCCTGGGCCTCGCAATCTATCGCATTAGGGCATTATATTATAAACATACATTACAATTGTACCCACAGCTGTCGCGCTTGCTGCAGCTCGCCTATTTCCTCTTCGTCCGCAGTGTCATCTGTTTGCTTGGCCTCCTCCGGTATTTTGCAGGGACAACCTATTGGCATTCAATTTTCTTTTTGTTTTGTATTTGCAGCCCGCCCAAGCCTGAAAAAAGGAGACAAAACTAAAGTATATGCAAATAAAATGTTATCATAATTTTTTTTTACTTACAATTCATTGAAATTTTCGGTAGTTCCATGCCGAGCGAGTTTTATATGTGAGTAATTTGTGGCTACGACTCGGAAAGCAATGTTACTCAATATTTGCAAAACATTTTTTTATTTATTTATTTATTTTTTTTTTTTTTTGTTGTTAAAAATATTATCCCATTTCCCTTTATTGAAAACTTTATATATTTTTGCTTTTATTTATGTTTGCATGATTTTGTTGTTGATTTTGTACCATGTTGTTGTTGTATATATTATTCCTGTATTCAGTGTAATGTTTCCACTTCTTAAACTTTCAAACGTTGCCCTCAAAGGAGCATATTTTTCTCGTTAGCACTTGATTTACTAAACTCTTCTTATCAACATAAGACTTAAGGCTTCTCACACATGTTTTGCGTCTATTTTTTGTCACGCCCACGTCTCTCAAATATCACATGAAACTTATTAGATGATCTTTAGCCGTTTCATCTTTCTTTGGAGATTCGTGCTTTGCTATGCTCTATCATATTGAGAACACGAGTTTTTAGAATATTTGAGAGCCATGTTATGAAAGCCATGATAAAGTTTAAACGCCTCATATAAAAATGGGGCCACATCTTGGTAGTTGAAAACTCACAAGCAACAATAATTTAATGTAAAAACTTATGATGCAGTGTGAATAACTAGATCGTGCAGGTATCTCTGACCAAATTTTGAACTTCTTGGATTTTTTTTTCAGGTGCTATAAGTGAGTTTTAAGCACTTTTTGAAGAGGTGTTAAGAGCTTTTTGCTATCGAATTTGCGTACTACTGTCGTAGAAGATTTTTACCCACATTTTTTGATGCTTATAAGATGATTTTGTCTGTCTATTATTCCACACAAAAACTATTGCTTACTTGACCATTCACATTTTTAAACTTCAATAAATGACAAATTCTTTAAATGATACCAACAAGTGAGGGAAAACCAAAGGAAACAAGAAAGAAGTTGTATTCGCCTTAGTCCAGATTTTCCAAGAAGTAGTACTACGTTACAAAATAAACACCAAATTAGTGAATATTTTTCTATCAGAACTTTGTCAAAATGAATCATTCTAATGGCGCCACCTGATGAGATGTTCTGTCGCCAGTGCTTGGCAATCGGACGTACAGAGAGTGAGCTGTTCCGCTGTGGCAGTTTGGTATAATGGCTTTTTCATTGCCGACTGTATTTCGCCAGAAGGTAAAGATAAATCGACACAATTAGTTTCTACGGAACAAAGGGTACGAAAAGACCATTTCGAGGCGAGGATGTTTGTATAAGAGGCGATAAGCTGATATTTTATTCTATTTCCGTTAATTCCGTAAAACGAAGATTTTGATTGATTTTAGTGAATTCAAATATAGATTTGATGGCATCTTTAGTTAGCACAGATTTTGACTACTGAAGGGTAGCCATCATTCAAATCGTTAAAACTCCTATATCACGCATAGACTTTGTTATCGGATAAGTAGTTGCCATTATAAAATTATTTTAGCAATTAAGGTGCTTCAGTAAAAATTTTATCAACTTCAGATCGTTGGCTTCTTGCTCGATGGTCACTTTTGCATATACCTTTGATAACATGTTAATGAGAGTTTTCCCTTTTACCTAGACAACGGTACAATCAAAGCGTCATTAAACTACACTATTTTAAAAAAAGATCAGTGTAAGATCTCTTTCCAGGCTTTTACACAAGTGCCGCGAATATATATACATATATATTTAGAATTTCTAAAAATCTGAATAATCGTCTTAGCTATGTTTAAAATTTTATTGTTAAATTTGTACTTGCATTAGAGGTTTTTTTATTCCCTTTCATATCTTATCTAAAAGCTTTATTCAAAAGCTTCACAATATTGGGATTTTTGTAAGTCTTGATACACCTTATTTACCTTTTAGTGCTAAGGTTCGTTCCTACAAATAATTGATATGCGTCGATCCTTTCTTACTGGCTGTCCACGAAAAGTCGACACAGCGTTTGGGAGAATCTCGTGCGTAAAGTGGTAACGAGCAGTATTACTAAATAAATGAAAAAAATGTAAGATAATAATAAACAAGTAAGTAAAGTTATGTATGCCCAAACTCAAATTTTAAATACCCCGTAAACTAAAGAGCACGAAGGAAACTATCAGGGTAACTATGTAGCTGAAAGTTAACGAAAGCTAAACTTTTTCATATTTGATAATCTCCGTAAGTTTTTTAATTATTTGTGGAAATGTTATTAGATAGGATTGGGGTTACTTTTACACAAAATGTAAATGTTGATCTCAATATCGATTTGATGGATGGAGGTAGTTTTCACAAGTAAAATATATGTCTAATTTATGTTGGGCAGGTATTATCACCGTTATCAAGGGAATCAGAAAATTAGTATTCGCTCATTTTTAAGTGGCAGGTATAATTATAATATAATTCACCTCATTATATAGAGAGATCGACGTGGCAATAGAACGTTGGCATGAAAACTACTCGCAAGCAAGGTATGTGATTGCTCTGGTTGCGTACGGTAGTTTTGCTGTACATTACTTTCATCATTTTGCTGGCATTTTTCTTCATCAATACGTACTAAACGCATGACACTATCGGTGAGTAAACTCAAGCCAGCTATTATATTCCCACAGTACTATTAAAGATCCAAGAAATGAGAAGATTGTAGGCTTTATCGTATAAAATCATCAAATTTACTCTGGTACTGTCCACATGCGGCTTAATTACACCTTCTGATGACAAGTCCAAGACATGCACAAAAGGCATAATCTCATCAGCAAAGCCGGTATTTCGTATTTTGTCAATGATTTTTCGGTTTTCAGGATACCAATGTTTACGCTCAGTTTCTCGGAAACCATGTATTGCCTAACAAGGAAAAAATAATTTATTAATTCCTGTGAACATTAATTTCACGTACGTTATCCCAATGATCATATTCATAGCGCAGGCGTTTCATATAAGGTTCAACTTCACTAAGCAATTGTTGTTCTTCATCTTCGTCGACAAAATTTATGAATATACGCATATCTTGCAAGAAACATTGTTTTTCCTCATTCGGCCAATTTCCCTTAAATTCAAGGTATGAATCTTCTGGAATCAGAAAAATCAAGTTTTGGTATTAATCATCTAGAATCAGAAAAATCAAGTTTTAAGACTTTTCGAACAGTCAATCAAATTGCCTGACATAATAAGATTTTTAAGAAAACATGCAAAAATTGCTTTCGTACTTGGCTATTTCTTCTCAAGAGTTAAGTATTTAAATTGTTGTATGCATGCATTAAATACTCTAAAGCTTCAATTTTGCTATGAGAAGAAAGTCGCAATTCAAATACATCTCAAGTTTCATACGCTATCAATTTTTACATCAATTTCCCGACTGTGGAATTGTTCTTTGACATGTAACATATAATCCTATTAGCTTTAACAAGATATAGATGATAGGGAATAATTTATATATTAAGGAAGTTAATTTCCAAAACTTTTGTAATCATATATTAATTTTCGATTCGAAGGAATTAACATATTCCAATTTTCTTTATTTCTAATTGCAAGTAATTTCCTGTGAATATTAGTGAAAACAACAAAAATATTTTGACATCTCTCATGCTTTGCTTTTTGTTCGCTATTAAATCATATCGCCTAAGTGTTGAAATGTTAAATGTGATAAAGGTTTTCTTATGATTTATTTCAACTAAACAGAACTGAGAAAAATCTAAAACTTAAAAAAAAACTTAAAAAACTGCGTCTACCATAGCACGTATTCACTTGCAGAATATAGAACTTTATATGTTTCTGCTTTGCCAACAATTGAGAGTATGTGACGTAATAGTATATATCTATTAACAAAATTTTTGCCCCTATAAATAATGAGAATAAAAAAGCAAGCAGTCAAATGACCGGTAATTAATAATAATACTTCTACGACTGATAGCAAAAATATAAACAGTCCGTGAGATTCTGCTTGCCTGAATCTGGCACAAAATATTGGAATATCTTGTCATTTAGTTTTCTCTGATGAAACAAACTTTCCGCTGTTAATTTACAGATTACTGCTTGCCTGAATCTGGCACAAAATATTGGAATATCTTGTCATTTAGTTTTCTCTGATGAAACAAACTTTTCGCTGTTAATTATAGTTTGTGTTATGATATCTAGCTTCAATTTAAGAGCAGTTGTCACAGTTAAAAAAACATAAACACATATCCGCCTTATTGGCCGAGTAGGCAAGAGTCTCGACTAGCAACTCAATAGTCGTGGGTTCAAACCTCAAGTGCGGTAGAGTTTTTAATAAAAAAAAAAAAAGAAAAAAAAGCCGATAGCCCTAGATGCTAGTGCTTTAAGACTTTAGTCGTAGAATTTATTCTCTGGCTAAATTTATAATAATAATAATAATAATAAAAAAACATAAATGATGCAAGTTACGTACCTGACGTATGTTGTACTTTGGTAGCGAGTGTTCTACATTTTCTCTCATTAGCTATGAATTGTATTATTCGCTTCAGTGACGGTTGCTCTTGTATTAAATAAATACTTTTAGTGAATGCAGTTCTTAATTTTAAAAAGTTATTCATTTTGTAAGATTTCGAATAAATTGTATTGAAAAAAAAAACTACGCAGAAATCGAAACGAACACATGACAGCTGCGAACTTGAGTTATCGATAAATGGGAGAGAGAATATTTTGGTGTAAAACTAGGAATTTATATAAAATGGAACGTGAGATAATTAAATTAATAAATGGGAACATGGTGAATATATGAAAATATTTAAGCGAATTAACTGAATTCATATTCATTTTGGTAGACGTTACCCTAATAAATAAAAGTATTCCTTCCATTTGCAACATCTAAAATTTCATATTCATATTAGAAATTCTTTAAATTTAAAATTATTTCCAAAGCATAAAATATGAGCTTTTTTCCAACTCTAAACTAAGGAAACAAATCTTGATATGATAAACAGGTTTAACTATCAATATTTTATGATGAAAATTGTTCCATTATTGTAAATACACATAAATGTCAACTGCACAAATTTTGGACCCCGTCGATTTTTGGATGACGGCAGTCTAATTTCAAGTGCTTTACCTAAAAAATTATAATTTTTGAGCGAGTCACGGAAGTGAATAGAAAATGCCTTTAGATGGGGTCCCGCTCTTTGTAATGTTCAAGAACGTTATATCAAGCCTTGGCTTTACATTTAAGCGATTTTCTTTTTTTAACATTGTCCACATTTTTAACAGCATATGTTTCGTGTTCTTATTTGTTTTTTTTTTTTTTCGTTTTTTTCGTGGAAGAAAAACAAAAGTACAATTTCTTATTATTTGCCAAGAAGTCGAAAACTGTCGACGTAATATTTAATGTGATATTAGCACAATTGTTATTGCTCTTCCATAAAATGTACAAATTTAGTCGTAAATTACCCACTGCTTTATTTCAACGGTCTTCAATTTTACTGTATAATATTGACTATGGCTTCAGTTTCCTTTCGTGTGTAACGGCAAAAAGTTTCCAAAC
This sequence comes from Glossina fuscipes, assembly GCF_014805625.2. Lineage (NCBI taxonomy): Eukaryota > Metazoa > Arthropoda > Insecta > Diptera > Glossinidae > Glossina > Glossina fuscipes. The sequence goes on along the minus strand of NW_023998414.1, from coordinate 44,061,606 downwards.
AGATGCGGCAGATGTTTTGCGGAAACGGAAATTTGTGCCGCCCGCCCCGCCTAAAATGGCCGAGGGATCGCTTCCTACAGAAGTTCGTGTGGTTGTTTGTGGTGGCGGCATAGTTGGTGCATCAGTGGCTTATCACTTGGCCTTGCTAGGCTGGGGTAAAGAAACTTTGCTAATTGAACAACACACTGTTGGGGGTGACAGTCCCTTATGTGCTAGCGGCTTTGTAGGGCGCTATGAACCTACATACTGTGAGTTAAAACTAACTGAATATTCATTGGATTTGATTAAGGAATTGACTGAAAAAAATTTGCCGACTGGCTGGAAACAAGTGGGAAGTTTAAATTTGGCTCGTCAATTCGATCGTATGACTTCCTATCAGCGTATGAAATCGATTGGCAAAGCTTGGGGCATATCTTGCGAAGTTTGGACGCCTGAAGAATGCCAAGCCAAATGCCCACTTATTGATATAAACGACATCAAGGGTGGCTTGTGGATTCCTGATGATGGTGTCTGCGATCCTCATCTAGTTTGCTTGTCACTAATTCAGGAAGCCAAACGCATGGGAGTGCGAGTGATAGAGCATTGTGCAGTCAAAAAAATTTTAACCGATTCGGGAAAAGTACAACAAATAGACACCACCTCAGGTAAATTGTCATGCGAGTTTTTTGTCAATTGTACGGGTTTTTGGGCCCGTGAAGTGGGTACATTGTCGACACCAGTAGTTAAAATACCTTTAAAGTCAGTTGAACATCATTTTTTGTACACCAAGCCCATCGAAGGCTTAAATCCTTTGACACCGTTTGTGCGCGATTTTGATGGCGGTGTCTACTTCCGGGAAAAAGATGGTGGAATAATGGCAGGCGGTTTTGAGCGTGAAGCCAAGGTAGCCTATGAAGACACTGCCGTGCCTTTATCTCAGAAAGAACGTGAATTGCCTCCGGACTGGGATCATTTTCATGAATTGCTAGATGAATTACTGAGGCGGGTGCCTGCTTTGCGTACAGCCAGCTTAGATCGGTTGTCGAACGCTTTGCAGGCCTTTTCCCCTGACTGTAAGTGGATTCTGGGTGAAGCTCCTGAGATAGAAAATTATTACGTATGTGCTGGCATGAAAACTATTGGTGTCGCTGCATCTGGAGGTATAGGCCGCACTTTAGCCGATCTAATAGTTAAAGGCAGTACCTATTTAGACTTGCATACTTTGGATGTCAACCGATTTTTGGGTCTTCATAATAACCGCAAATTTTTAAAAGATCGTTGCAAAGAAGTACCCGGTAAACATTATGATGTCTGTTACCCTTTCGACGAATACCAAACTGGGAGAAATTTGAGAATGTCTCCAATATATCCAGCTCTTAAGGAGGCAGGCGCTATATTCGGCCAAACAATGGGGTACGAGAGACCTAGTTATTTCGATCCTAATGATATAAAAGGTCGGACAGACTAATGAAGAATGTAAGAAAATTTTCCTAATTACTTTTTTGTTTCAGACGAATTTGGAATTCCACGCTTTCGTATGGCCGAGACCAGAACATTTCATAAACCAGCTTGGTTCGATCTTGTGGCCTCGGAGTATACAGCATGTCGCGAGCGTATAGGTCTAGCTGATTATAGTTCCTTCACTAAGTACGATTTATGGTCAAAAGAACGTGAGGTTGTTGATTTGCTACAATACCTGTGTTCCAATGATGTCGATGTGCCCATTGGTTCCATTATACACACAGGCATGCAAAATCCTTGGGGCGGTTATGAAAATGATTGCTCGTTAGCTCGTCTTAATGAAAATCAGTAAGCTTTGCACATTTATTTTTCTTTTCTAACTGTAATCATTCTGTCGTTACCTTTTCTAAGTTATATGATGATCGCTCCCACCACTCAGCAGACACGGTCTTTGGCATGGATACGTAAAAATATGCCCAGTCATTTGAAAGCATCTGTGAACGTTAGCGATGTTACTTCGATGTATACGGCCATTTGTATTATGGGTCCCTATAGTCGTGTGCTGCTATCTGAATTAACTGATACCGATTTGTCACCTAAGAATTTCCCCTTTTTTACTTATAAAGAATTGGACGTGGGTTTGGCAAATGGTATACGCACTCTAAATATAACGCACACTGGCGAATTGGGTTATGTTCTGTATATACCAAATGAATTTGCCTTACACGTTTATTCACGCATTGCTCAAGCTGGGCAAAAATATAATATCCAACATGCTGGTTATTATGCTACACGAGCGTTGAGAATAGAAAAGTTTTATGCGTTTTGGGGCCAAGATTTGGATACTTTTACTACTCCCTTGGAATGTGGACGAAGTTGGCGAGTTAAATTCAATGTAAGAAACATTTTATATTATGTTGTTTCTCTTTAGTATTTTCTTGTACATCTTCTGATTCTTTAGAAGCCCATAGAGTTTATCGGTCGGTCAGCTCTTTTAAAACAACGCGAAGAAGGTGTCAAACGTATGTATGTCCAATTACTTTTAAATGGTCATGATCACGAAGTCGACGTTTGGTGTTGGGGCAATGAGCCAATTTACCGTGACGGCAAACATTGCGGCATGACAACCACTACTGGTTACGGATATACATTTAAAAAACAAGTTTGCCTAGGCTTTGTGCGTAACGTGGATGAAGCGGGCAATAAATTGCCAGTAACCAATGATTTTGTTTTATCCGGCCACTACGAAGTCGAAGTCGCCGGTATACGCTTCGAAGCCAAAGTAAATTTACATTCGCCAAATTTGCCCACCAAATTTCCTGACAAGGAGCGTGAAGCTTATCACGCTACACGTGATAAGCCAGGCCAGGGCGATCTACTGTCTTATAAGTTCTAGTGTTTAGTCTATTGATTTTTGCACAATATTTACAATTATCCGTTTGTATATTATTTTTACTTTTTAAGTTCGACAACATATATATTATATATTAAAAGACAAGAAAAAAATCAATATAAAAATGTTCAGATATTTTATAATAGATTTATATTCATGTGTGTTTGTACCTGTACGTATGAATGTACGCGTTTACGCTTGTTTATAAGCTTCTTATGCTTTTTACTGTTAAATACAGTTAGTTGATTGTTAAATAAAATATATTGCTTTGTAACACACTTTTCAAACTGCTCCAAATCATAGGTGAATGCGGTCTTTCCAGGATTTTTAAATTCTATAGAAAATTTTTCTTATTGTATAGAAAATTTAACATATTAGCCTGCCATTGACATTTGCTAGGTTAAATGAAGCAAACAAGTGGCTGATCTAAAACTATTCTAGTTAAACTTCTTCATTAATTGAATATGAGCTGCGTGCAACAATGCTGTAAAATACCACCTCAGCCAAACTGCCTTTATAACAGACTGAATTAGCATAAGCATAAAATAGCCTATATTGGTTTTGTTGTTCATTTGCGGGAACGAAAACATCAACATTTTCAGCTGATTTTTTAATATGTTGTGCATAATCGCGGCTATATCTCCGTTTGATAGCCTCTTTTTGAAAACATTTTCAAGAGACAATATTGGAGTTTCGACGACATGATTGCAGTTCTACTGAAATTTCAATATATATACGTATATATAATATTAAATAATGAAAATTAATAAAATGCCGTAAATGACGAAAGTTCGTCAAGAGAAGTGCGTCAAGTCAATTCAATGTGCGGGCTCCTTTTACTTTAAAAACTTATAAAAGATTATACTTTTTCAAGATGGTCGAAGAAGGTTTATGGTGAGTAATAGGTAATCGGATCGGAGCTTTCAAAGATTCATGAAAGCTCCACTTAGAAACTGAATACATGATATACTTTCCAATCACTTATATGTTTACCTTCCATCATTTGTCATATAAATCGAATTCGAATTTGTGTCGTCAACGTTCTCATATATTTCCCAAAAATTTTAATAAGTTTCTCACACGCAATTCAATCAAAATACATAAAAATATTACTACTGAGTAATTGGATGAAAACAATAACTAAAGGCCACACTTTGACTTCTAGGTGGATCAAATTTAAAATTTAATTTATATTATGCGGACACATATCTGAAGCTTGGCACAAATAATAATAACAAAAAAAATTCGCTATCAAGTTGGCACTCTCATAATAATCAATGAAAGGAAGATAGGATGAAGAAGACTCAAGATTGATTTTATTTCGAATGTAACTTTCTGACTTACCTTCTTTTCAATACATTTTCTTTCACTCGTTTGCGTAATCATATAGGCTGTAATTAATTGCTCTGATGGTACTGGTACTACATCTTCTCATTTACGGTATCTGGAAACAATTGACTTGGAAAAGTTAAAAGATTTCGAGAAGAGACAAATTTTAATCATATCAAAGATTATCAAAAACTTTCGAATTTTTCCACTCAATCCGAAATTTAAGACAATTTCGTGTAATATATCAATATATAATAACCCTTATCGGCTGACTGAAAGGTCAACTATTACATGATTTTTTTCATTTTCATCTTAGGTAGTGGATACATCGGAGACTCCAACATAAAAAAAAACAATCATAAGTTCATTGAGTATTTCCTATTCATTCTTTCGTATCTATTAAGTTTGAAAGCAACCCAGACCAGGGCCAACTTAGGAATTTCAGCAAACGATCAATAATTTTACCCAGTCAAAGCTGAAACATGTATACATAAGTATTCATTCTTATATTAAATATACGTGTACATATGCATACTTACATACGTATGCAGTTATAAATATTTGAGGGTTATCAGCAAGGACATGCGCAACGCCATTAAATTAAAAAGATGAAGAGGACCGATGATTTGGCTTTGTCGCCTGCTTTTTTTCTTCCTGCTCGTTTCATATTTTGCTTTTTTTCATAAAGAACAGAGAAATAGTGTTCATCTGTACGTATGTACAGCAAAAATACGTACAGTTCAAGAATAACTGCAAATCAGAGAGTATTGAAATTGTGCAGTTGTGTAAGCGTATGCTTTCTGTGCAGATGGGAGGCCAGCAGCAGAAATGTTCTATTGCGGAAGCATAGCAAGCAAATGTCCTGTTTATAAACATAGAGAAGAAAATAAAGAAAACGCCAGGTATCGTAAAATTGCGAAGAACATTTTTCCGTTCCTCCCTGTTAGTATTTCTCTATCAATTGATGGATCTCTCTCTCTCTCTCTCTCTCTCTCTCTCTCTCTCTCGCTCTTTCTCTCTCTGTTTCTCTCTGTATGTTTTTGTGTGTGTGCATGTGTGTGTGTGTGTGCATGAGTGTGACTCTAACTGAATAGTATGTATCTAGCGTGTCCTAGATACATAACGTACATAAACACACATTGCACATAATACATAATCGAAGGTGGTTGAACTTGTGCCATCAACAGCAAAAGCAAAAACAAATACAAAAAAAAAGAAAAAAAACAGTGAAGATAGCATTGTTATACATATATTTTTGGCGCATTTTACCAAGAGATTTATAAAGCAAATTTTACTTATAATAAGTGTGTGTATGTATCCGTTATATCTTCCCAATCATTGCAACTTTGTAACTCGTTTATAATAGTAATTGTTTTTGTAGCCGCTTAACCTGAACCCATTTCCAGGCCGACCTTAATATATTTACACAATACATACATTATATATGTATGTATATTTTTCATATTTTACACATTTAGCTTTAGTGAACTCGTTAAATGAAGCAAGTTATATAGCGTTTAAAATTTTTTTAAACTGACAATACAGAATACTTTAAATTTGTGATATGTTTTTTAAGAAATGCCCACGAAATCACCAATTAAGAGCAATCTTCATATACGTACGCATATACGTATGAATAGAAGAATCAATTTTGTCATATATATATATATATATGAATAGAAGAATCAATTTTGTCATTCAGTTGAAAACTTGATAATAATTCAAAAATTTTACTTAAAATATTCAACTTAGACCAAAATAAGGAGACGGAATTCCTTCTTCTTAGCTTTGTCAGGTTGAATCGTAAATTCAACCAAATTTTTGAGTCCTAAAACTGTATATATACCTTAGCGTTAAATTTTATAATTTTTTTTCACTTATCTGTTATTATGCTTATCTAAAAAATTGAAGATGTTCTTCAACTTTTGTTACTATTTCCCCAATATGCCTTATCATAAAACATCAGAATATCAGATTGAATTACGATAACATCTGTATTACCTAATGGCGGGCGTTAAAAGATTGTCCTTAGAGGTTATCCTTACTGTAACAACTAAGATCAATGTACCGAGTCCAAGGGACATTATTTTTGTTCGTTGAGACCGTTAAAGCATAATAATAATATGACTTGGTTATATAAGAAAAAAATTTATTCAAAATATTGAACTTGTTCAAAAAGCAAAACAACAAGGCGACGCTTGAAGAAAGAAGGCTTAAAGCAGCAATTGAGATCAAAACACACACACACACACACAAACAAACACACGCATACGTGAACAATATAAATTAAATAATAAGTTATTAACATATTTTCTAGCATTGCGTATGGAAGATGTAAACTATTCTTTATTCAAGGTCTCCCATAACGGTAACTTTAATCAAGATATTGCGTTCGTGTGCTTGTACAGTTTTTGTACGTGTATGCATGAATGTATATATGTATATATACATTTATATATATGTGTGTGTTGGCGTTTGTGTATGAATATACGTATTTATCCGTAAAATATTAATTAAATCTGCAGGTGTTAGCTAGTATTGTAATGTTGACAGAAAAGATAGGTAGACGAAGAAAAGAGACCAAAATAATAACAGAATGATATAGAAGACGGGAGAAAGAAGGAAAGGCATAGTAGAAATAGGAGAAACAACCCCATTTGAATAATAAACAGTAAAAACGAATGTTACAACAACTGAATTTAAATGAATGGATGAAAATAAAAACGTGTGTACAATAATAAACACATACACGCATATGTATATGTATATATACATCGAATAGTAATTTAAAACGAATCCAAAGCTTCCTACTTCACGAAACTAATTTGACAACTTTATCCTTTTGTTTTACTTAATGATAAATGATTGCTTATGATATTTCTTTTTACGAAAAGAATCGTCAAAAGTTTTCAACAAATATCCATAAAGAACAGCAACAAAAGTGAGCGGAATTTTTGTCACTTTAAGTCACTATCATCAGACAATATCTAATGTATTGTTATTTGCGTACAACATGAAATAACTAATTTAGAAGTCTGTTAGCAAAAGATCTATAAAGAAGCTTATCAAGATGTTTGTTTCTTTAAAGGAATGCTTACAAATTAATATAAAAGAGTGTCCGCTATCGAAATATTTCACTGTATACAATATAAAAATTGCCAGTTATGTTCAGATACTAACGCTTCATCGTTCGCAAATATTTTTATCACGTAACAATAGAATTTTTCTGTAGTGTTTTTTCAATTAGATATGTATGTGTTTACGATGTGTTCTTAACATCAAATAAATAGCATCGAAACTACACTTGTCAGTAGTTCAGAACACACTAAGCTATATCTATATATGAATACATATAAATTTACGTATATGAATACACCCATATATGAACATCCATCCGTTTATGCTAATCATGGTACTAAAGAGAGACATATAGAGGGACAAGACGAGACGAAAACTGAAAATCATAATGATAGCAATAGCCAGAAAAAAAAATGCTTACTCTTTAGAGACGTTTTCATACCTATAGTTATTGAGTACTTACACTACATAATTTTTGTTTCTTTTTTGGCAAAATTCGTTTTAACATTAATAACATTTATTTACGAACATCGCTTATCCTTATTTGTGAATTGTATTTGTTTTTGTCTACATTTTCTTTTCTTTTCTCTTTTTTTCTTTTTTTTTCTTTTACCAATATTCGTTTTATTCCTCTTTATTGCGTATTGCTTGTGTAAATTCATTCTAGCAGTATTTTGTCTCGATCACACTTACACGTCCGCATATAAAATAATTATAATTTGCTCTTCACCGTCTCGACCTCATCAGAGCGAGAATGTGTATATATTCTCACACTCGTACGAATTCATTCGCTTTTCAAGTACATAAATAAGGATTTAAATATAAATAAAGTACAACACAAGCGTGTGCTTGGGTGTGTGTATGTGCATTTGTGTATTTTATGTGCATGTGTATGTTATAAACAATGAATGCGCTCTCTCTTTGCACTCACTGCTCTTGTCAGTTGTGCCAATAATGTGTTTCAGTTCTCTGTTCCTTGCCTATTTACGAGTTTTTTAATTACATTTCGATTACGTTTTGTTTATCACTCTCTAGGTATTGGTGTGATTATGGAGTACCCTTGTATGCGTATACTGCGCTTCACTCTCTCTCTCTCTCTCTCTCTCTCTCTTATAAATAAATATATAAATAAATAAAAAATAATTTATATTTACACATGTGTGTGTGTGGGCTAGTCTTATATGCAGGCGTGCGTGTTTAACAGTGTATATGTACGTGTAAATTGTATAGAGAAATAAATAATTGCTTCTCTATATCTTCTTGCCGGCTCAACTAACTGGTTTAACTAAACGGCCTGGAACGCGCTGCAAGTAAATTGCCTGACATTGCTAATACATTTTCATATGACACGTCATTTATTTATATATATGCGTTGACAAAGCAATAACAACTTAATGTAAGGACAAACTAGTCACACCAACAAGTTACCCAGTTAATGTCAAAAATGTTGTTAAGCGGGGGAGCGAAAAATTAACAACTTACACAATTTATCAAGGCTATATTGGCTCACTAATATAACAAAATAGCTAAGCGGCCAATATGAACTCCATTCTTTGCCTAATGTATGTTTATTTAATTAGTAATATTATCCTAGCTTAGTAACTTAGTAATATTATATATTCATTATATTGCATATATTATAATTTTACAGAACAGAACAGAAACAAAATAGCACTGCTAACTAAAGAAATAATATTTTCAAACTAGTTGATGATAATTATTTAGTTATGGTACGGTAATGAATAAGAACACCTCTGTATATATGCTTTTGAATGTATGTAGGTTCCTTCTTTTCCACTCTATACTATTGTCCAACTTTGCCATGACTGCCTGCAATAATTTCTTAGTTATGATGTTTTGTGACGTCATCACTTGCATAGAATTTTTAAAATAACCATCATATCTCACATTTGCCGATAATTGTAAGAACAGTGAAACAATTCAAGCGAAGTGAACACATTCCATATAAAGGTTGAAAATTTTTATTTTTAGGAAAGCTCCAATACCTCATAAATGGACTAATATTGTCGACGACGTAATGAAACTTGTGAATGTATGAATGAGAATATTGTATTGATGGCATTAGAAAGAGTTAAATTAATATTAGTATTATTATTATTAATTCAGCCAGAGAATAATTTAAGACTAAATTCTTAAAGCACTAACGCCAGCATTATTAAAAACTCTACAGCAATTGAGATTTGAACCCGCGACCATTGAGATTCGTTGCCTACTCGGCTACTCGACGGATAAGAGTTAAATTAAACATAAATATTTTTTTCAATTTTATTCTTCTTTTCACTGTTCATTATTCATTAAACTATACGTTTACTTATAGATCGAAATAACTCAACGAATTGAGTGCAATGCAAGTACTAGTGGTTACAAAGGAAATAATGCCACGTGTGAAGTGAAATCAGTCTTCATGTAAACGCATCATAATGCATTTTTTTAAATAATTTCCCGTATCGATGTTCAATAATCACTATACGTCATTCATTGAATACCTTTCTGGGTTGTGATTAGCTTGTGACGTTTACAAAAATTAGACATGGGCTTAATATTAACCAATCAATTATGTATATATGGAATTTTACTAGATTTTCGAGACATATATATAGATTTAAAAGTAAGTTTTTGCTATTCTTTAAGCATTTCTGTAACTGGATAGACAAATGTCAAATTTCCATTAAGATTTTTCTGGTTTTTATTAGGTTAGTTACCACTGTTCTAAAACAAAACTGTACTTTGTCATGCGCGAACACTTTCTTCATAAATCTCATCGCACCTCACCTCATCCGGCAATATAATTGCGCTTCTATGAACGCTGTAAACAACACATTTTAGTTGTATCATACATATATAGGTAAATGATTATGATACTAAAGGAGGATGATAATGAGTTTGAAAATTTCGCGTAGTGTTAGAATAGTATTGCAATACATCTGTATTAGTTATCGTATTATACACAAACATGAACGCATACACACATAAATATACAGACATAAATATATTCATATATATATATAAACACGCACAGAGCAGTTAACAATTCAGTTGTGTGATAAACAAAAGGCTACAGACACTAGACGTGAGGCATGTTAACAAACATATACAAGTGCAGATACAGTCATACATAGTCATACACACATATATATATATATATGCATGTGTAGAAATAGTGTGCAGATAGCAGCTAAGCAATCAGTGAATGTGATTCAGAAAAAGTTTATATCTGTTGTTCGTTTCATTCTTTCGTTGAACGTCGTTTGAGTAAAATGTAAACGCGCTTCTTCCTAAATTATGTACGAGTGGCTTGATGAGACGATAGATAAAAAACAACACACAATTGCTATTTCTTCTTTTTTTTTTTTCCTTGGCCTTTCTCTTGGTTTTCAGACGCAGTGACCAGTGTTTAAAAAAAATAATAAATAAATAAATAAAAACTGAAAACCTATTGGCTGCGGAAAAAGGAAAAGAAGCAAAATAGAAAACTTTATCACGTATTTTCAAAGAAATTCATTTGTTCACATATAATTTTTCTTAAGTCTCGGTTGTGTATTTGTTGTATGTGTTGTTTTGTTGTGTGTATTCAGCGCGCGTACTCCAGTTTATATAATTATTGTGCGTATATGTGTGTAGTTATGTATCCGTGCTTTCGCAATTGTATGTGTATGTAATATAAATAATTTTTGAATAAAAAATCGATAAAGGACTATTTGAGAAGAACATTTAAACACGCACAGCCAACAACGGCATAAGATACATATATACATATATAAAATTTGTGTATGTATACGTGTGAAAATTTACTCAGATGTATACACACAACGCAGTGGACTTGTAACGGACAACGGCCTCATGCTTGGCACTAGTTTGTATTTAACATTCAGTGAGTTTGGTTGCTAGATACGCGAGCGTCTTGTCTGTATTCCATCACTACGCCACCAAATTGCTATCTTAAATTCTGCCAAATATTAAAAAGCAATCAGAGAGAGAAAGAGAGAGAGAGAGAGGAGTGTTTATGCAAAGAATGGTTGAGCATCATCATGCAATGCTTAATGATATATTCAAAGTTCGTTAAGCCAGAAAGCAAACAAATTGTGTAATTTTTACATTCGAAAATTAAAAATACATATTTTTCAAATGGAAAGAGGCATCTTGTGGTAAATATTCCGTGAAAGAAAACAAAAAAAGGAAAAAGAAAAAAAACGAGAAAATTGGATAAAGAAGCAGAAGCAGAAGCAGAAAAAGAGAAAATTTAGAACGAGTTGTGCAAACTTATAGTATAACTTGTTTGTGCGCGTGTGTGTGACGCAGTAAAAATATTAAAAAAAAAAATTTTCCCTAGTTTTTTATTTTTTTTTTATTTTTTATTTTTGTTTTAAAGAAGAAAAAAGTCGTCTACTGTGGTAGTTTTACCAAAGAATCAATATAGAAGTAGAAAACCTCCCCTCTATAAAAAATCCGGGGCTTGGTACTTAGTTAGCGTACCGCTACTATCGACATGTCTTTGCAAACGAAACGCCAACACTGTTATTTATGCGATTTGCCGCGTATGCCATGGGCCATGATCAACGATTTTTCAGAGGCGGTGTGCCGGGGTTGTGTAAATTATGAAGGAGCAGATCGTATAGAGCTTGTGTTGGATGCAGCCCGCCAAATGAAACGATTGCATCAGGCTGCTAAGCGTAGCCATGAAAATGGCGAAGTTTCACAGCAAAGTGGCAGTCAACCGCAACCACAAAGTCAGCACCGGAGTGCCGGTCCTATTGGTGTGGGTGTGGCGGGTCAACAACAGCATCATCACACTTATCCAACACAGAGGATCGGACCGCCGCAGACTAGCCTAATGGATTTCCCAGTGAAAATGGAAGCCCACGATGCCAGTGTACGCCCGGTGCGTATTTCACACATGGCTCCGCATCATATGTCTATGTCCAATAGAGCTGTGGCTGCGGCAGCTGCCGCCGGCTCTAGCGTTAGTCCCGCACAAGTCGGTGGTCCGGTACCACCGACTTTATCAGTAAATTTGAAGCGTCCACCTTCCGAGGAGGACGATCACGGTCATACAGATGGTAGCGGACCTTCTGGCATTAAACGTTCTGCAATCGATGATCCTACACAACGACCACCACTTACACGAGGCGAATCTCTACCGGCAGCTGTCTCCTTTGTTTCGGAGCGTTCCTCGGGCTTGCGGGACAAACATCAACCAGTAAGAGCACCATCATTTGATGCCTCAACTTTTAAACCTGCTGGTAAGTATTCTGGCAATTAATAGCCTATAAATGTAGCTCTTCTCTCTATTAATACGCACTCTGTGGTCGCCTTCATTGTAATTGTTATTGTTGTTGTTATGAATGTTGGTAGTGCTAGTCCCCATTATGCGAAAGACGTAAGATTCTGGCACACATGCATAGGCCAACTTGCAATGCTTAATGGATAACAATTTAACTTATTTAAAGACTTGCAATGCCCAATTATACCATAATATAGTACGCAGCTATATATTTTGTTATCTTCTTAGGAAATCATTCTCTAGTTAAAGAAATTAAAGTATAATAATACTATTTACTTATCGCGAGCAAAGGCAAAGGCAAAAGTCAATGAAATCTTAATGAAATTACTGAAAAACCAAAAACAAAACCAGCACAGACAGACAATTTGTTCAAAATGCATTATAATTAATTGTGTTCATTAAACTACTGCATGTTTATAAATGTAACGTGCAAAGCAATGTGATTTCCAAATATGTTTTTTCTTGTCATTATTGTATAATATCAAATAGAGCCGAGTAGTGAAAATAATGTTATATACTGGCAAGTGTGAATTGAATGAATAAAATGAGACATATGGGATTTGCCCGTCTGAAGCTCAATATTTTTTAAATTATCTGATATTTACATATACATATATATGCATACACACATTGTTATCGGTGTTGCTCACATTGCCTTTATATGGATGCACATATTAACCCTAGGCCATGCTTTTAAAATCGTAAAGTAGCAGCACCACTGGCAACTAAAAAAAATTGTCATGCGCAGTTTGCTGTATTTTAAAGAAACAATATTTGCTAACGTGCAAAAATTGTTTAATACCAGCCACTGCTCACTGTTTAACTCGATTGTATATGTAATTTAAACATAGGCAACCCGGCCAAACCAGACCAGATTTCAACTCCACTTTTACCCTAAACGAGTACGAGTTGGAAGTCAAGTTTTATTTTACTATAATACGAGTAGTTTTTTTTTTTTTTTGCAAAATATGTGTACATCGTCATCAAACCTGTTTCTTTCTCTCTGGTCTTGTTCTTTTTCCTCTTTATTTAGACTCTTCCTCTCATATATGGTGAGCATGTATGCATAAGTAATGTGTTTGAATACACATTTATATAATATTATATATTTTGTTCTTATTGTAATAGTATATGCATACGATTGTCATACTTCTATAGTATAGATACAAGTTTACAGATTTCTTAATAGATTCAATCTCTCGCTCGCTCGTCTCGTTCAATAATGGTTCGTTAGATACGCTACGTAATGCTACTGTAAAGTTTTCATGTTTGTGTGCGAGAATACTATTTTGTTTAAACATGTGAAAAAGAGGAGTTCTGTTTAAAATCAAATGACACGTAATCGTTTATATTTTATATTTTGTACATATATATACAATAAATTTAAACGGTCGGCAAAAACGGAGAAATGCTTATGAAAAAGAATTTATTTTCAAGAAGAAGTACATCCGGCAGTGTTTTCGCCCGTTGTTGTTGACTTCAGAGATATAATTTAATTTAGTTTAGTTTCGTATGGTCAAAGCATTTCCTTCTGCAGCAACTCCTATTATTTAGAAAAAAAAAACCAAAAAGGCGATTATGGGGAAACATAAAAAAAAATTGAACTACTATGTGCTTAGCGGTGCTAGATTTTTAATTATGAATCTAAATACTTGAAAAATTTTGCTCCAATCTGTACATTTCTTACATTTGTCTACGCCGTTGCGCTGGAAATTTCGGTTTAACTAAAACTTTCCCTACAATCCATTCTATTTTCACTCTAAAGAAACACTGTGCAACATGCCGTACTTTAATTGCACAGCAAATCTGCAGATTCTGTTCCTATGCTTAGCATATTCAGCAACATGCGCGAGCATATTTCTTCTTGTTATTATTCTGTACGCATATATTTTAAGTATCTTGTTTTGTTCATATGGAGATGTGTGTGAATGTGAGTAACGTTATATACAGTTCTTAAGAATTTAGCACATAAACAATAAAAATTATAAAAGAATTTGCGCGTGTAACTTTTAGTTACATTATGCATGCAGCACACAAAGATAAATGCTTATGCGCATGTATGTGTAAATATATTAATGCTTATGAATACTTTCAACTCCAACGAAGGAACGATTTTAGAGAGGGTAGTATGAAAAAAAAATGTTATCGTTACAAGAGTGTTTTTGAAAAGACAACATATGTACAGCCAGACGACCTAACATCGCAGACTTGAGGACACATCTGCAATGTATTTGCAAGTGAGCGGTTTTTCTTCTCTACATTTGTATATAACTTTTTTTCATTTTATTTGTCGAGAGAAGCGATATAGATGGCAAAGGTTGTTAGATAAAGAAGGAGTAAAAGATATGGAAAGAGTCTATACTTTAGCGTGCAACCATGCCCGAAAAGGGAAGAACAAAACGTAGAAAAATTGCAATCGACATTTGTGCTTTTTTTTTTTTTTTTCTAAATCCACGTATAACCAGTCCCTTTATGTGGTATATTCTGAGAAATTATTTTTGGTTTGCAACCACATATAAAGCAAGTAAACGTAAGTATATGCAGATGTTGTGCGCAGAAGTTTTATGTATAATATCGAAAAACAGCAATGAAATTATTCCAAACGTTTTCATCTTTTTCACTTATTTCTTTTTATTTATTTTCCACTCCGTACATGTATACAATACTAATATTAATGGGCCTAACTACATATATAAAAATCTAGTCCTTTTCTACATTGTCTCACAGGTTCGTCTTAAATCGTATATATTCATAGCGTGTACAAAAAGCAAGCACGTGAGGTTGCACAAATTATTACGATATATGTAAACGTTAATATATGTGTATAAAATACACCCTACACACGTACACAAAAACAAACACACACATACATACATGCATATTTGTTTAACAAAAACCAGTTTTTCTTGACTTTGTATGCGCCATTCGTAGGTTCTTTTGTTGCTGACACCAAAAACCAGTTTATGGGAGTTATGTTCATAATAAAGTTGCTTGACTTGGTCTCTGTCTGGTGCATAATTAACCAACAACCAAAAACATTAAACCAGTTCTTATAGTATGTTGTGTTTAGTTTGCTAGTTGGAATCATTATTATTATTATTATTATTATTACTATTTGTTAGAATAATGCAAGTTTAAGTCTTGTGAATACATTCCTACAAAACTTTGCCAAAGCGGGTTACGCACATCAAAACTCATTAGATGCAAAAATACGCTAAAAGAAAAATAAGATATTTAGATTGCCTAAGTCCGTTCCCCTTCTATATATTACAGTTTAGCCAGTTAATATCTGTAAAATTAAACAAACGGAAAAAAAAAGACTATACCCGACCTGTCGACACACTTTCTTTAAAATGTATGGTAAAATCATCGACCTTTGGATAGCCCAGATGACAGCGGTTGGTAGAAACAAGCAGACAGGCACACAATTATTTCAAATTCTATTGGATAATAACTTGTATAAGGCATATATGGTTTTTTGGTGTTTAAGGGAGCAATTAATTATGGGTAATGGTTGCTATAATCGATGAGAGCGTAAACATTGGTTTGTCGACGCTAGCAGTGAGTGTCAATTCTCTTGGTTATCTCAGGTGAGGTTCCAAAGTCAATTTTTTAGATATTCCGGTTATAAAATGTGTGGCTATGATCCAGTAAGAAACCTAAAATGGTTAAAAATAGTGAGTACTGTTTGAATGTCGGGGTACATATAATTCTCTCTCAACAATACACTCATTTACGCTTATCAATGCCATGCTGCACGATTTCAAAACTAAATACAGCAGTGCTTACTGTTCCACTGTCGTTGCTTATCTTATCACGGGAATATAGCAAATGAAACAAATTGATAACCGTTATCGTGTTATATATGTAATTTTTTTTTGTCTGCTAAACAGTTGATAAGATAATGATTAATTCAAGTTTTTTCTGAATTCCCTGCTTGCTCGTACATACTAGACTCTATCACTTCGATTTTGAATGTTTGCAAGACTCATCATATGAATTGGTTGGTGGCTTCTTAAACTATAATAAATTCTTATGGGTCAATATGGTAGTGTCCGCTTATCATATATAACGTCAGCAGAAATTGCAAAGAAAGATTGGAATATGATTTTTGTTTGGCAGATGGCAGATTTTTGATCAAAATGAACAGATTTATTAAAATATTTCGAAGTAAAATAATTTTGATCGGCCAATTCGACATGCATATATATATATATATATATATATATATATTCGTATATTCGTTTATTACGATTTGTATCTATTGAATTCTGATATAAGGTTATCTATAAGCTTTCGCTTTAAGGCGCAAATAGCTTTCTGTTTATTCTTTTTGCTCCCGTCTCTAATAGTTCCTTTATCTGTAGATATTAAATGTTTTTTTTCTTTTTAAATTACTTATATTTGCTTTGTTTGTACTGCAAAAACCTTAATGTGTAAGCTTGAAAATAAATTAACCGAAAGAGCAGAGATTTTTGAAACATATGTACATTATGCTTAAGTTTTGTGGGATGTAAATAAAAAGTCCACCCCAATGTGGTTGTACCGTTTTCAATAACAATAAATGCGCTCAACGTGTCCTAAAAAAGGGTCTAAGTCAATTTATATTTGGACGCACTGCTCTTCCATTGTTCCCCCACTGTTTTCAATCGCAATTCCTCAAATATATATCATCCTATAGCATGGAATAAACTGTATTTTACCATTATAGATTCTATGACCTGGTAACGTTTCTTACATATATATATATCTTTATTTAAAATTTGTAATCTGGTAATACTTTTTTTCTTTGAATTTGCTTTTATACCTTTCAAAAATAAAACGAATAGAAAAACCACACTGTAGACAACTTAACCAAAAACCTAACTATAAAATGTTGACTAAACTAATTAATTAAACTGAATAAATTCGGAGTTTTTTTTTTTTTTTTTACTAAAAATAAATAGTTTCTTAAGACGGAACGCCCATGTTTCTTATTTAATCAAGCGATAACATTTGAGGTCAGTTTAAGAAATAATACACAGTGGCCAACAGTAGTTAAAAACTAAAACAAGTTTTTATTAAAAAAAAAAAAAAAAAAAAAAAAAAAAAAATTATTAACCTTAAATGCAAAAGAATATTCGCGGCAACAAATTTTAAAGTAAATGTTATTTTTTATATTTTGCACGATTTTAGATTTTTGCCAAATATCATAAGAAAAAAATTTAAATCTAATAGTAACGCTAAGCACGTTGCTTCAAAGTCTCCATTTACTATCATTTCGTGAATCTAACGAACGTGTCCAATTCAGAGGCTATGCGCACCTCATAAAACACACTTGTAACATACGCGTTTGTGGTTACTTAGCTAAGCCGGGAGGAGGGAGGGCAGTGCGCATTAGCGTACAACAATTGTATACTCATTTTATGTGTCTCATTTATTAATGTATAGGTTCAAATATAAAACGATTTTTCAAAACGCTATGCACGTGAAACTCATCGTAGAAGGCGCCAAAGGAATAATTAATTGTATGAAAGACTTACATCCATTTTCAACTTCTTCAAAGTTTTTGGTGCAATAATTTTCTCTTTGAGGACGATAGGTGTGAGATTGGTCCATTCTCGGAGACTAAAATAATATACATATGTAAAGCAGAAAGCAGTTTTCGATCTCACTTTCTTTAGAGTGAATGCTAAAGCTATAGTTAGTGTATTACCAACAATGTGTGCGATTGGTTTAACTGAGATTTTCTTTACAAATATTTTTCAGTTCTTAATATTTGCTGGACATGTATCCAATTACTTTTAATAATACAAGGTAACCCTTAGGATTTTTAACAGCGCCTCCTATACCAAACTCAAGTTGTGATTTCATCGAGAAACGACAGACTTATTTAAATGCAATTGTTGCAAATGGAATGAGAAAAAAATAAGAAATAAATAATTACGCCCACATCTAACAATTTTCGATCTCATATTCCACTTGTCACTTACTAAAATATTAACTTGAATGAGTGGAATAGAATAAGAAGAAAGAATTGAGATTTATTCTACCATTGATTTATTGACAAATTATTTAAGTATTTTATGCTAAAATTTAGATATATATATATATATATAGAGATACGCCTTTTTTTTTTTTGTTTTACTCTTTCAAATTCAGAAACCAAGAACTTATAAATATCAATTTGAGTATGTCAGCTGTTATTTTGTTCTTTTTACCATGTTGATATATAATAATTTTGCACTCTTCTTTCCTCACAACATTGGCAAAATATTTTTTTTTTTTATATTTTCCTTTTACCATATTCGTATAAATTTGAATAATGCAAGTTTTTCATTGTCCAGCAGACCAGCAAAAATTAGTATTGTTGTTCGAATCAAAACAAAAATCCATTCAAACATCTATTTAAATTTAAGACAACATTACATTTAAGACGGCATTACCGTTGCCTGTATTTACACGCACATAAATATGCATACAAATGTTAAAATAGAAAAATTCTCATGCTAACCGCATATATGTGTACGTATATAGTTTCGCTAATTAATTAAAATGATGTATGTAGTACTCAGGCAAGCTCCGATTTACATTCTATATATTCATTTCTGTGTATACATACGAAAAAGGGCTCACTTCGAATCGTCGCGACCTACGTAAGATTCATAAGATGCTTGGCTACGTATTTGTATATGTGACTACGCGTATCTATAAACTAACACAAACGTACCATGGTGTATGTATATATCATATATGCATGCAACTGCATTGTGAGTATACATACAAGTTTTGTTTTTATAAGTCAAGGCGCGCATATACATAAACATGTGGCTCTAATTATGACTGGGCGTGAGAGTATACATTAGTAATGAGCAACATGTACACGGCCAAACTTGTTTGTGGCTGTAATTGTAGTAAAACATGCACGATTGCATGCCAACTGCGAGCAAATATACACACAAACACACACGCAAGTACACGCTCGCATACACGCATAGAGAAGGAGAAAGACACACACATCTACGTAAATGCACCTTACTGACATGTTTACAACGGTTAACATACCATTGCCGAGCAGCCCGCAATCATGCTAAGCAGTTTGACTGGATCGATGCCAATATGCAAAAATGACGTACACAAAAAATTTGTACATACGGAGATTTATGCATTTATACGTACGATACATATGTATAGAGACAAGTGCTTAGTTGAATGAAAACTTGGTTGGCCCACACTCGCACCTATATTTTCGATATGATGTATTAAAATGGTAATGCACCATGCTATGCTCTTCTCTTCTTTTTTTTTTTTTTTGTTAACACTGCGAGTGCATGCGAATTGTTATCGTGATATCTTCTGTTGAGGGAGACAGCAAACGAGATAGAAACCGCAAATGTGGAGAGCTTAAAACAAATAACTGTGAACATACACAAGCACGTACACATACACATATAGATAGCATTTACAAACGCCATCTTTCTTGGCCTCTAAAGTAGTAGCCTCGCGTAGCTTCTCTTTGTCTTGTTTCTCTTTTTATATCAACAAACTTGGCTGAAGTAAAAAACCATCTGGCTTTTTTTTCTCTCAATTTTTTTTTTCTTATTTCATTTTTAGCAGCAACCAGTCATTTTTATTTGCACTCGTTTAACCGGTTGTTTAATACACAATACGATTGATCTGTCGATGTGCGAACGCGACGAGCAGATGTTGTGGTTAAATATTTTTTTTCCCTTATGTATGAGTGGCTGCTCTGACGTTGTTTATATTTCTCGTATATCTCGTTACACTCGTACGCGTAAAAGTAAATTTTTGGCGTTGTGTTACTACATTGTTGCGTTATCGTTTAACAATACGAAATAAGAATAGAAAATAAAACAAGAAGGCCAAACAACAGAGGGACGTATAATAAACAAATGTACGCAATAAAAAACAAAACAATAGTAACAATAATGCTAATAATTACGCTTCATTAGTAGAGTCAGTTAAATATAAAACAACATAACATGTAGAATTTAAAAAATATACACGTAAAGTTCATGTTGTCCATGCTTTGCCGCTTTTGTGCAAATGTTCCAAAGGAGGCATTGTTTCTAACTATATTGCTAAACATGATTTTATCGAATAATTGAAAAATAAGAATTCGGGAGCAAAGCAGGAATCGCAACAACAAATATGCAATATACGGGGGAGATGTTATCGAAACATGCTTCGTATACATTTTAATAAGGTGATGTAATTTTCCAATATATTCCGTTATTGTATTAATTTTACGGATGCGACACAAAACCGTATAAACAACTAACCCTTATCATATAAGCAAATTATTGCCGCGTCTGTTTAAATGCTTTTTGAGTAATTATTTGTACATAGGAGTTTGTGTTTACATATTTTTGATTTTAAACCGTTTCTTTAAACTTACTTCAGCTTAATCGAAAATGCAAAGGTGTACAGTACGTACTTGGTGGGTGAAAAATGTAAGGAGCTACCTTCTACAGCAAAACAAGTGAACTAAGTTTGATGAGACCGTGCAAGCTGGACAATTGCAATACTGGTGCACAATAAATACATATACCTATATAAGACCCTCTGCTGCGGTTAAGCTAATTACACAATTTGATATCAATTTTAGGATTTTATTGCTCAAAAGGAGGATACGCAAGCTCATCCTTTCTCCAAATTCTCATGTGTAGTCGGGTAGATAAGGATCGCGACTACCAACTTTACGTTCGCGAGTTCAAGTCTCAATGTGGTAGAGTTTTTTTTTGGTCGCAGCTATAGCGAGAGGTCAGGCATAACACTTACTCATTAGTCACACACCTCACTAGGATGTGGCCGTCTTTCTCTATCTTCACTGCTTTCTTTCGGGCACCTTATTACACGAACATCCCGAGAATGATATATACATATATATACATGTATATAAATACACACATATCTATATATATATATATTTCGTAGATCATGTAATGTTAAGCTCTCGGAAAGTCAATTATCTTCAGAAAGAGTGTCATGAACCGTCTTAAAAATTACAAAAATGCATTTTTCTTTCTACGCTATAGGATTTAATGGACTCATTTAACTACAGTCAGTACACGTCCAGGTTATTAAATATAGCTTACCGTCCGCGGATTCTCCGTGTTCATGCAAACTTGAGAGTCGCGCTTCTTATACATCGGGCTATGCAGTAGCCTTAAAACCGAAAATATTGACCCATTTCTTTTAGCAATGTCTCGTGACGTGATGCATAAAACAATCAAAAACCAATTGTAACGAGAAGTTTTGAACGAGATTCGACCGACATCATTGGTGGCAATGAAATTTGAATAGCCTATTTTCGAAAAAGATTCAAACTACTCGATCTCTGACTCAGAGCACTCCGTTTTACTTTAAAACAACCAAACTATATCACTTTCGTATTGTACACCACCAAATGTTTGCCAGTGGGACACCTCCACAAATATATTCACATACAGCAGGTGAAAGGTAAAAAGATGTCGTCTAGAAGGTATACACCATGCAATATTTACTTCAATTTCAAAGACTAATTTACTATTTTTCTAAGAACATATTCAAAGAGAATTTTCCCTATCAAAAATTGAACCAACTGCCAAAAATGGTTTTGATATTTTAGTAATAGGGCCTCGACTGTTGACGACTCGATCTAAACTCATAAAACGCATTCTTAATTTGTTTTCACTTACGCGTCCCGGGTTAAGAACAAAATATTTTTTACATTCATTCAGTCACATGAGGAATTTGACTGAACGTTTCGTGAGCGTAACTGAGACGTCCGGCGCATGTACAATTTTCAAGTTATTAGTCATATTATTAATCATTCAATCAAGATTCAATCTATTCTGATATTGCTTTTTACTCAGATCGTGTGCATTTTTTAATAACCCTCCATTCCCAATCGCGGTAGAAATGTATACACCAAATTTTAAAATCTAATCTATCTCGAAAAAGACAAGGCATAGAGAAAGATCACCTTTCACGTTCTTTTTATATAAATAAAAATCATCAGCAATTTTTAAGGCATTACATAATTCACAAGCGCTTTTCTTAAGCTCGAAACTTTAAATGAATCAAATTGTCAGGCTTGGCGTTCCACGTCATGCGTTGATTACCTTTTCAAATTAAAGGAGATTTCATCGAATCCCTTTGCTTTCGAGTTTCGAAAAGAGTTTACTTAGATGTCGTCAATTAAATAAAATAACGTTACAAATAAATTTTGTCGCATTTCCTCGATACCAGCAGCATAGCACAATCGCTGCATAATCGTCAGATAATTTCATATGATTATCTGTTATGTTATTACGCTAACATTGTATAAGCGAGAAGCAAAGCCATATACATGTATATATATGTATATGTGTATGTATGTATGTATGTATAGATATGTGCGTGTGTGTATTAAGTATTTTCATTCATTCTTTTCTTCTCACCATTCACTGCTGTACACATTTGGCATTTGTTGTTGTTGTTTTGTGTGTTTTCGAAATTGTAAATTTCTTCAAGAAATATGGAAACTGGCATATTATTGTGCCTTATATATATATATGTGTGTACGTATATATATGTATATGCTTATGCTGCATATATGTATATATATGTATGTGTGCAGGTTTAATTTTTTTTTTTTTTTTCATAAAATTTGTTTTTATTATTTTCCGGCTGCCATTCGACGGCGACGGAAAGGAGAGCAAGAAAAAAAAAGAAAAACTGAAACTGAAAAAACTTGTGTTCTGGTGTTACTTTGTAGTATTCCCAACAATACCAATTCCGGCCATTGCGTTAGGCAATTCAACGCCTCCAATCCACCACCACCACCACAACAACAACAACAACAACAACCACCACCAACATCAAAACCATCATCATCACCACCACCACCACCAACAACAACAACAACTACCACAACCACAACAGCTACCCCAACAGTCTATAACAGTACAACCTCAATTAAATCTGTCACAATTATCAACAACAACAACAACGACAACAGCAACAGTAGCGACCCAGAATAGCCACAATAACAACAACAATTGTTCAATAACACAATTATCACAAAGTCCGATGGCTAATCTAATGTCCATTACAGAGACACTGCCACCGGGCAGTCCACGTAACGGCCCAAGTCCACCGGGACCACCACCTCCCCGTACCGCATCAAGAGGCAGTCAACATTCGCCTAATAGTTCGGGTAAGTTAAGCGTCAGAGAGATAGAGCCTATAAATAAAAATATATGTATAAAAAAGAAGATCAGTGCGCAATTAAACAAAATTAAATTCGGCTTCTACTTTCAGCTGGCTCTTCTTCAGGCCGTCGATCGTCAGGGTCGCGTCATGTTTCGAGTACTACCGTAACCAGCTCAGAGGTTCAAGTAAACCAGCCACTAAATGTGGGACAGGTGACAGCTGGTGGATCAGTAAATGCTACCGGTATTAGTAGTAATGCGGCAGCTTCAGCCGGTGGTCCTTTAACCGTTAATGCCGACAACGTTAGCAATCCTGCAGCGAACAGTACGCCTGGTCAACCAACGCCAGGCCTTAGCAGTTCAGCCAGTGTTCCTCCCGGATCAACAGCCGCTGCACCCAATTCCGGACAGAATACCACCCTAAAATGTACACTCTGCCAAGAACGTTTAGAGGACACGCACTTTGTACAGTGCCCTTCCGTTAATCATCATAAATTTTGTTTTCCCTGCAGTCGAGAGAGTATCAAACGACAAAATGTAAGTTATGACAATGTGTCCTACATTAAATAATGTAATTAATTTTTGCTACAATTTCTAGGGTCTTGGAAATGAGGTCTATTGTCCAAGTGGCGATCGTTGTCCATTGGCCAACAGCACTATACCATGGGCATTTATGCAGGGCGAAATTAGCACCATTTTGGGTGAAGAAGTAAAGGTGAAGAAAGAGCGCGAATCTTAATGATCATATTATTGCAAAAAGCTTAGACGAGCTTTGGGCAATTTTGAAAACAATTAAAAAAAAAAAAAAAAAAAAAAAAAAAAAAAACACTAATCTCTCCACAATCACCCCCTTAAAGAAGACACAAATTTGTTTCCTGATTTCGCTGCTGGCATACAGAAAACAGGATAAGAACACACACTTTTTGGTAGCTGAATATAAAGAAAAAGAGAATTCAGCTTAAGTAACAAAAATACAAATTTTATAGATATTAGGATTAACCGCCAGAATTACTATCTGTGGGTGAGGTTCGGTTCATACGAAACAGCCGATTGCATAAATCCTCACTATTTTTTTCTTTGTATATATTTTACGTATAACAAAATTTTAGAAATGAAATAATGAAAAAAATAATAATAAGAAGAAGAATACTTAACTTTACTTAAGATATATTATAATAATATTGATAAATTAACTCTATACACATGCATAAAATAAATTATAATTAAAAATTTATTTATGTACATACGTACATATATGCGTGTACATATATATATATATATATGTACGTATATATATAAATAATTAAATTAAAAAAGCTACTTTCAATACATCCATCATCTACTATTGTCATACGGCACGGTAAGGTAAGCGCCAAGCAACGCTGAGAAAATAATTAAACATTTAAAATTAGCAAACATATAATATCAACAAAAAAAATTAATAAATAAATAAAATAACGTAACACAAAGGTATAAACAAGCGGTGGCATTTTGTTAACTATTTTAGCGGGTAGAGCAAAAGTATGCATTTGACGGAAATCGAATGTGGTACTTAACGACGAAAATTGACGTAACATAAAGATGATGTGTCGATCAATTGATGCTTGATACAATATTTATCGCAATTCATTCACGAATGCTTACTACGTTTCGCCCAGAAATTCACATGAATACACATACATAGAGAGACGTTCACGTACACTAATATATTCAAAAAATTAAATATTTTATTAATTAAGTAAATATGTAATTTGTTTGTATCTAAAAACGTATGCCAGTGAAGTTGCACATAATCTGTATGTATGTATGTATTGTATTTAATCTCCATGTAAGCACAGTAAGAGAGAGGGAGAGAGAGAGAGAAAGTGAGACCGGGAGAGAGAAGAGAAGAGATATCGAGGACGAATGATAATAATACACAAAAATGTCAAAAAAAAAACCAAAAAAAGTTTCTCTTCTTTTATTTCAAGACACAATTAATCGTTGCTTCTATTATAAATGTTTACCAGGATGGTCGAATCAATCACTAAAGACTATCTTCATAAGCTGCGATTAAACGCTAAATTTCTAATCAAAACATTTTACGAACACTTATGTTCATAAGATCGGCTTTCTGGAATGGCCATGGAATCGCAATATTTAGTGAAAGTGTTAATAAAACTCAACCCATTTGATGGTTAATTTAAAATGAATAATTCAATTCTATTAAAAGTGTGAGAAATTCGAAATTTCCTTTAAAAGAAAAAAAGAACAAAACAAAAGTGTTTTCTGCCGCGTCGCTTTTTTCTTAATTACGAATTGCACAAAGCACATAAACCGAATGGATGAATGGAGTGGAAAATTTGAAAGAAAAACTAACAAAAATTTACCTAAAATATATTTTCATTTTTTGCAGAAATTTATCACTCATAAATATTGAAATTTTTAAAGACATTTTCGAAAACAATTGATGCGCTCTCGAACGCGCACACGCATTTTTTTTTCGACTAATGTATACCTAAGAAATTCAAAGCCAAAGACATTTTCAAAAGTGCATATAGTTTTAATATTTTTTCCAATTTTCTATTGGGGAAGTTAATAGAAATATTTGGAACATATATAAAAATATATATAAAAAAAAAAGAAAACATTAAAAGCCTTAAGAACGTTGAATAAATTTTTATATATAACTCGATTCTCTTTTATACGAAAAGTATTCCACTATACCACTATACATCCAAATAATTAAGAAGAGACTTTAAGAAAATATTTCTGAATTTCCCGTAGAAAACTTTCTATAAAACAAAAAAAAAAACAAAGTATTGAAATGCTCTCTTATAAATACAAACAGGCGCAAAAAAAAACAAAACAAATAAAAATATTTATTAAGCAATTTTCGTGCAAATTATTGTACAACTTTGTATACTATTTGCTACTAACCGATCGTCGATTAGAAGGAATCGAATTCCTGAATCAGATTGAACATTTGGCAAATCCATAAGAAAACAAGGTATTGAAAATTTTAAAATTAACACGAATTAGGGAGATCTATTAAAATTATGGGGTGCAGTTTTTGTCGCGAAAACCGGAAATCCTTAGAAAAAAGTATTTGGGGAAAACGTATATACTTTAGAAACGTTGAGAGTTACGTTTCAAGAAATTACGTATATATACATCCTGCTCTCCCTCTCTTTCTCTTTTCTCTCTCTCTCTCTCTCTCTCTCTCTCTCTCTCTCTTTTACATATCTGCTATCTCTCTCTCTCTCCTTTTATGTATGTCTTTCCTAAATGAATGCTGCAGAACTAACTGATGGTATTTATAATTTGTTTAATAAAATAGCGTACCATGATAACAAACGATAAATTTTTTTTTATAATAAATATTTATTATAAGAAATGCTTGTAGTTTTTAATGGCAAATTATTGGTTAAAAACACATATGATTTTTTTAACCAAATATAAACATCTTTTTGTAAATGTATTTAGTATCGAGTAAATAATTGAATTAAAATTAAATACTGAAACCTAACACCAGCGACAATTTATTAGAAAAAAAAACAAACAAAAATAAAAGAAGAAAGATAAACCTTAATGAAAACCAAGAGATTTGAAATAAATAACAAAAATGTGTGTTTTAAAATAAAAAATAAACGAAAAAAAGAAAATGTGAAAAATCCACAGTAAAAAAATGGAAGGAGCTAAATTTCTAAAGAGTAAATGGAATAAAGATTCAAAAAGATAATTGCCAAACAAGAAATATTGGTTGACTTTTATTGCAGAGTTCCCGACGCGGATAACACGCACGAAGGCCACTAGAGCAAGCTATGCGAACTAACTCTCGAGCAAGCTTAGGATCGTGCTTTATTTAAAGGCTTAGTTATTTCAGTATATCCTACACTATGGACCGTAGAGGGTAAACGACTCGCGCGACAAGAATGATTATGTATATTTTATATCTGTTAGTGTAATACATAAAAACGATAAAGTAACCCTATAGAAATCATCCACGAATTAAATTCGTTATCAAAAATGTAATCTATGCACATTGCAAAAACGTATCTGGGTTAGTCTTATACCTTTACCGACTAGGCATTAGCTGCAATTATACAACTACGACAAAGTGTGCTTAAATCGTATTGACCGGCTTAGTGATTTGGGGTTATTAAGGAATCCTGCCCTTCTCATTGGCCAATAATCACAGATTTTCTCTTAACAGTCGGCCATCTCTCATTAGCATTTTCCTAGCCATATGTATACATAATTCATAGCAATAGAAAAAGTGCTTTTCCTAAGATCGCATACTTAACAACAACGGTGTGTTTGCAGAAATGAAGTAGTAGTAGAATCATTGTCCAAATTAATTTTTGTGAACTTCTATTTATAGCGATTTCGTTTTTTTTCAGCAGCCTTTTATCACCTTAACGCGCGCTTATATATTCAGAAATGACATCCTTACATTCTTTAGGCGCTTGGAAAAGTTCACTTTTCCGGCTAACCGATGTGGAACATACAGTACTAAATGATTTCCATTGTACACCTTAGATTATCTGGACCGTTTTGTCATACTTACATATATTTTTAAGAAAATACTTGCACCGAGATTTTTTGCATTAGACTTCTTAAGTGATTATTCTGAAAGAGGGTAATAGTCCTCTGACTTTGCTCCTAGAAGAAGGATTAGTTTGTGTTCCTTGATATCGAATTTCGAGAATCAGGTTGATGGTACTCGATACTGTATCATAGCGTCCCCGACATCGAGCGTGAGATGTCGTATATTAGCTCAAAAGCAAAAGAGCGATCGAGCTTTACGTCTGAAGGGGAACAAACATTAGATATCGGTGCACATATTTGATAAAATTAGTGGATATCGGAAAATTACTTAATTTCTGAAATTCCTAAATTTTGACAAGAATAATAAAATCAAATCGTTAATTTCCGATAGTTTTAGTGGCAATTAATAGAAATAATTTGAAATTTTGAATTTTTTATTATTTATATTGTAGTGAAAACACTCAAATTTAATATTCTTTAAGTCTTTATTACGAATTTGGTTCTGACCATCACTGAGGTATGGTCAGTATCTTATATAACTAATAATTGTAATGCTAACTTAGCATAATAATACAATTAACTAGTTACGACTAAATTAGGCTAACTTAACTAGGTTACGTGTCGCAATTGAAATGAGAATGTAAACTTAGCAATAGTTAATAAAATTGGAACATAGCGATAATTTGTGTAAAGCGGTAGAGAGCGGCAGCCCGATAATGCTACACCTTTCCTCTTGGGAAGAATGATCTTTAGCAATAAATGATCATTCTTGGGTCCATCAATTATCGGTGCTATTGCCTCTACCGTGGTCCTATAATGTACATATATTATAAGTATGTATATATATGAAATTATTATATTATAAAAAATCCTTTTATTTATGTAGGGTTCTTATATGTGCTTATACCTTTAGATATATTTTGTTTGTGTAGGCGCCTTACACTTATATGATTTATGAAGTTTCGTGATATGGTTTTAATCTATTTTTGTGTAATACATGATGTTTATTTTTGTTGTCTTTAATTTTAATGTTATCGTTATTCTTAATTTCTACGACTTTATACGGTCCTAAGTACTTATTCTGTATTTTATGCCCTACTTCATTTCTTACTAATACTAGATTGCCTACTTCTAGTGGAAAATTGTTACTTTTCCTATCGTAATTTATTTTTTGTTTTTCTTTTTTCTTATCTAATAGTAACCTAGCGCGCGCGTATGCTATATCTAATCTATATTTAGTTTCTTTAGCATAGTCGTCTATGTTATAAAGTGGGTCAATGGTTTTGCTGTGATTTGCTAATTGTGTTGGTGGCCTTGCAAATACTAATTCATAAGGACAGTAATTGTGTGTTGTGGAAGGTGTTGTGTTAAAACAATATTGGAAATATTTTACCCAAATATCCCAATCATTCAATTCAGGCGATATATATGAGCAAATGTACTCATTGAACGTTCGGTGGTTGCGTTCCACCGTGCCGAGTGTCTGATGGTGGTGGGCTGTCGATGTTATATTTTCAATTTTGAGGTACTTACATAAATCGTTCATTAGTGCATTCTTGTATTCGGTTCCTTGATCCGTTACAAGTGTTTTCATGGGCCCGTAGTTGAGTATGAAGTTCTCAAAGATTGCCTTTGCTACGGTTTTAGCACTTTTATCTGTGACCGGAATTGTCACTAAATATTTGGTGAGGTCGCAAATTAGTGTTATCGCATATTCATTACCTTTTTCTGTCCTTGGTAATGGGCCTATGGTGTCGACTACAACTGTATCGAAAGCAGTTGCTGGTTTTGGGGTTATGGTCATTGGGGTTTGGGTATGGGTTGTAATTTTGGCTTTTTGGCATAGCGAACATTCTTTGACATACTTGGCTATTGTTTTTGTCATTTGCGGCCAGTAATAGTACCTTCGTATTTTCCACAAGGTACGTGTGATTCCAGTGTGACCCCCTTCTATTGGGTCATTGTGGTATTTTTGTGAAATGGTTTCGATTGCGGGCTTATTGTTTTTGTTTATAATTGTCACCTCTTGGAGTAGCGCTACTCTTATATTTTTTAATATCTTATTGCCCATTATTTTAAATTTGTTCTGCGATACGGATTCGAAAATCCTCTCGCTTGGTGACACTTTGAATTTCGACAATTTTGTTATACCGGCTTGTGTTTCAAGCCTTTGGAAAAACTGACCTAAGTCGAGTTTTGCATTGGTATAAATGTCGTTTATTACGAATTTGGCAATTATTTTCCTCCCATGTTTCATGCAACATTTATCGGAGTCAAATTTTAATTGCACAAATTTCCGCACGTCATTATTATTAATGACTTTATAAACTTTGGGCGCCGCATTCTTATGTTCGCTTACATGTCGCTTTTCTGTGCCGATATCTTTCTGCCGCGTTGCAGATCTTGTTACTACCGTATATAATTTACTGTTTATTTCTTTCAGATCTTTAATTGTTATGCGGGATAGGGCGTCCGCTACGTAATTATCTCTCCCCTTGATTCGTATGTTTCCTTTCTAGTTGTTTTTTTTTTTTGTGTGTGTGGCACAAAGAATTTAATCTTTTGTGGAACAAAGAATTTAATCATCTTCAAATCTAAGTGAATAGATTCGAGCGATTTAGTAGTTCCTGGATGATTGCCAATTATTTTCAAATATTAAAACCATGCATAGTTTGATGTATTGACCTTTGGATGCTGTGCCTGCTTGAGTTGTCGTCTGTACCTTCTTTCCGAAACTTGTTCTTGGAAATCTACTGTCTCCACATCGTCCACTGATGAGAGAGGGTGGGCTTGTTCATAATATATCGGCGTGAAGGATGATTGCCCGTTGCCGGGTTCTGGGATATCGGTGTCTTGCGGGGGAGGGGGGTCTATTGCGGGCGAGGGCTCATGTGGCCTGTGTGTTTATTTGGAGGGGTTGCTCTAGACAGTTAGTGTCTCATTGGCCTGCTTTGAATATATTTTTTTTTTCTAGCCCCCCATAATAATGCAAAATTTGTAAAATAAATAGAAAAGATTAGTTTTCTTTCGTCCTTTTTCTCAATACACGGAGATATTTAAAGTAATCTGCTTAATGTTTTCTCCTTTTTATTTTGTTATGTTGTAGTGTTTATATTAACGACGTTTCTGTGTGTAAATTTTTATAAAATATAGTCCTATTCTGACTCTTAAATTAGACGCTCTATATATGTATATATATAAAAAAAAAATTTGTTTAAAAGCACTGTTTTACACTTAAATAGTATTGGAATAATTAAAAAAGTATTAAAAATTAACTTTAAATTTGTTTATAAAAAGTTATATATGTATATATATGCACTGTTAATTTATTATCCTTAAATAATATAATATAATATAATATAATATAATTAATTATAAGGTATTTGCATCTCTGCTATATTTGCTAGAGTATACTTGCGGTTGATGTATTGTTGATCCCTCGTGGTTACTTTCGGCGGCTCTGGCTATTGTTGAGCTGGCAGCTTCTTCCAATTGTGGAGTTTCTTGGATTTGAAGTTTCATTATTGTTGTTACCGCTTTGTTGTTGTTCATCAGTCGTGTTTTTAATTTCTATTATTTTTGATTTCTCGTATTTGTTTAATATTTAATTGCATATCTATGCATTACCACAATGCACCTCTGGCCACTTTAGGTTTTTTTTTTTTTCAGTTAATGTGAATTTGGAATTTATTGGCTTTCTTTTCCATGTAAGTGTTTCAAAAATGTATTTCACTTTTCCTTTTGTTATTTATGTTTCAAAATCTGATATTATTGAGTTTAATCTAGATTTTGTATTAAGCTCTTGCAATTTTTATTCATATGTTTTTTCACAACTGGACTAATTCCGTTAAACACGAAATTTCCTTTTTTTTTTTGTGTTTTATTATATATGTGTTTTTTGTTTTTTAAAGTTCCTGCAATTTTCACAATATATATATAGATTGTTTTTTTTTTTTTAAATAGTTTCTTTTTATCCTTTCTTTTTTTTTTTGTTTTTAAATTCCGTTTCCTTTGACAAGGCCTCCACAAATTAATTTTTTTTTTTTTTAAAAATTTCACCATGTAAAGTTTTTTTTCCTAGGATAATCTAGGACGCCAGTGAAAAAAAAATAAAAATTTCACCGACGTCCTGTCACGGTCGCCATGTAGTGAAAACACTCAAATTTAATATTCTTTAAGTCTTTATTACGAATTTGGTTCTGACCATCACTGAGGTATGGTCAGTATCTTATATAACTAATAATTGTAATGCTAACTTAGCATAATAATACAATTAACTAGTTACGACTAAATTAGGCTAACTTAACTAGGTTACGTGTCGCAATTGAAATGAGAATGTAAACTTAGCAATAGTTAATAAAATTGGAACATAGCGATAATTTGTGTAAAGCGGTAGAGAGCGACAGCCCGATAATGCTACAATATATATATTCGATATTATTTTCAATTGCTTCCATCCGTGCAGTCGATGAATAGTGCGCGCAAGCGTCACCGTCAAAAACAACTGTCACCATAAGTGTTGATACATTTTGTCGTTATCCATTAAATCCACTGTTTTCATCTTTCACTGAAGGATCCAAACGAGCTATTCTTTTAATCTCTTGTTTACTGTTCTGTTTCGAAACCAAACAATCCCAGCGCGAATATCATCATTCGGTCTTTTTATTTGCTTATTTCAGTAGCAGTTTTTGATAAAGCATGCTGTATACTAAAAGGCTCTTGGATCAGCAATCATTAAGACTGTAAGTACATTTCAATTTTTAACCATTGATTTTGCGCATAACAAAAAAGATTACCTTTCTATTGCACAAAAAGTGTTTGCTTACCGAAGGAAAAAAAAAAAAAACAAGGGCCGGTTTACTGTTCTCGTTATTTAGCACGTTCGATATCAAATTTGCCACTTGTGGTGATGGTTCTCGTTAATAAAAATTGAGTTGACGTTGAGTCATTAATCAAAGATAGTGAAGCAACAAAAGGTCACAATAATAAAAATATTCCGTAACAAAGATGTAATGGAACTCACTTTATTTTTTGTAAGAAACTCGAATTTGCACTGTACAAATTTATTAACTGGTTTCATATCTGCCAACATTTTGCAAGTCTACCGACTATTTTACATCCTAAGTATATTTTAACAGAGCTACCATCAATCTTAGTATTATTATTAATTTAAATACAATATGTATGCAACCACGTACAAATGATTGTTTGTATATATTATATTTAACGTAAGTTATTTAGGACGCATCACGTGAATATGTACTAATGAAAGAGTTCGTCTCACCCATATAGAGGAGCAAATAGTGAAGGCAATCGGGCGAGAGTCAGGCAATTAAAGGCCTGAAAACTGCTAAAGTATTCGAGGTTGTAACGGAAGATATACAGGAATCGGTGAGTAAACCAATGGGAGTATCAAGCAGGTCGGAAAGTGAGGCTGCTTTAAAAAATCACTTTCAAAACGCATTGCAACTGCGATGCAAATACACACGAGCTTCCCTACATAATCGAAAATTTTCGATAACAGGAAACTACTGCTTTGCATAAGTTCATCCGCACTCGAAGACCAGGATATTTACATGAGAAAATACTATTTGCAAGATCGGAACGGACGATGAATTTAATTCTGTCTGACCATAAGTATCCATCTATTAAGGCTAGTTTCAGTAGGTTAAAGCGACCATCAAAGCCGTCCATAATTTGTAAAAAAAAGGCTAATTTAGCTCTCATCTTTTACGCCTCTCTTAGTTATTAATGCATTGAAATGGAAAATTTGAGGAGAAATATTAACGATATTAGTTCCCGATTAGTCTCTTCGCGATAATCAATTGTCTCTTAAAAAAACCTGGCGATAATCGTCTGTTTACATGATTACCCTTCATATGTTTTTGTTTACATTTCCTATAAAAAAATATGGTAGTGCGGTGGGCCATTATGTTGACCACTTGGAAATTTTTAAATAAAGAACAAATTAAGGGATAACGTAACTTGAAAACAATTTAATTTTGCATTATACATGGCTTTTGTCTTTCGACATTTATTTTAAAAAACTAAAGAGAAAATAATAGTCATCCAGCAGGATACAATCAGCAAGAAAAGTATACTAACGTAAATAAAAGTAAAATTATATAAAACTTAACTTTCTTTACAACGGATTAGACGCTGTTATTAGGATTCTGCAAACTTTTTATTAACAGACGAGAAATCGTAGCACTGTGATAAATACATAACCATTAATAAAAATGCGAATTAGAAGGATTTACAATTAATTCTCTATTATACTCAAGTGTATGTACTAAATTTTCTGATTTTTGCATTCATTATCTCTCTTACTTATAAGTGATGATTATACAACTCAATTTATTAACGAGAATCGTCTCCTCTCCTCATTATCAAAACGCTTATATATGTTTATTTCTTACTGATGTTTTCCATACACAAGTATAGAATCGCGGTTTAAATTCTATTGCTCAGATTGTTATATTACATAGTTTCGAATATATTATATGAATCTCGTGCTTAGGAGTTTTATTTTATCAATTGCCAACTCTGATTTATTTTGATTACAACATGCTTTTTTATATATATACCAAAGCTGACTGCTTCAAAATTTTTAGTTATTAATTACATTGTCCGCATTTCGTGGCATTTGTGACTCAGGTCGGGTAATTTGTTGAAATCTTATTCATATTATAAAGAAAAAAATTAAGATTTGTAAGGTTTGTCTTCCAGGATGTAAGAATTATAAGTTTACTATAATAATAGTCTCTTTCTTTAATGTATTGTCGTAGATGCCAGGCGTTGAAACAATAAAATCATGGGCTGATGAGGTTGAATTTGACTTTGGCAATTTACCTCCGCCTACGGAAGACTTTGAGAATGGTTTCAAGTATGTAACTGAATATAAGTACAACAAGGACGATAAAAAGGTGAAAGTGGTACGAACGTACAAGATATCCAAACAGGTTGTGCCCAAAACCGTAGCTAAACGCCGCACCTGGACGAAGTTTGGTGAATCTAAAAACGACAAACCTGGCCCTAATTCGCAGACCACCATGGTGGCTGAAGAAATATTCATGCAATTTCTTAATATTAAAGAAGAGGAGAAAACGGCTGATCCTTTGTTGGATCCTACGAAAAATATAGCGAAATGTCGTATTTGTAACGGTGAACATTGGTCTGTAAATTGTCCATACAAAGGTACAGCCATGGACACTAATTTAATGGAGAAGAAAGCGTCAGCGGCAGCAGCTGCTGCTACCGAAGCTCCTAAGCCGGGAAAATATGTACCGCCCTTTCTTAAGGATAATCAGAAATCTGGCATGGGTATGCGCGGGCGTGATGACACTGCAGCTATACGTATATCTAATTTGTCTGAGTCAATGACTGAGCAAGATCTCGAGGAACTAATTAAACGTATTGGTCAACATACGAAAATGTACTTAGCACGTGACAAAAATACTGGAATATGCAAGGGCTTTGCCTATGTACACTTTAGGCATCGTCAAGATGCCGCGGCCGCTATAGAAATTCTTAACGGTCATGGGTACGACCATTTGATTCTAAGCGCTGAATGGTCAAAGCCTCAGAACAATTGATGTAAAAGTGAGCTATTTTAATAAAATAAATATAGAAATTATTGAAAACAGCCCGCTTTTTTAATAACCTAACTTCCAATTTAATGGCAGTTTGATGTTTCACTTGCGTATGTAATTCTTAAAGCTGGAAATTGTTTTTACATTTTAATTAATCCAAAATGATTTTCTAAATATATATAGAGTACTGGTACAAACATTCATATTTAAGTATTATCTTCGTGTCTCGAAAAATTTTGTATTTAATTTTTTATGCCTTCCATGAAATTGGCCGTAGTTTTAATATATATGTTCCTCAGTTCAAATTTTTTTAAAGGAACAATGGGAGGAGAGGGAACAGAAAAATAGAAATAAAAACTACAACTTCAGTCTAAATTCATGTTTGCATGTATTATCTGTTCTTTTAGCGTAATGATAGCTGCTTGTTCCAAATTGTTTACAACAAATCAGGGCTAATCGTTATATTCTTATGAAATTGTAGCTTGAGAAAGCGCAATGAAACTTCACTTATATACCTAAGTCTTAGACAGAAATTAATTGATTCATTTATAACATTTAATTTAAATTATTTATATTTACATATATATATATATTACTATAGCTATAAAATTCATAAAATTAACAAATTAATTTCTCCTCCACTACATAGGAATTTAAACAATGTTTCGCTATATCAGCTGGTAGGTACAAACAGACTTCTAAAACTTTGGCTGCTTCGAAGTGGTACTAAATAGTTTTGTTGCGCAAATGTTGCTAGCGAAATGTATTCAATGTTTTTGTTGGGCTTCATTTATTTACGTATTGCTGGTATTGTTAATGTAAACTTTTGTTTTACGGTGGGAGTTTGCCAGTAAAAGAGAGCAAGAAGTAAAGACCAAAACACTTTTTTAACAATTATTTCATTCGACATCGACTTGTGTTCTGAGTAGTGCGTGTTTTGTTTTTCGTCTGTGATTTTTTTAATTGTTTTCGGTGTCTTTTTGTGTGTTACTCGTGTGTTTTCTGTGCTTTTGCTGCAACTGATTGTCGCAGATACGATATTTGCTTTCGGTTTTTGTAAATATAATAAAAAAATCAAAAAAACAAAAAACATAAAAGAAAAATAAAATATTGAAAACAATTGTCATTATCCTCAGCAGTTCCCAAAACTTTTCAAGTGAGTGGTTATTTACCAATTTGCTAAATAATAGACAACCGTAAGGCATAATGGCCCCGGGGCCGCCTGATAAAAACTCAAATAGATTTCATCTATTAGCAGACGTATCCCCCAAAGAAAAAAAATTAAAAATTCCGACTTTCCGGTGTTGCCAACCAGTAGCATCGTTCCTATCGACAAAAAATATGTTGTGATTTCTCCAACTGATCCCTCCATAACTGTGCTAACTGAAGTCTTCCTCCACATTCTGAAAACTGTACGCGTAGCTTCTGCTTAAATTGCAACGATCAACACTCGGCGTTAGATAAACAATGCCCGCGTTTTATACAAATGCGTGAAATTCCAAAAATCAAAACAGAAAATTATTGTAGCATGGGTGAAGCGCGACGCAAATACCGGGAAATTAATCCATCTGGAACCCAGAGAATTAGCAAAAGCAATACCTACGCTGTTGGCGCCTCGCAAAACATACCTAATAAGCCTTTAATTCCAACTCCTTCCAATGAAAAACCTGTTCTACCATCAACCAAAAATTACATTGCCAAATCAATTCCATCGCCCGCCAAAGATAATATTGGTAAAATTAAAACAACAAACATATGCCAAAATCTAATAAACTAAATCCCCCAGAATCATCAGTTCTCAACTCTACTCAACAAATTACAAGCTGTAATGAATCCAATCTTCCATCCCTCAATCAACCTTCAATTTCAAATCATTCACGTGTGCCCACTCGTTGCACTTCAAATATACGCAAACACCTAAGTACAGATTATTCTGCTGGTAAGAACAAATTATTCACGCAAAATTCTTATAGTGACATTTTCGACGGAGACGCTGACATGTCAACTTAACCTACTTTCAACTCCATGTCACTACAATTAAATAAAGTTTTCAAAATTCTACAATGGAACATTAAGGGACTTCTTAATAATTTTGATGAACTCCGTACAATAGTAAGTGATTTCAGTCCAACCTTTATATCGCTTCAAGAAACCCATTGTAGAACCTCTTCTAATCCTATTCCACCCAAATCATATACTGGATATTTCACCAATGCTGATCAAAATTTATATTCCACACAAACGCATAAATTTAAGCTCTAATATACAAGCCATAGCGATACAAATAATAATAATTTTAATAATAATTAATTAATTAATTAATAATAATTTAGAGTG
The DNA here is from genome assembly GCF_014805625.2 of Glossina fuscipes. Taxonomy (NCBI): domain Eukaryota; kingdom Metazoa; phylum Arthropoda; class Insecta; order Diptera; family Glossinidae; genus Glossina; species Glossina fuscipes. The sequence goes on along the minus strand of NW_023998414.1, from coordinate 44,023,428 downwards.
CTTTCGCTCTATATTCCACCTTCGCAATCATTTTTTCAGCAAGAACTCTACAATTTATTCTCCGTGGTGCGAGTACTCCTCTGGCAGCTTTTTCAGTGCTTTCATCGAAAATAAAAGGACTCCAATTACTCTTTCAAATTGTATTGACAGATGTGCCACCTTCCTAGAAAATTGCATATCTACCTTAGAACTTGAAAGTTGTCTCTCCAAATCGAAGGGGAGAACACCTGGTGTAGATCACATCCCTTACCAAATGATCAGTGCGCTGTCTAATTTAAGTAAAAAGAAATTGCTGGACCTATATAATACGGTATTTTTGGCTGGCCATACATGTGGAAACTGGCAGCAGTTGTTCCAATTCTAAAGTCTAAAAAAGTCTCCATCGCATCGGATTATGGCATCTAGATTATCTCGGTTTCTTGAGTCCAACAACCTGATAACAAAGCAACAAGTTGGTTTCAAGCGGGGTAGAGGGTGCATCGACGCTCTGTTACATATTGATTATTTCACAAGCAAAGCAATTTCCGAACGATATCACGTAACAATTCTCTCAATTGATTTCGAAAAAGCATTTAACAGAGTTGGTCTTCATATTATTTTAAGACTCTTGAAATCGTGGAATGTTGGACAGAAATTCTTCAACTACATCAAATCATTCATGTCGCATCGGCGGTTCAAAGTTAGAATTAACAATTATCTTTCTGATCCCTTTCCGCTAAACAATGGCATTCCGCAAGGATCTCCTCTCTCTGTCATGCTTTTCCAAATCGCCTTCAACGAAATTAGCAAAATTCTTTGCCGTATACCAAGAGTGGAACATTGTCTCTACGCGGACGATGTATACATTTTTACAAAAGAAATAGACAACACGAAAGCAATCAACATCCTCGAATCTATTGGACGAAAGATCTCTGCATTGGCAAACTCGTCAAGGGCTAAAATTTCCATACAAAAATCTAAAAAAATGCACATTTGTCGAAAGCAGATTTGCGATGCAGGAAATCTATTGATGCATATTAATGCCTTACCAGTACTAAACGTGCAGACGCTGCATATTCTCGGGCTAACTTTTTCCAACAAACATCGTTGGAAAGCACACTGTCTTCGGTTAAAAAATTTTATTTTAACAACGGTGAATTTCATACAGTATGTTGCTTGGAGAAGCAATGCGCATATTAACACTATTGCTTATCTTACCAAAATGTTTGTGTTAAGCAAGATTGACTAGGCTTTGATAATTTATGGCAATAGCTGCAAATCTAATATCAACATCCTTAAACCGGTCTACCACCAAGCCGTCAGAACAAGTTGTTACGCTTTTCGGACGAGGCCCATAAATAATATTATAATTGAAACTGGTATCCCAACTTTAGAAAATAGACTATATGAGTTAAAAGCTAAAATAGTCCCCAAGTTTCTTAATTCAAACAAATCTATTCTCGGTGAGGACGTGAGAAAGATTATTATTGCGAAGAAAATTCAAAATGTCACCATCTTCAATTGGCCATTGTTTGTACGTCGCAAAGGAATTAAATATTCCCTTAAAAATTTTCCGCTCTTTTGGTGTTAAACCTCCATGGATTTTGGAAGATTGCGCTTTTGACATCTCGCTGTCTATGCCGAAAAAAGAAGATACTCCAAATTACGTCTTCAGGAATCTAATAGCTGAAAAAACTCAGGTATTGGAGAGTACTGGTTGGAATCTTTTATACACAGACGGCTCAAAATCTTTTGGCCTGCCTCCTGCTTGTGCCGTGGTAGATGCTACAGGACAGGTTCTCCTCAATCACATTTTTCACGAAAGTACTTCAACTTTCACAACCGAAGCCAGAGCTATCCTTTAAGCTGCGAATCTTGCCCATAAAAGCAAACTCAAAACCGTCATTGTTATCGACAGTTTGTCTGTGTTACAAGCTATTCGGAACCCTTCGAATTCGAGATGGAGCACCATCAACAAATTAAGGAATATAATTACTACACCCGATGGAAAAATTAAAATGTTATGGGTACCAACTCACATCGGTTTATTGGGAAATGAGCAGGTTGATCGAGCGGCAAAGTATGCTGCTTCTGCTCCTCTATTTATGGATGATGTCATGGAAAAGTTGGATCTTCAAAGATACATTGGGAGAAGCGTTAAAGTGAAAATTGCAGAAGGAAATTTACAATACCATCGTCAACACTACTCTTCCATTAACCCTCAATTAATTCCACCTTTATATCCAACAAACGTTGAGAAAACCAAGATCCAAACATTTTCGAGAATTCGCCTTGGTCATACTATCGCAACTCACCAATGAATCTTGAAGAAGTCTTCCTTCCCAATCTGCTGTTGTGGACAAACTCTAACTATAAAGCACATTCTCTGCAACTGCCTTAAGTTTTCCTTGGCTAAAAGTATTGCACTTGGAACGACTAACCCTTTGGACATTATAAAATCAGCTTCAGAACCGAATATAAATTCTATATATTACTTTACCAATACTACTAAGCTCATTATCTAATGTACATTTATTTATATTAGAGCCGATAGCCTGTGCTGCCAGTGCTCAATGTCTTTTTTTTTTAGTCTAAGAATTTATTTCATTAGCCTAAAATTATAATGATGATAATAATAATAACAATTATTTACATGAATATAAATCTAAATGATATTTAGATTTTTCATCTAACAGCGTATTCATAAGATAAATAAATATTACTTTCAAAAAGACAAAATTTTAAATAACATTTGCATACCGCCGCATGTAACGATTCTCAGGAATTATAAATTCGTATATATGAAAAAGGTTTAATTGTGAATATTTTGTAATGAAGTTTGAGAAAACAAATTAACGATACGGAATTTGGACTATGTAGCTTTTTTTTGTAGAAAGCAAGCTTTTCTATGACGACAAAAGCCTAATTTGTAGTGCAGGCAATTGAGAAATAATGAAAGAAAATAGTTTAATTGTTAAACAATTCTTAAAATTCTTAAAAGAATCAAGTATAGTTATAAGTATGTTTTATATTAAATGAAATAATATAAATATCAAATTATGAAATTAATGAAATTAAATGAGAGTCAAGCTTATAAGAAAGTGTGTAAAGTGTTAATTAGAGAGACGAAGGCTAAGAACACTCAGGAACATCAGAAACATTTAGATATGTTTATTTTAAAACTTAAAAGTCTTTTCTTCTTAGATTTGAAACAACAACAAAAATTCAGGTATGGCAAGTATGTTTAAGATCAGATGGTTTATCACATCACTACCTTTACTTTGCTACTCTGTGTCTGTTGTTTTACGTGCCTAGAGTGAAAAATTTCGTTAGGAAAATTCATGCATAATCTCATTAAATTCTCCTATTGAGAGTAAAATTTCCTTTGCTTTATATTGTTATGAATGCCCCTTTTGATTTTTCTAAGTGTGAAATTCTACATGTTTTCTTGTGGCTAAAATTCATGTTCGAGTTTATGAAGTGCATGCATTAACAACATACATGTTCGTGTTCGAGTTCGTGAGTAAACGTTCAAAAATAACTTGTTCGACTTTCTGCTACGAATATTCATACATAAACTCTCTCTAATTCTCTTGTTGAGAGTAAAATTTACTTTCCTATACATTTCTTATGAAAGGTGTTTTTGATTTTTCTGAGAATAATAATTTTTCTCTTCACATATTTTTGGTTGTGTCTGAAAGGCGCGTTTTTGTCTATCTTGTATTATATTGCATAGATACAATTGTATCTGTAGATATCTAAATGTAGATATTTAGATAGTTCACTCAGTTTCAGTCAGTCAGTCAGCAGTGAATTTAGTTTTCGAACGGTATAAAGAGATGTGAGTTTCTTGTCGCGAGAACTTGTGCGAAATAATATACGTAAATATATATAATAAATTGACATATTGAGAAGCAAACTATTAATAATATTGTTTAGTCGTTTTAGTCGTAAGTTGAAAAACGATGAAAATGAAAGTGAACAATATATTAATTGCGACAATAAACAATACTCTCATCGATTTTGCCAGAGTTCCACTTTAAATAATGAACAAAATATGTAAATAATATGAAAAAACTCAACAATTTTAAATAAATTGCGCTCTCCTTCTTCTTGAACAGAAAGCAGCAGAAAAACGCAATAAGACAAAGCATAAAGAATGAAATAGGTAGTATCATGTTTTAATGATGTAGTTGAACTGTGTGCAAACAATTAAAAAGGGAAAAGAAGTACAATAAAATAAAAAGGGTAAACATTAATTTATTGCCGTAATACAATCAACGAAAAGTTTACTTTGAATTACTTCGCTAAGCGTTTGAAGAATTGTTAAATATGTTATAAACAAAAGTCATCTCGCGGAGAGATATTGGAAAAATACATATGTAGCTGAATTGCTTAGAACATTGCGTTTTCTTGTTTTCTTCCCCGGCTTTGTTGCGCCGAGCTTGCAAAAGTTTGGTATTTTAATTGTCATGTATAAAATTTGCAATAGGCTTAGAAACTGAAATAATCGCGCACAGCTTGATAGCTGAAGATCTTAATAGCTTTCAATAAGATGTAAATTTTATATTTTTGGGAAATTCGTGATGTGGAAAAGGGGGGTACTAGAACATTTCCTGAAATGAAATCAAGTTGTGCCAAAAAGAAGTTGCAAGCGTTTCTGATAAAAACAAAAAAAAAAAAAAAAAAAGAAGAGACCAGGTAAGCAAAATAAACATTTGAACGAAGACGTTTTGTTTCTGGTTTTTTTCTTTTTTTTTGTTGGCTTTTTGCTTTTGCAAATGCAATTTTACCCACCATATGTAAGAATTAAAACTATTAACACTTATGGTTTACAATTGCAAGATGCATATAAGTTCTAAAACATTTTAGAAGAAAATAGTTAATTTTTAAAGAAAACAAAAAGCGAGAAGATTATATATATGGCATAAATTCCTTTCTATCAAAATGTGAATCCTTTATCTATATATTTAAATTTATTTATAATAGAGAGAGAGAGAGAGAGAGAGAGAGAGACAGAGAGAGAGAGAGAGAGAGAGAGAGAGATGCTTCGTTTTTGTTATTGTTTTTCGCTGAATATATTAATTCATGTTTGGGTCTGACTGCGCATCTGTTAATAACATGTTGTTGTGTATGTAAGCGAAGAAAGCAATTTTTATTTTATTGTGAAGTGCAAATACGCGAAAAAGACAGAAACAAAAGCAAAGAAAACTTATTACTAACAAAACTAATCAAAAACGTATCGTAAACGGTGGTTCAGCCGTTTTCGGTCGGGAAACTTAGACGTTCAAGACGCTCCCCGAAGTGGACGGCCAATTAGGGAAAAAGTGAATGAAATATTGGCAAACGTCGAACAAAACCGGCATGTAACGCGCATGTAGGTGTATTTTCCATTTATTTATGTAAACAATTCATAATAATAATCAGCTGTAATTTGAAGAACATTTTCGGATTAAAATTATAATTGCAATGTGGTTGAAAGATGGGAAAATTGAAACGATATTAATAGAAAAAAAACTAGTGAAAATTCTTCGAAAACTCGGGAAGAAAATGTTTCGTAGTGGAGTTGGTTTGGTGGCGCTTGGAATAAACCAAAAAACCGTTTATCGTTGGAATATCTGAAATATTTATATAGTATTTTAGAAAAAATACAACGGTATCCGAAAGTAATAGGGGTTTGCTGGTAGAATCGTTAAGAAATATAGCGGAAATTTTTTCAGCTTTTTCCTAGAAAAAATATGTTATCTTTTTTATGTGATAAGTTTTGGTAAGCGATTATTCAAATATCAATAAGACATTTGATCATTCGTGTGTACGAAGAAAATATTTAGACTCAGCCGCTCATAACGAAACACGGCTACATATGCGCATAGTCGACCATCACAGCAAAAACATATGTGCCTCAAAAATTCCATCAGTAGCCTCTTATGCTTAAAGGATAACTGCATCATACATAGTTAGTCTTTCGGAAAATCACTGCAAAATGTTGGCGAAAACGACAGAGAGAAACCGAAATGTCTCATTGTAATGTCGAGAGTTTTCAAAATATCTTTTTATGCTTCACAAAATCTAGAAGATTAAATTGATTATCATTTTTATTATCCGCCTGACGGCCCAAGTTGGTATTCATGTAAAATATTTAAAAAAACGAAACTATGAATGGGAGAAGTCTTGAAGAGTCTAAGGGCAGTCTGTAAAGAAGAAAGAAGTAAAGAAGTATTACTTTTATCCATGTCAACAATGCGATATTGATATTAATGAAAATGAAACAGTAAAAATAACTACATATAAATAGCAATAACAACGCCAATAATAATAATAATAATAATAAAGATAACTACAAGAAAATACTAAGCCGTCAAATAAATATCACTAGTGAAATGAAGGCAAAGATAGTGAGAGAGACGGAGAATTGGAGAGAGGGAAAAATGACGGTCAGCAGGCATAAAGGCAAAATTTGGCTGTTGCTGTTGTGTTGTATATATATATGAACTGTAAAATAAACACTGGCAACAACAATAACAGTTAGCGCATTTAGTATCGTCAACAAATGCAAATAATGTATATTTTGTATGTAACAAATCTATTGACATGCACACACACTTACACAAAGGCTCATGCATACGTTTATAATAGCCATGCTGTGCATTCCATATATAAAGGCGATTTAAAGCGATTTATGCAAACCCTGTTTATTGAGCCATAGAAAAAGTAGAAGTAAATAAGTAAGAATATGCTTCAAAAAAAAAAAAAAAAAAGAAGAGGAATAACTAAAGAGTAAATAAAAAGTGTTTAGTTGTTAGTAAAAGCATTTGGGTATTTCTCTTCTCTTTCTCGCCTAATAGCTTCTAATGAAGACGAGTTTTGCCTAATTATACCTTACACGATTTGAAGTTTTTGCGGAAGTACGTAACACGCAGAAAGACTTTTATTCGGCAAGATTTTCTGAATCGATCTCAGCCTGTTTGTCTATCTGTCTGTTTGGTCGCAATTTTTGAGATACTTGGATGAATATTGGTACACTAACTTACGTTGGCCCCAGGACAAACGCTATTGAAAAGGGTTTGGATTTGCAGATTCGCTCGACCATTTCCCATATAACGCCCTATATTCAAAATTCCAAGTTTCAATATTTCTTCGAAAAGCTTACTCTGTAATAGTATTGACACATATGAATTCTAGATTGGTATCAAAAATTTGGTTCGGCTGGGGCAATTTTTCGAACCTTCACCAATATAACCCTTCCTACAAGAATTTTCTTAAAGTAAGAAAAGATGTAATTTTTAATTTTTCACGATGATATAGAAATCAATCTTAGCGAATTTGGACCATGTATGTCCATGTATTTTTTGGATACCATTGCATATTAAGATTCCTCTAATATGTGGGTTTTCCTAAGAAGTATGCCAGAACGAGTGAGGCAAAGTTGTGTAGGGTATCCAATAGTCGGTCTTGCTCGAATATAATGTTCATAATTGTTTTTTTAAGTAAATGCGCTATAATTATTTTTTTTTTTTTAGGTTAATGATAAGTTAATTTTTGTTGAAGATGAAAAAAGAACGATTATATTAAAAGCAATAAGAAACTTATCAAATAACTCTGGCAAAGCATTAAATGAGTAAATAAAACGAATTTTTCTATATCACTAACATGACCTTTCAAATAATTTTTCTATTAAAGGGGCTGGGCGGCGATTTTTTTTTTAAATTGAATACAACCGGGCTAATGAGTTTAGTTGCTCTACTTAAAAAAAAAAATCTTTTATTGCTTGCTAAAATAATTTGATGTTAAATTTTTTTCTTAAGAAAGGAAAACATTTCTAAAAAAAAACTTGTGAGGAGTTCTAAAATTGATGCAACTAGGTTTTCACATTTGAAGCGTTTTGAACGTTATTCGATGCATAAAATACAAAAGCCGCCCAGAAAATAGACAGAGTGTTAAGCCTTTTTATGAAATTCCCATGTTTACTTGAATTAATTAATTGGTGCTAATGTTTTCTTATTTAACAGTTCACTGGTAATCGCAATATAGGTTGTATGTAGAAAAATGAAAGTCAAATAATTGCTTTCGAACCAAAGCAGAAATGGGTTAGAGTTGATTGATTGACTTTGAATTTTGTCATCGGAATAATATGAATTAATTAGCAAGCGGTGTGGACAGGCCATTTTAAATCTCTCTATTCGTATCTAAGGTACTATATATATATGTAAGGATATAAGCTATTTAGCAATGCCTACCTATCCACCCATTCTTTTGCCCAAGCTAAAACTTGAATATATTGCCGCAAAGTAGGCGTGATTAGCCAAACAATATGTGTATTTATCATTTATAGCAGGTCTTTTAGATCTTAAACAAGCTACAAGTGCGGTTCGACCAGGCGAACATGGATATCCATTTCATTGTTAAATGCGATTGTGTATTTAAAACCTTATAGCCCTTTTTGCAGCGACCGTTGTGTAGTGGTTTTCGTGCAGCCTTGTAGCCAATTTTAATTTATTTTTATTTAAATTCTTTTTCCAAAAGCTTAATTTGAAAATGAAGTGAAACTGGAATGTAGACAATTGGCGACAATATGCGCTTAATTGTCAAAAAGCGGATTTAACAAAAACCAATTAGTATACATAAAATGAGCAAAACTCTTTAAAAGTTTCACATTTTTATTTATGTTGACTTTAGATGATGGCGATGAATTAATAATTTAAAATAAATTTGCTTTTATACGCACGATTGAAGGATGGAATTCGTTGTATTCACTTTGTCAAACCGTTGGGTATATGCTGAAGGCAGCTTCAGCGACTTCATTAAGTCAGAATTAAAATTTGAATTAGTATGTAATTATAAATATTAATTAATTATAATTTTTAATTAATTGTATGTTGTATGGTAATCATTTGGAATGCGGGCACATCGATAGCGACACGCCTATAGTACAAAATGCCCTTTGACCTCTGAATTTTTTGCCAGCTACTCGAAGATACAACGGTACAAATTTTCCCCCTAAGTTTCTATGGGTGATCGTTAAGTACATGCATGAAATGAAAATAGACAAAATCACGTCCTTACACCCGAATATTATATGTAATATTGAAATTTAGATCTTTTCCGTTTCATTCTTATGACAAACGTATGGGGTATAAAGTGTACGGTAGCAGCCAGAAATAACTTTAAAGCCATTTTTTTGCATCAAATGTTGATATTATTCTCGAAATCGCAGTAAGCAAATTGCAGTAAGCAATTTCGAGAATAATAAGTAAGTAATACTTTACTTAGACAAAACTTTAGTTCGACTGTAATCATTATAGCGACTAATGTATAATGTGTAGGGCTGGTGGTTTCAACTCTGTTTTAAATTGAGTATCTTACGAATCTGCAAGTTTCTAATAAGAAGAAAATGGAATCGCTCGATACAAGCAATTGTATTTGGAAGTTCACTGGTACACTTTTGTATGTACTCTGTAATGAATTCGATCCATGAATGGAGCCATGATCCTCTTAATGAAAAATGTCCACTCATGGTAAAATATTGTAAATCGCATAAACCATTTCTTGTTGTTTCTCTTATTTTTATAAATTTTTGTTAAATTTGTTTGAATTTTTATGTATAATATTGTGATCTCAAAGCAAGGATATATAGTCATTGCCTATCCGATCGGTATCGACATTGAATTGCGTAACGTTTTCTATAACGGGTGACGGGCATAAAATAAACGATTACAGATTTATATAACGGATTCGATAATCACATAAAAATTAATATGTATTCGAATGAAAAAAAAAAAATGTAATTTATTGTTTGTTTGTTTGTTAAATTACAAAAACTTTTGCTGCTGGCGCTGTTATTGTTATTATTACTATTGTTGTTGTTGTTGTTTTTGTAATCTTTTAAGAAAACAATAAATTTTTGCATTTTATTAAGAAAAACGCAGGGATGAAAGATATTTTTATTAAGCTGCGTTATATTGGTAAACATTGAAAGAAAAATTTATATATTTTAAAAACACTTTCGTCCCCGTCAACGCACAAGAGATGAACGAAACTGAAATTTGAAAATAATGCCGATTTTGAAATGTAAAAAAAGTGAAACAGTAATATCAGGGTATGGCACAGACGCACTAGCTGGCGGACCCTCGAAAAATTATTGTTTATTATATGAACGCTATACCACAGATCCCCAAGCCAAGTCAAGTGAAATTCTTAACAATACAAAACAGTTATTATCTAGACGAGGTAAGTGCTTGCGTGCAAGGATTCATTCATTCTTCTTCGTCATATATCTACAGCGTTGTCAATGTTTTCTGCATTCTACGTTTTTGTTAAAAACATATATATATGGGTGAAAAGATTCCTAAGCACTCCAAGTGGGATTCCTTTCTAATCTTATCGTTTCGTCTGATTGCAATTATCATTTATTGCAAGGCAAAGGCAATCGAAAAAAAGTAAATAGGAAAGTTACCTTAGAAAATCACAACTCGCCCTCAAGCTATTAATGGATTAGGACAAGTTCAAATTTTTGGTTAATTATACTAACGTTGGGCCGTTTGTCGATTATCTGTCTACGCCAAATTTTCTTTCGATATCTGTTCTATGATATCGTAAATCGTTACAATATTTTTAAATTTTTATCTCTTTTTTTTGGTTTCTACAAGATTTATATGCGTGTTTATGGGCGAGTTAGGCCCACTTTTAGGTTTTCAAATTTAATCTATGAAATGGAAATAAGAAGGCCGGAGATGGGGAATCTCAGTTGAACTTAGTCTGATTTTTTGGGGGAGAAGGTGGGAATGGGGAGTGGGACGATCACGGTTGATATGACCGAATTAATAATATGCGGAAAATTGCACATTTATTTCATTATTTGCAATTACTTTCGGTAAATGATAAGCTCTTGTAAACATTTCTCTAGATTGTCGGGTAAGTAGACACACAATTCTCTACCTCTTAGATTCCGCGCGCTTGCTTTCTTACTAATTGCTTCGTGCACTTTTTACGTTTATTTTCAATTATTAAATAATCAATAAGCAGTTTACATACAAATGTTATTAAATATTACGAATTTTTGCATTAAAAAACGAAAAATAAATTATCAATAATTCCCTTATCGCTCACCATTCACATGCCTACACATTGGAAGAGCCTTTAAGCTGTCATATGCATGTATGTTTTATTATTTATATAACATTTATATTGTATATAATAAATATTCTTCTCTTTCTGCCCTTTGGTTTTCTCTAAAAATGCTTTTTTTTCTTCGTTCGCTTTAGACATTTTTCAAATTTCAAACATTTAATACTTTATTCAAATAAACATTCGCCATATGTGCGTGTATGGGTCTGCTTCACAATACATTTTTATTATTTAACTTATTGTTTTCCGTAGACGAACATGTGCTTGATCTCATTGAAAAAGCTTAACAGTATCTATGAAATTTTATTTGATATTGTTATGAAGTACATTTTTTTTTTTTTTTTTTTTGAGAGAGAGAAGTGAACAGTTTTTAATTGCTTAATAAATATGCTAAAGTATCAGCTACTTTTGTAATAATTAATTAAAGTTCAATTCTGGTCATGGCAGAGAATGTCTTCTTTTACCCTTTTCCCTTTTTACATATGTATGCTTATCTATTCTATCATGCAATGACTACTGTCAACGTCATTATTATCATCATCATCATCATCATCATCATCATCATTGTCACCATTATCATGAAGCAAATATATGTTCTTCAGTAAAGAAACACAAGGTTAGGTTAAGGTTAAGTCGTTGTAATCGAGAAATGCCAACTATTCAATAACCCTAGAGCGTCGTCATAGATGATAAAAATTGCATTCCCTTTTCATGTTAAAGCTTATTTTTCATAAGAATTCTTATATGGGAGAGAGTCCGGCAAATGTGTTTATGTAGTCCAAACTTACCAATGCGATTTAGGGATTAACACGTAGACAATGTCGCTGCGAACATGTTCAATCGAAACATTCAAGTTTTTCCCGTTTCAAGTTTTTTGTAACGACTTTTATCCATTAGACAGACCGTTATATGGGAAGTGATCTTAAAAACGAACCGAATTAGTTACTTTTTCAACAATGTCCATGACCGGAGTCTAAATATCTCAACCGGCGAAATTTCATATAAAACATTTTAAAAATTTAGCCTTGTACGTTAAACAATCACACCAATTAGACAAACCAGCTGACCGAACGACTTAAATCGATTTAGAAAATGATTCTAAATCGATCAGATTTTGCCCATACATTTAACATGCACTTACCGTAGATAGTGCAATGTACAAGGAATCGATAAATCCATTCAGGCAGACAATCTAACTTACACTGCTGGAAGCAGCTTACGATGTCTTTAAGTTAAACAAAAAGTAAATGAGAAGAGAAACGGAAAAGAAACATAATTTTTTGATATCCATACACATACATGCAAAAATAGTAGCTAATGTCATTTAAAAGTTTTAAATTTATATAAAAACATTCAAACTATATTTTTAGTCGGATCGAGCAAGGCAGCGCAGAAATTTTTACATCCAATTGTTGGCAAAGATATAACCTTGAACGAACTCACGTCAATAATTTTGACGCATATTGGATAAATGGCAACTCAAGACTGGACTCGTGCGGTTTCATTTGATTGAATTTAGTCCTCGCACCTATTCAAGTATTCTTCTTCCCATAAAGCATAATTTCCTTTGTGGGACACCAAGACTATTTAATTGACAAACTTAGACGATCGTTCAATTTTAAAAATTACATCGATGTCTTTTGTGAGTATAAAGCGTTTAAAGTGTCTTAGATTTGCAAATTTTAGCAACTTTTTCTAACCAGATCGTAAAGGATTAAGGATTAAGCTTGTGTTGATGCAAGCAATACAGAGAAGGACTAATTCATTCAGAACCATTTTCTGAACGGTTTCATTATAAATCTGCTTTTGTCTGCCCAATTGTGTGGCGTGTGCGCGTGTATTTCTTTTATTTCAATTTATAGTTCGCAATTTTTAACAGGAAGAGGGTTTGATGAAATTTTTCTCTTTATTGAAAACAAATTGGACCGGACCACTATCCATGCAATAGCATGCTGTGAAAACGTCATTACATGAAAAATTCGAAAAACATATATTTTGGTGCATTACGGCAGTATGTGGGAAACTTGTATCGGAGGAGACGGGTTTTTCACCTCTCTCCCTTACCAATGTTCTTACCGAAAGTAAGCTTTATATGTGGCAACAAAATCTAAGACATTTTACATTTTCTGATAATATAAATTTACCCCACCCTCCCATATGTTAAGAGAAATAAGTTCTTATGTACAGGAACAGGGTATAATTTTTGATTTTTTATGACCAGGATAGGTGAAAAGTTCTGTTAGGCAAAGTGATGTGGGATATGCTTGACCGCACTGTCGTTAAATCGCATGAAATTATAATTTGGAATATATAGAATTTACAATCCGTGGGAACGATGTGTTTAGTGATTTAATCTGCACTTTCTATGACATTCTCTCTCCATTGCATGCATAGGTTAATGATAATGGTGGGTACTTATATAGATCCGGTTTAAATCATATATAATTTTAATAGCCGTCAAACGATCAATAGCAATTGAAGAAGCGAACAGTCGGATAAGCTAGCTCAAGCTTCGGTTCGTTCTCATTGGGAATACCTAAAGTTTAGTGAGTTCTCCACAGGATAAACAAACGAAATTGTACAGTTAGTGGAAATCATTAACTACATGGCTAGTGGATGCGGTGATGCTTTCGAGTTTTTCAGGAGGTGGGTATTCAGCTTTCGTCCTTAGGTGAATATAGTTTTCTTATCTGCTTCGTTTCATTTTATTTTCATTTATATTTTAATTTTGGTGTACTTTTTATTTATTTATTATATTTTTTTTGTCGTTTTTTCTTTTATTATTTCTCGTAATTCATTTGCGTTTTCGTCTACATTGTTAGCCCGCTCTGTCGTCCCATTTGTATTTTGCTTAGGATTTGTTGCATGCAAGTATAGGTCTACAAAGCATTCCTGATAAGTGTCTTATGTGTTATTCGATAACTACTGTTATTGATTTTTGCAGCTTAAAATTACATATGTTGCCCGAGTACAAGGAATAATAAAATCAGAAGTAATCTGCTGGTTAAATCTAATCGCTTGTAAAAAGAACCCGTTAACAATGAGACTAGATAAAAAGCTGTTAATAAACCTTTAAGCAAGCGCCCTTTGCAAAACAAAAAAAATTAAATAAATAAATAAATAAAAAAAATAAATAAAATAGATAAATAAGCAAAACATTGAAAAAAGGAGGAAAAAATTTATGGAATAAAAAATTTACACATGTTTTATTGTATGTGCATTTGTAAATATGTACGTTGTGTGCGGGCATTTGCGCTTGCGTCTCTGGCGGCAAGGGGGAGGGGGGGGGGGGTGGACGTGGAGCAAGGGGCGAGGATAAGGTGTTGTGTACGTACTCATTCATGTGTAGTCGCATTGTTGTGGAGTTAATAAGCTAAAGCATATATGTTCGGTATGTATCTATGACATACCGAGGTTGATGGTAACAATATTTTGCAATTTGTGTATGCAAGCCAGTCAAGTGCAATGCACATACACACAAACATTTTTGCATTCATATAAATGTGATTATCTTTATGAAAGAAGATAACAATCATATCGACGATGACTACAACGACGATGAAGATGATGATGATAATGTTGATAGCAATGGTAAGGATATTATTAAAATAATCTACAAAATGATGATAGCAACAAATTCCTGATTATAATAAATTCTTTGAAAAAGTAAGAAATGACCTTTGGAATCGCGTAGCCAAACACATACAAACACTTTCTTATTCAGCAACATCATATACATTCTGCTGGTATTTATACTCCAATTTCAATAAGAGTCACAATGAATACGTTGCGATGAGTTGCCGTCGCGCTTTTCTGCTTGCTTGCTTCACCATCTACAATAAAATGTTTCATTGAAGATTTCTATTAAAAATTCGCAAAGTTTTTTTCCATTGTTTTTAAAAAATTCTTTCAACGACTTATAGGCAAAGTTGCTTTC
The DNA here is from genome assembly GCF_014805625.2 of Glossina fuscipes. Classification (NCBI taxonomy): domain Eukaryota; kingdom Metazoa; phylum Arthropoda; class Insecta; order Diptera; family Glossinidae; genus Glossina; species Glossina fuscipes. Next base: position 44,008,388 of record NW_023998414.1, on the reverse strand, counting down.
CTTTTCATTTAAGGTTCTTATTCAAATTATTTTATATATAATTTGTATATATATATATATATATATATATATTTATGTATATACATATACATGTGCGTATATATATTTATGTATATATATATATACGTATATATATATATAAGTATATATAAGTATATATATATATATATACTTGTTTTTTTGTGTAAATTTTTTAAGCTTCTGATCCATTAAGACCGCAATTTTATGTCGTATTATTATTTACTTTAGTGTTTGGTTTGACATTCAATAGCAAACATTTTCTTGTTGCTATTGCTGTTGTTGTCGTTTATCTAAAATTTTCATTATTTTGATTCTGTAAATATTTGTATTGTCGTTGATGATGATAATGTTCTTGATGTTTCTACTATTGTGTATGTAAATAAATGACTAAATAAATAAATAAATGAATAACCTACATACGTAATAAGTAGACTTTCGCATATACAATATATGCTCATGCCTCATGTAAGTATGCGCTTACATATTCATGTACATATCTACGGTATATGTATGCATAGCTTTTGATAACAATAACAGCAATAACAACAATAACTACAACAACAAGCAACAAATTTTATATCTCAATTCAATTCATTTAATAATCATTGAACCAAATAACAATACAATAACAACAATAGCAACAGCAACGGCGATGACTATATATATATGACTATATATATTAGTAATATATATTAGTAATTACCTACAAACTTATACAAGATACTGTTTTCGTGTGTTGTCGGTATATATGTACAAACATATGCTGCAGAGCATATTAAACATAAACCGATAATATGCCGCTTTAACTTCTAAAATTTTCAAATTGTTTGGCTCGTTTCCTTGGTCAGTATTCGAATGGACATCAGTAGTTTGATCTCGAGATTGTGTGAGTGATATTGACTCAATTGAGTGCGTCTGGAAAGAATAACAAAGTCTCATTTCCGCCGTATGCGGGTTAATGGGTTGAAATTGATCAATCTTCCGAGTCGTTATGAAAAACAATTTGGCCTTGTTCAGTTTTGCTTGGTGAAATTAATTTTGATATCCCTATAAACTAAATTCCTATTCATTTGCTATTCTATCGCTTTGACTATTAATTATTTAATGCCTTTTAGGCTACTTGTAAAAACACTTACGATTACTAGCATTTTTTTTTTCTCATAATTTGCTCAGCCGATCAAAAATGTTAATCATATAAGTGTTCACGTATATGTTATTTACAATTTTTAAACTGCTATTAATTTAACATATTTAAGATGGAATATACTGTAAGCTTCTTTGTATACTGCAGACGGCGTTTTTTGTTTATTCCTCGTACCCAGAAATAATGAAAATAAGTAAAAAAGCAATATAAATGAATAAAATAAACATGTTATATGGTGCGCCAATGTTATGTTCTTACTAGTGGACTACAAGTCGTAGTGCATGAGTGTGGCAGATATATAAATACAATACGATAAAAAAGTTGAATTTAAGCTAAACGACTTGCTTCGAATATCAAAAATTTAATCTTTATTCATGAAATTATTTACATGACCGTTCATGGGGATATTCATATCAAATTCAAACTCAAATCCACATTATGCCTAAGCACAGTCATTTAACTCGGTCTTGTTTATTGGCCATAAGGGATAAGGGATCGATTGAAATTAATGTCAATTCAAACTCGAATTGTCTACTGAGTGCAGCATGGTCACCATTTAATTCAACAGTTTCAATTCAGTTCCCTCTGCTTTCGGATAATGCGCGAAGTTTGCGTAGGTTTGGTGCAGCTCACAAGTATTGTACTAAAATCACCTAATCTCACTAAAGCGCGATATTGTCGATCGATATTAATGATTTCTTTAATATCCGCAATGTTGTTTCTTTTATCGTGTCCATCTCTTATTCCGCAGGTCTTCCCGTCGAGTTAAGCAAGATAGCTAAGGCTCGGTGACGATTCTTGGATGGAGGATTCTTGCATCTATGCACAACTGATCCTCCAAAATACAGAGCAAATAACGACATATAAATTATTAGTGGGCCACGTTGAAATGCAACGCAAAAAGTCTCTATTTGATGTCTTTGAACTGGCATTTGGTAAACCATGTAAACTTGCCTTCCTTTCTTTTGGAGCTCATTTCGAACCTTTTTGAATTGTGGATGCATCTCTACATATTTGGCAAGTGTGAGGCGAAGATCGATATCAAGGTAGTAAACAGTTGGCTTGGTTTTCAATAAGTTTTTGTTTTTTATGGGCGAGTACAAGCAGCAATTTGAAATAAGCTTCCATCTGTCTAGGTTCCTTTTTTTTATTTCTTAAAGATCAACTTCTCAGTAGAAGGCCCCCTTTAAGCACAGGTTAGGAGTAGTCACAGTGACAGGAGAGAGTAACGACAAAATAGTGCTTGTGAACGGCCAACTGAAACGTGGGAGTATCAGAGCGGAAAGATTTTTCTATCTGTATTGTTCGAGAAGCCGGTAGCAGCTAGCGGACGTCCATTTTTCAAAATTGCACAAATCGAAGATATCCATTGACCTTTATATGTTCTTGTCTATGAGAAATATTAGTTTGGGGAAAAAGAAATCCATTATTTTTATATGAACTTCAGGACTTTATTTAACATGCTTCGGATTGTCCGATTTGGGTCAAATATGCACCGTTTTGTTGTACGATTTGTTGCCATTTTAAAGGTAACTTCAAAATGCCTCTCTCATAGAAGAACTTTTGCGATGCAAGAAAAAGATGATAATCGCTTGGTGCCAAGTCCAGACTGTATGGCGGATGCATTAAAACTTCCCAACCAAGCTCCCGAAGTTTCTGGCGAGTCACTGTAGATGTGTGTGGCCTAGCGTTGTCCTGGTGGAACACGACACCTCTCCTGCTGGCCAATTCTGGCCGTTTCTGGTCAATCGCTATCTTCAAACGGTCCAGTTGTTGACAGTAGAGATCAGAATTTAGCGTTTGCAACTCATAATAAATAATCCTCTTCCAGTCCCACCAAATGCATAGCAAAACCTTCCTCGCCGTTTGAGGTGCTTCACCGCTCTTTGACCACGATCGTTTTCGCACAGGGTTATCGTATGTGATCCATTTCTCATCTCCAGTCACCATCCGTTTAAGAAATAGGTCTATCTCATTCCGTTTGGCCAAGGCTTCGCAGATAGAAATTCGATCCCTCATGTTTTTTTCTGTTAATTGGTGTGGCACCCAAACATCGAGCTTCTTTTTGAATCCAGCTTTGTGTAAATGGTTTAAAACTGTTTTATGGTCGATTTTTAGCTCCTGGGCGATGTTACGACTGCTAACATGCCGGTCAACTTCGATCATTTCTCCGATTTTATCGACATTTTCGACGACCGGCTTACCTGTGCGGGGTGCATTTTTAACATCAAAAATTCCTGAACGGAATCTACGAAACCAAAATTGCACATAATTGGCTGTTACAGTATCGGAACCATAAACACCATTCAAAATTTTAGCCGCCTGGCATGCATTTTCGTCTTTGTCAAAGAAAAACTGTAAAATGTACCGAATTTTCTCTTTGTTCACTTCCATTTTTAACACGCTGTAACTCACAACTGAATGCACCAAACAAAAAACAGCAAAAGAATTTTTTTTACTGCGAAATGTCACCTTTCCAACGAGCATAAATATGAAATTGTTTGATCGATACTTTACGAGAAATCTATCAGTGCAGCCATCTACCGAAAAAATAATGGATTTCTTTTTCCCCAAACTAATATGACCGTGGACGTGTTTTGCCAAATAAAAACTTTTCAGTATTGCTATCAATAATTCATACCTATAGCGCGGCGAATGAAAAATGCTGCTCAAGTTGCCCGAAAATATCAAAAACATTCACAATTCGCATGTCCTGGCCTTGGTTGATGAATGAATATAATTTTGTTCTTTGATACTTCATTACAGTTTCGTTCATTTTCTATTCGTTTAAATTGTTGCTTTTGTTCTTCATTTAAAGGTTTGTTGATCTTCCTTTTGTTATGTTTTTAACTTCATTTCTTTATTTCTTGCGTATCAAAAAACATCACTTTCCAAGCGATTCGTTATTAGTTTGGGGAAATTAAATGGATTTTATTGAAATTTAAAAAAAAAAAAATCTGAACAAAAGAATTTAACTTGAAAGTCGGCTTTCGTTGACATGCTGTGATCGCTTACAAAAGCGAAAATGATTTAGAAAAACGGTCCAACGATATTGTTGGCTTTGAGGAAACAATTCAAAGTCAAATAAATTTCCATCAAAGAAAATAAGAGAAGGTAGTAAAACCCCATTAAGTTTGGCCTTAAAGCTTTAGCTTTATACTCAATTCAATGAGAAGGTTAATAAAAGGAAGACAACATTTTCTGGGTTTTGGATTCTCGTTTCTGGGTTCTGAGTTCAAGTAATAATACATTCAGTAGAGCTTGATATACATTTTATTTTAGTATATGTCGCTGCCGAGGCAGTCATCTCAGAAGAAACTCTCCTCTTATATTCTAATCTTGACCATTTGTTTGTTCAATTTATTTTTTGTTATTGTTGTCATTTCAAATTAATTCATTTTATAATGAATCTATAAGACAGCTTTGTCAATAATTTATTGATAAGTTATTGTTAAAATTCCGCTTTGCTTAAAACAACTCCAATAGTTTGTTGCATGAAATATATATATATATATATATATATACATATACCTTTGTGATAGCTTTTGATATAATTCGTGAAATTTTCTTTTTCATCTTTCTCTTCCAAATAAAGTTTTGCTCTTAATAGGTTTATAAGCCTTTCACGAATTCACTTGTAATTGTTTATCATTGTCATACACTTTGTATTGAGTATAACGCGTAGTTTTTTTATGTGTTTTGTTTTATGTATAAATTGAAAAATTTAATGAAAAAAATTATGATACATAGCATATGCAAGTACATATGACGACCTCAACCCCGTTCCAGCGATCAAGAGAAACTTGATCTAACTTTTTCCTGAAAAAGAAGGGGCGAAATGGACAGATGAGTATGAAAATGGTGATGTGTTGATGACTTAGAATTCATGATGAGCTGCCTGTCCATTGTTCCTGACGAATTCGCGAACTTTTATTGCGGTTACGGAGAGTCACGATTCTGTCTTTTGCTCATTAAAAATAGAACTGCTTTGAGAAAGGTGAGCGACGACGTAACAGTCAAAATGATGCACCAATGCAATACACCAAACGAAACACACCTTTCATACTTTACATAGTTATTTTATATGCTTATCAAACGTACCGATGTTATGCAATTTATATGGCAGTTTTATCCGGCAAAAGAAGTCATCGCCACTTTGCTTTCATGCATATGTAACTGTCACGAAAATATAGCTTGTTCTCAAGCTAAATATAATCTGAAGGTAGGTACACAGATTTATTCGTTCATCAGTCTGTTGATTGGTAAAACGACAATGCAGAAAACCTGGTCTTACAAATCACTGATTATTTATTCAAGACACTTAATATTGGATATAAGCAAGAGTTGTCTAGCAACTCGATTATCGATTACATAAAATGCAAAACGTTATAATTCGGCAAGGCTGAGTTTTAAATGTCCTACACAGCCGCTTAAATATATATCTCTATATATATTTAAATATATGGTCTATGATGCGGGGCAGCCCTTGCTGCGTGTGACATGGCGATGGTCAGAAAAAGGCGGGTAGACAGCGAGATAGGAAGTGGCCACAGCCTGCGAGGTGTATGTTGATCGGTAAGAGTGTTATGCCCTAACCATTTCACCACGCACTGGGGCTAAGGCGGCACACAAAAGATAATTGAGGTATGCTCTGATGCGCTGGAAATTATTCTCAGGTTTGCAGAGATGATAGTCGCGTTTCTATAGCTAAGCAGCCTATGTGGAGAATGGTTGTGAAAGTGTTGTGACCCTACTTTTTTACGCTGAGTCTCATCATTGAGTCTAGGCATGTAAATGTAACCAATGGCATTAAAATATATCGAAAATTTATGACTTGCAAATTGAATATAAAAATACATGCATACTCGTCAGACGTACAGACGAACTAACGGAAAGTTAGACAGACAGACAAACATGTTTAATTCGATTGAGAATCGATTACTTTTAAACATTCAATTAACTATGTCGATCTCTTTGGAAAATATGCATTTAAATTGCATCGCAAAAATTTTGCGAAAACGAATATGCTCGTTATACCCTAAGTAAGTGTGATATGAAATTAGGTTGTAATGATGAAATTTGATGAGGAAATCTGACATAGACGCATCGACCGATCATGACGTATATATTCCTCATGCACAGGTTACACTGATTAAAAAAAATGCGGTCTATATCAGCTTGTGTATATTTTAAATCGCAAGCGAAGTAAGTGAAGTAAATATTGCTCTCGTTTTGTGTTCACTCTCTCTATTTCTCTCTTTCTCCTCTTGGCTACAAGGTTAGAGCAGTTATAAGCTAGCTGAAGCGTACGTGTGAGTATATTGTTATACGGCTAGAACGTTCCTTGGCAGAATTAAATTAACTGATGGGGCAAGAATAATGAACAACACCAAGCTAATTACAAGTCAAATTAGAATTCGATCTTGAATAATAAATTGGTGACATAGATGGGACTATAAAGGCCAGGAGGAGAACTCACTTTACTGCGCTGAGTTTAATTTTGACCATCATTTCACCACAAGTGCGCATCGAACGGTTTGAAAGTTGCCGACGACCCTCTCGGGAAAGGAGTAAGCGACTGCAATAAAATCAATCAATCGGTTATGAGTGAGCAACACTTTCATAGGCATAACTTGAGTTGGCGTATAAAAGTAATTTTCACAATGGCTTCTAAAATTTAACAAATTTATAGTGAGGCAAAAGCAATTTTATCGCGTTGCTCTCGATACACATTTCGTTCATTACTTGCTAGATATTAAATATAAATAAAATGCATTTTGGGCTTAGTTGGCAGTTGTTCAAGAGTTGTTTTAAGGTGCACTCAGCTTTCACTGGTTTCTTTGTTTATTGCTTTGCATGAAATGTATTATGATGTGATTTTTTTGTTTACTAAATTATATCAAGTTCAGCGACACTAGCGAAGTAAAAATGAACAAAATTTGTGAGCTGTTATAAAGTCCGTTAAGTTCATTAGGCCTTTTATTTTCGCGGTATTCAACGATTTGTTGTTATCATATATATAAAAAAAGCTGTTTCTTCTCTCATTCCGATATGTCTTTTGCGACTTTTTCCTTTTTTCTTTCCACCTGTAGACATTTTCCTTTTCTCTATTGTTCGTTGGCTATCTATATATTTGTTTTACCAATATGGAAATTGTCTTAATTCTCGTTACCAGAATCTTTAGGCCTTGGGACTCTATTTCACTTCATTATGAGCAAGCAAGACTGAAGGAACACACATTTAAAGTATTTATATGCATGCACACCTAAGCAATAAATTATACGTTCTATGGTTAGGCAACGATAGCTAAGCTAGCAATTATACGTGCGTCGAGTGCAATTGCTTTGTATTTGTACAGTTAAGCACCTTTCCTATCTTCGCATTCTTTATAAGTTTGCTTTTCTTCTCTTTTTTTTTGCTTCGTTATTCTACTTTTTCACTTTCTTCCGTAATTTTCCTTTTATGAGTATCTTTCAGCTCAAGCGTGGAAATGGAGAATATTACGGCAACAAAGTTATGTGTTACTTTCTGCTCACACACACCTACACACACACCGACACACACACATATATACATACACAAACAAATAAAAATTATGCGTCTTTTATTATTATGTTTTTTTCTTCAAAGCATTTAATAGGGTTTGCTTTACTATCGACTCAACCTTCAAGGTTTTGCGTAAATACAACTATATTTCCCGCTTTTAATCCTTGTGTAGTGTTTTTACTATAGGGAGTGTTGACAGTAACCCAGTACTGCGGTGCAGGCATACGATTGTTTCGCATTTCAGCGCTTCGTGACGTCCGTAAACTTATTTACTATTCACCGTTATTATTGTTTAGCATGTGAAATTTGTTCTCGCAAATACATACATTGACATGCACATACACACGTACACGCATACAAAAACTCTCTATGGAAAATTTAATAGAAACTGGATATGAATGCATGTACTTACGTATGTATGCATGTGTGTGTGTATGTAGGTACGTATGTATAAAACAGGCCTGTATGAGATTTGAATGATTGCAACAAGTTGTGCGCAGTATTTCTTTTTCCGCAAAGGAAAAGTTTGCAAATCGAATGTAATGCAAACTGTTAATTTCATTTTTTAAGGTGGTCAAACAAAAGTGTCTGCAAGCAAGGATAGCAGATAGTTAAACAATCTGAAGGCCGGTAAAAGCTATTTTCTTTTTTTCTTCCTTTCTCGTTAAACAACAACTTTCAATTGAAGGAGTACACTTAAAGCGTTAAATTTACACAATAATAATACGCGATTAAGAACCAGGCGCAGTCACGAATCTACCTATTCACACATGTGTTATCCGTGCGATAAAAAAAAGAAATGTAAACTTCTTTTGCCAAATTATGTTGAGAAAAACGTACTGAAGATAACATTTTCATCAACTTGGGGGAGCGGAGAGGATATGTGTAGTTCTCAGATAATTAGAATTTAAAATTGCAATAATTTTATTATTATTACTTTTTATTAAGCTGAAACAGTTGAGATACTTTTTGAAAAAAGCTCCTGTTAACCAAGCATATATGTACACATAGCATCTTAAGTTTAAGGAAGCATGCAAGGTTTTTTTTGTTACTTTAATTTAAAAATCAAACCACGGCTAAGATGATGAACGGGATAAACTCAAAAAATACTCAATTTCCATTGTTGGCTTAGAGGTGCGCTCTAAGAGCCTTAACTTTTACAAATATATTCGCAAATTTCAAGGACATTATCAAGTCTCTTATTCTTTACACCTTTTGGTACGCAACACCAAAAACCCGCACTAAACGCAGTAGACGCACGTTTCATTATGCCATTCCATTCTACGAAAAATAAATATTTGTATAGCAACACAAGTCTAATTTTTAATAATTGATAGTGAAAATCTTAAATCCAAAATAGCGTTATGACGTCTATTAATGCTATCTTATATAAGCGTAAGTCTTTACATAGGAGAGAAAGAGAGAAAGAAAGAAAGAAAGAAAGAAAGAAAGAAAGAAAGAGAGAGAGAGAGAGAGAGAGAGAGAGAGAGAGGGGAGATAGAAAGAGAGCCGAATTACATTATATGAAGTGATGTAGGGCATTTAACAATCGGTCTAGTTCGACAATTACATTAGAAAGGGCATTTGTTAGGCTTCTTTTTTTATTATTGCGTTAAAAAGACGAAAATGATACTCGTCTCAAGAGTAAAAAATAAACAGAAAATGTTCGCTTATTCTTAATACGTATAAAAATAATTTTATTTCTTTTTGAATTGCGCTTTTTTCGATTACTTATTTTCGAGACGTCATCTTTTAGTGCTCGGTTTTTTTTTTTTATTTAACTTAGTGCAGGAAAATAAAATTTCAAAATAGTTTTTTCCTCTAATTAATAATTAAAAGAGAGAAAAAAAATAAATATGTAAAAACTGCACCCAATATCTGTGACTTTTATTATTGTTGTTATTATCTTGATTAACGGTAATCTTTTTCTTTTTATTTATAATTCCACTGAGTATCTTTTTGTTTTATTTGATTAATTTATTTTTACTTATTTATATTTTGTGAAAATTTTTTAACGATAATAATTGTAAAAAATATTTCATATACGTGTATAGCCAGCCAGCGATTTGTATGCATAGGGATGCATAAATGCCGTCGAGTGAATGCGTGCGTACGAATGTATTTGTTTGGAAGGCAAATCATTTTCTATTATTATTATTATTATTATTTATTTCCATATTTTTTCTTGCGTTTAATTGTCTACAATCAACTGGCGTCATCAACAATCTTTAATAAACATCGTAGTGGCATATCAAGAAATTGTTTGGTATGCTGTGCTGTGTTGTGCTGCAGTAACGCTACAGCGATGTTAATTATTAAATAATTGTCAAGGTGTCGGGGGTCGTCTTTGGATTATTGTATAGAAAGAGAGAGATAAAGAGACCGACAGAGAGAGAGAGAGAGAAAGAGATAAAGAGAGAGAGAGAGAGAGAGAGAGAGAGAGAGAGAGAGAGAGAGAGAGAGAGAGAGAGAGAGAGAGAGAGTTAGAGTGAGAGAGAGAGATAGAGAGAGAGAGATAGAGAGAGTGAGAGAGAGAGAGAGAGATAGAGAGAGTGAGAGTGAGAGGGAGGTGAGCGTTCATACAATAAATAACATGTTTTTTCATTCAATGTTCACAATAATTGTCAAAAGCAACAAAAACAGCAAAACACCAGTTGATTGCAATTTAAAAGAAATGGTGCTGCTGTTGCTGCTGCTGCTGCTGCTGCTGACATTTCATACATAATGATTATGTTCATCATAACGATATTAATGTGTATTATTTGCTGGGTGCGTATTGCCTCTCTACGCCGCCGCTTTCCACCCTACTCTTACCGCTCTTACAAGTTCCCACTCTTTTCGCTCCTCCTGTTCACTCATTTCAAGCATTTACTATGTTTTTCATTAAAAGATTAATGACCAGTTTCTTTATATAACAATAAATGTAACACACATGTAACAAACATGGACTTTAATTGCATTAACGTTCATCATCTTTAAAGGCCCCAGTCGCTGTTGGTATCTATAATATAAACACTGTAATGACGACAATCGATAAGTGTTATTTCTCTCTTTTCTTTCTTTTCGTTATCATAAGAATTGCTTCGAGTGTGTTGTATTGATTGCAGTGTTCTGTTGATCTTGCTCTCCTCCGGGTCTTGTTTTTTCTCTATCTCTTACTTTTCCTCTCGCTTCCCATTTACTCACACACACATAGCTAATAATGGTCAACGAACGATCTTGACCTCCGCGTGCTGGAGTTGTAAAGGGTTAATCGTGCTGCAAAGAAACCTGCTCTTAAACGCATTGATTTATATATATGTATATGTGTATGTGTTGAAATTTCTTCAAGTCAATCTTTGGTCTGGTTTTTCAGATCCAGTTTCTGTTGTAAAATTCTCATTATGACTAAAAAAAGAAAACGAAAAATTCTGGTTTTCAGTTTGAAACCAGAGCTAAGTAAGATATCTTTGAACTACACGGCGACGGTTCTATACTATTAGTGATGCTGTGCTTTTTTTTTTTTTGTAATTTTGTTGGGTAATTGTTTTAGTTTAGGAATGCTGTCGGCATATAATCGGTTTGCTTCCTAAAGTTAATGCACATCTTTACAGGTATAATACACTAGTTTTTAGCACTTGCTATGAATTCAAAACGCGTCTAACACCGAGGACGCGGACAATTTCTTTCTATCCCTTGCATCTTTGCCCGGTATTAACGCCATCTAAAGCTTTGAATAGCCATACCTAATGCAATCGCTTTTCCTTTATATATCAATCACATTCTCTTCTTATTGAACTTTCCATTCTACTAAGTCGGTTACTGTTGTGTGCTGTTCTAATAAGCTTTAAGTCCGTATACCCACAGGCCAAAACTCATTTAGTTAAACAAGTTTTTGATTTCCTTTCGTTCCATCGTTTGAATTTAGTAATTTCGCTTCAAATAAATTTTATTCCGCATTAGCGGTAGTTATTTTTGCACAACATCAATTGAAAACGATATATAAAATCGGTTTAGAATCTTCAATTATGACGCAACTGAACGGACTGAAGATCATGGAAGGTAACGAAAACGTTTGAGAAATTCAATAAGAAGCACTCTTGATACTCTTGATACTCCTGAGCATGAGCTGACGTTCTGATCAAGCAGGTCCTTTAACTAACGGACTAACGCACTTTCTCGGTGCTTTAATCCATTTGCACTTCAATTACGGCAGAAAACTGCAAAGTCCATAGTAGATATTCATGTTTGAATCATATCATAAACCTTTATGTGGGAGCGCATATAAAATCTTTGGGGAAAGGAATCCAGAATAGATACAAAAAAAAAAAAAAAAACTATTATTATTATTATTATTATTATTATTATAAACTTAGCCAGAGAATAAATTCTAAGACTTAAGTCTTAAAGCAGCAGCATCTAAGGCTTTCGGCTTTATTAAAAACTCTACCGCACTTGAGATTTGAACCCACGACCATTGAGTTGCTAGTCGAGACTCTTGCCTACTCGGCCACTCAGGCCACTTAGGATTTATTAAAGAACTTGAGATGGTATTTAATGCAACGAACTTCCCACGGCCATCTAAGGAGTGAAAGTAAAAATATTTTGATTGACCAATTGACACGCCTACAAATAAGCATTTACTACAAGACGAAATTATTTAATTGTTTGCATGAATTCCGCCGTCGTCGTCGTCGTATCCAAATATTTAATGGAAAAAGCATGTGAGATATGCTAACATGAAGCAAACGATTTATTGCTAAACAACGTGTTTTACCGTAAATATATTCAGATAAAAACATTTATTTACATTTAAATATTTATAGGCTGTCATTGATCTTCAGATGTTTAAGCTGACGTTTCGTTGCGAAACCTTGACCGAAACTAATACGGACTTATGAGCGGATTAAAAAAAAAAAGAAAAAAAACATGTAAATATAAAATGGAAAATGCAAAATAGACAACAAATAGAACCTAACTTATTGCGCTTAAGCAAAGTCATATCGGTCTTTATCTCAGTTGAGTCAAGTAAATCGGTGCGTTCTCTATGTTAATCGCTATGCAGGCTAATTTCTAAACGAACAAGAGCCTAACTAAAGTTTGTAGGACTCTTAATGCATATTTTTACATGCTCCAAAACTAGTTAATAATATCATAAATGTTTGTTTTAAAGTAGTTTTACCTTGGTTTGTATGTCCAGTGGGAATTATGGAATTCTGAATTTATCATCTCTTGGAAATGACATAGGACTACGCGTATAATACGTGCATGTATAAGGTATTACTTATTCTTCAACAGAGATTGAGTCACGTTATTCCCAACAGACATCTGGAACTTTGCATAGATATTCTTGAAGTAATGATTCTCATCAAATTTAAATATGAATATGAAGGATTGGCCGGCCAGCAGCCCAATGGCGAAATAAAAACAAAACTTAAATTTTCATTCAAAACTTACGATTAGTAGTAGAATAGCAGAGTAAACTGGTGGTGCTTGCTTTTACACGCCCCCCACCCCCAAACAAAATTCACGTGCATTCTTCTTACATTTTAAATGAAGTGTAATTAATAGTTGCTTACATTTTCGACATTCATTATTTTTGCTACTTGATTTGATGAAATCTGCTGCTGAAGCCCATCAAACACTTTTAGAAGCTAATGATGAAGCTTTTCGATCGCATCCCATTTATTGGTTTTGGGTTGAAGAGTGTTGGTTTTGATGCCAATGACAGAAAATGGCTTGCAGTACCAGAAAAGTTCAAAGAGAATGAATTGCAGGACCTATTGGTCGAAACCCCATTTCAAATCTTCAAAAACCCTTGAAAAGCTTCGCAGTTGATGAATGAACTGTTTGTAGATGTTTACATGAGTAGGGAAAATGCCATTTCGAACAGTTTCAAGATCGCGGTTTCATTGCTTGCCACGCCGGGAAAGCCATTCCAATCAACGCCGAAGCGGAATATTCGGGGTCATAAAGTTTTGAGGGATCAGGAAGGTGTAGTGTATTATGACCTGCTAACAAACAGTCACACTGTTAGTGCGGATATCTTTCGATGTCAACTGAGGTAATTGAACGATGTATTGCCGCAAAATATACCAGCAATTGCGGCTCAGAGACGTAAAGTCCTTCTCTTGAATGAGAACGCTCGGCCACATGGCTCGAAAGGGGAGCTCCGCTGCCGAATCCATACATAGCACTTTCTGATCAAATCGACGCAACATAACTTGGTTGACATGCGGTTCCAAAATGCTGAATAAGTACGAAAACGAGTCGACAATTGGAACGCTGCCTAACCAGTGCGATATCGTTATGTAGCCAGAAAGTTAGGAAAAAGTGGTAGGAAATAATCAAAAGTATATATTGTACCAAGTTTTCTCAAGTGAAAAAACTTGCAAGCAAATATATTAATCGATAAACGTTCGCCATTTTGTTGCCATCGGAAATCCTTTTCTGTCCAACCCAGTAAGTCCAAAGTAGAAACAAAATAGAATTGTCAATTCGATTCTACTTCTTGATCAAGCTTTAGTTTCGGAGTCATAGGATGAAAGGCGTCGGTTGTTCTCAATTTTTTTGAAGGTTATCATTGGATTTATCAGAGTGCGTCCTTCTAAATTTCCAAAACAGAAACGAAGCGACACTTTCACATGTGGCTAATGTTTTCATAATACATCTTCACTGTAAATGCTATGAGCTTTTTCGCAAGCCGGCGAGGCGTTCTCATCTTGAGCGATGTGATTTAGCAAAGTGCGGCAAGTCTTTTCATAATTTTGATTCATTTTCAAAATTAAACTACGTTTGATTGAATTAGAAATAAAAAAATTGCCAAGTTCAAACTATAGTGTTGCAACCCGACTATATTATGTAGGTGGATAGGATAAAGTCAGGATTGTCGATGTTTTACCGCTCCGAAGACGTCTATAAAAACAAAGTAGAAAGAATTGAAATTGAATCGTGCTGACACTTTAAATTAAAAAAGAATTACATATCTAATTGTAATTGACAACCAGTCTATATATTCTGCTTGGGAAGCGTGCTGGATTTCTTATTTTAATGTTACACAATGAAATGAATTTTAGATTTGTGTTCAAGCGATAAGGTCCTCTTGTATTTTGGATTGCGTATATTGGTTCGGATCGAGAGAAATATTTTAAAAAGTCTTCTGTTAATTTCATATAATTATCTTTTTTCCGGTGGTGGAGTAGTGCAGCTAGTGAATCCATTCTTTTGTTCTGTAAAAAGTGCACACTAAACTCATTAGAGTGAGTGAAGTGAATATTTTATTTCTTTTCGTGTAGGCTTTTTCGCAGCCCTTGCACTCGTTAATTATTACCTTTAGGATAATTTAATTTGGAAAATGAGCAAAATGTTTTAAAAAAGGAAAGAGGAAAAACAATAATGAATAGTAAGTTTTGCAAGAAACATTGAACATCAGATAACCATTTGAGAATTGGATCCGCTTTCTTAAATCAATAACTGGAATAAATTATGACTGAAAACAAGAAAAATTATGACGTTCGAGTCACATGTTAATAAAAATGAAATTAACATAAGTATTTTCCGCTAGTGGCTTATTACTTTGCGAAAAGAACGACAGCAAGAACAAAGTTAATATTAATAATATCAAATTGCCCTTAATTACAACACAAAATGAAAAAGTGCTATTGATGATTATTCTTTGTTTCGATTCAGAAAACAAAAAAAAATGGAGTATTAAAGTTATATTTGGCTGTGGCCGAATCTCGCCTACCCATCATCATTCGCCTAAAGATAGGTATCCTTTGCCGTTGTTGTTGACCGTAAATTGTGTAGCCGGCAATGGACCGCATCAATAGTGATCAGCTTTATTTGCTAAAACGAATTACGTCAAAATTGCTGGAGCTTGCTGGCCGGCATTGACTGGGATTTACGCTAAGAAATTATCGACGATTATTTTTTATCCTTTAGCTTTTTTTTTCTTTTTTTCGAAATATTGTAATATTTCAGTTTCTCCTATTTGGTATTCCAAGCATTTACAGATGATCCGTAATAACAAAATTCAGTCCCAGTGGTTCGATCAGATTAGATTACAAGATATACTCTAGGGCTAGACGAGATTATAATGCCCTGAAAGTTACTTGCTATTCCAATTTTATTGATGCAACCCGCTGCAAATTTCTTAAAAATCCTAAAGACTTTCTTAAATTCGCAAATTCTACACCAAAAGCAGGACGATTTCCTTCTGTTATGGGTTTTCGAAATTTCGAGCCATCTGATGCGTCTGCAACAACTAATCTTTTTGCTTATTTTTTGTTCATTGTTATTCGATAAGTTCATTTGATATTTTCCCATCTATGTCCGTACACTGAAGAAGAAATATCATATAGCTTTGTCAACTGTGAAATCTTTCACCTGCCCTGGTTCTGATCGTGTGTGGCCTGCTATTCTCCAACATTATGGTGATTTACTATGTTCTCCTCTAATAGATATTTTTCATGTTTGTTTGAAAAAAGGTCACTTTTCATCGCTTTGAAAGAGTAGTTTTATTTTATCTCTTTATTAAACTAGATCTCGAAAACTTATTGAGAATTGCAGGAGAATTGGCAAACTTCATGCGCTGCCTAAACTTCTCGTTTAGGATCAATTATATCGCGCTGTAAGCACGGGTTTTTAAAAGCTAGATCACCTACCACTAATCTTCTGGAGTTTTATGATCGAATTTACAAAGTAATTTTCGAGCACAAACATACTGATGTTATATTTGCGGACTTTTCCAAAGTTTTCTACATGGAGTGGATTATAGGTTGTTAGTCTGTATATTACGTCGTCTTGGTTTTCGGTACAGTATGATTGCCTGGCTCAGGAGCATGAAACAGACATTGGTGGATTCTTGCCAACCGAGAGTAATCGTCGTCACTTCTGGTGTTCCCCAGTGTAGTCCTCTTGACCCGCTTGGGAATGTGAGAGTCCTAAAGACCCTTCGGGGGTGTCGTGGTGGTTGTGGTTTTAATCATTCCTAATGCGAATAATTAGAGGAAATGGTAGACCTCAACACTTCCCAGAGTGGGTTTATTGAGCCAGACAAAATAAACATATCTGGTTTTTCCAGTGTAGTTTAGGGATTGTCTAACTCTTGGGTACGAAAAATTAATCCGTGTGTCATCGAGTACCCCAAGATTAAAACGACGCGGTAGTGTACCCATGTCAAATCAACAAAGACATTTCATCCGCTTGACAACCTTGAACGACCTTCCTGAGTGTATGCGATATTTCCGTGTTTTAATGTTTGTAGACGACATTAATCTTTCCATGTTTTAAGATCCAATATATCGCAATAAACTTCCTCAGCCCGATCTTAGGAACCTGTATATATCGCCTCCAATCAATGGTATGGTATTGAATTCAAAAAAATGTGAACGCGTTGCTCGCTAGTTATCGTATTGACAATCACATTCTCGAAAACGTCTGCAATTACAAAGACTTAGGAGTTGTTTTCGTCTCAAAATTCAAGTGTGATATTCATACAGAAGTTTCAGTTAATAAAGCTAGATCGCTTTTAGGGTTTACAAAGAGATGCTCTAAAGAATCCAATGATCGATATGTTACCAAGTGCTTTTATACACCTTTGGTTAGACCAACTCTTGAATATTCGCCGATAGTTTGATTAAATCTCATTGATTTGCCTACCTTTGAAAAAAGGCTTGAAATGTTGGGTTTAACCTTCGTCTTTAAGTTAATAAAAGGAGAAAAAAGTGTATTCACCAGCTTTATCAAAACATTGTTGACGTATTCATATCCCCAATGGGGTCTCAAGACATTTTGTGCTGTTGTAGTGACAGCAATCCCGAAGCAATTATGGGTTTATTCAATCCGTTTTGGGATAATGTGTAAAATATTCAACGATCATTACCACTTACTTGATCTGTTCCTTCTGTCCATTAATAGGATTAAAAGTACTATCTTGCATATAACCGCGAGTTTTGTACAAATACAGATAACTCGAATCAAAAGTTTCGTTTGTAATTGAATTTTTTTTTTCTCATTTGTTAGTATTATTATAAATAAGTACATTTTCGTTCATAGGTATATAATAGTACCTTAATTTGGGGCTTTGTTGAATGCTGGTGTATATTATAAGTTGATCTTACATTTATTAATTTTTTTCTTTTCCATATAGAAATAAATAAACACGTTAATATCTTTAACGCGCCATGTTTTTATTTAAAATTTGTCTAACACTTTTTGCTTCACTAATAGGCAGTCTTAAGTAAAATTTAATCTCTCACGTCGTCACGTTCAACATAATTAATGTAAAATTAACGCACTTAGCTTGTCGCATTCCATTCGCCAAGTCCTTTCATAGGATGCCTATGACGATGGTGTTATTAAGAAAAAATTAATCGATAACGTGGCCGTGGCGTCCATTATATTTATTTTAGAATGAACGCATTTTTAGACAGATAATTCATCCCCACCTTCATCTTGTTCCAGTCTTTTATCTTCCATAATTTTTTGCATTTAGAAAAGGACAACGTTCACTTTACTTACGCTTTACTGCGGTCATGTGCTTTGATAAATTTGATCGATTTTTAATACCAATCCTTTACCGGAAACTTCCAATCTTCTTACGAAATAAGTGTTGTGACGTGTCCGCTTTTGCGCTTCAACAAGAGTCACCACATAGCACACCATTATTTTAGAATATTTCAGGAATGATTCTATCGTAGACGATCGTACCTAAGGCAAATACGGCATAGTTTTCTTTAACTTGCAGCTTCTTTTTTTTGAAATTTTCACACCTTACACCACTTGAGATGCAAGGGATGTATGTATCAAACCAAATACCAAAAAATCCTAAGATGAATTTACCTTTTACTACATTGATCGATACAGAATGTTTATCTTCATTGAGTGTCTATTTTTCTGTCCAGCTGTCCTCTGGCCTGTTCGCGTGATTTCGGCCCAGGTATTTTCTGTTCACTCCCAAAAGGCCGATCAGAACTTTTGAGAAATTTCGAAAAAATTTAAAAAAGAAAAAATCGCCTAGTTATACACTCAAACATGTTTTTGTACGGTAAATAGGGACCGCATAAAAAATGCTTCTCGCACACAATTAAAATGAATTTTTTTATGCGGTGAACCGGCATCCGGGACATAAACGTACAAAAGCGGGTTTGAGTGTAGTATATTCGAATTGATATGAAAAGCTTTTCAATCTACTTCTATATCATTTGAACTGCCGAGGCAAAAATTTTAAATAAGCCGCGCCACCCGTATTTGAGTGACGAATAGTATGTATTACGGATGATATTTCACAGAATTCCATACTCTATGTAATTGTTATAAAAATTTATTCGAAAAAATATTTACAATGGAATGCTTAAAAGCAGTCCATACAAAATTGAGATCGATGAAGGCAATCTGGACGAAATTAGGGAAACAATTATGGCACAGAGAGATGTTAACTATACGTTACTACTGAAAAAAAAAAAAAAATTGATTCAGAAGAAATAATTTTCGAGTCTCAACTTCGAGGCTTTCAATTAAACGCATGTAGTCAAGCGTTCTAAGCATGGTGACGCTTAGGAGTTCCTTTCTACGTAAACGTAACAATCTCTTAGTATGATAAGTAACTATTGACACAGTCTCTTAATGCATCGGTATTGTGATGTAGAGTAGTATGAACGTTCTTACGAAAACTAAATCTTTACATAACCATGCATAAAGTGTAATCTTTAAAATTTCATATCAAAAATTGCTCCACTACAGTAATTCCCAAGGTATTTGTTTTCAGTTTCTATCAGATCACCGCCAGATCCAAAATACCCGACCCTCTAATTAAATTAATTATATTTCTATTATATTAATTGGATCCAATTTCGATTGTATAGACCTATTTTTTGGACTGTATCACATATAAGGCTTCTCTCGAAAAGTGAAACCAAATTGTTCATACCTTATAGTGAATATAGATGAAGAATACAACCATCTTTGGCGAGACAATTAGTGCTGTTAAATTAGGATCACGTCAGGCTCCTTTTTCCGCTCTCTCTCGTGCAACAAAAATTTCATAGTCGAGTAGGCGAGAGGCGTGACTACCAAGTCGATGTTCGCGGATTGAAATTTCAGTGCGCTTCGACTACGCTTGCACGTAGCTGAAATGAGTGCCGAGTACAATCGATAAGGGCATACACGCAAGGCCGCACCTAGGCTGCGCCCACTTCCTATCTTCTTTCCGACAATGACCGTGTTACATGTGTACACAACATCTTCCGTATGATTGGTCACCCATTTTACAAATAAAGAAGAAAACATGGCCTTAAACATGGAAACAAGGCACAACCTTTAAAATACTTTATGGGGAAAATAAATAAAGACTTGCGTTCGGCAAAGTGGTATGGGCTACCTAACGGTCGGTATATAATGTCTTTACTTACTTTTGTTTATATTTAGTTTCGGCCTGCTTTAAAGATTTTACTTTCCACCACCAACTTTGTCCGACGACAATAAAGTTCCTTTTTATTATTTTACTTTCTTTATATAAAACTTTTAATGCACACGACGTAACTTCTATAATAGTAACTATGATATTTTATTTTAGCATAAATCATACATAAAAACTAAAATAAAAATAATAAGCAGAGACGAGAATCATGCAAATATATGAGGAACTAAAAAGAAAAAAAATACATTCACTTACAGATTATTTAATAAAGTTAGAAGTTGCGAAAAAATTACGCACACAACGTGTAAAAACGAATATACCACGTATTCCAATGGCGATTGATATTATAATAATTCACAATACCACAGATTTTAGGCCTACTTAATATGTTGGAAAATAACATGGTGACAAGCTTTTTTGAAGAACTCAAATAATAATTGCTTTCTGCATATCTCTCCCTAAGCTTCACGTCTCTACTTGTGCAATTTCGATTTTGGTAACGCAAAACGTTTTATAAATCATGCCAAACGTCACAAAATAAAGCTAGAAGTAACCTTTCTATCATCGTCTGACATGCTCTTGATGTTAATATCAATCAGCTCAGACCTTCGTGGCTTCAACGACAGGGATGATTATCATTAGATATATGTACGAAAAAAACAAATCGGTCAATAAGCCTAGAAATCGATCCATATTATAAATGGTATCTCTTATGTCAAACTTCTATGCTATTTCGTACTGTATTCATCGAGTGCCATAAAGTTGTAAGAACCATTGGATTGTTTCTATCGCTGTTGAGGTATGAAATAAAATTTTGGTTGATGAATGAAATAAAATTTTGTAGACCAAATATTTTTATCATGTTATCCCGGGACTTATTGATCGATTTATTGAATTAAATTACGAAATGGAAGTGATCAAGATTTTCATAACTGATACAGACTTATGAATAGCGCTGCTACCATTGTCCAACAGCTTCGTTCGACTATAGTCCATCCTCTATCAAACGCATACCATGGGCGATTGGGCGATAAAACTCCTCTATTATTCAAGTGTATTTAACGTATTAGCGAAAAACAGGTGAGAGTGCCACTTTTTATATGTAACTAATGTATGTATCCCTACGTCGGTTCTGCAGGCTTATGCTGGTAAGCCACTTTAGGTGTAACCAAGCGTGTGTATGTGTGTCTATCAGACTTAATTTTATGTAACCATATTGTTGTACCAATGTTATCTGACCAACGTAATCGTAAGTCTGGCTGTGTTCTTTTGTGTTTAAAGCTGTTATCTAAATAAATTTTAGGACAACCACTATAAGAGGAATGGAGGCGTACGAGGCATGTGTATGTGCCATAACTGAGCACGCTAGTTCTTGATATGTGGAAATGGCTTTATATCTTTGCTCATGGACACTCCTGGTACGGAAATTGTGTGAACTTACCCCTTATCGGATATGCGGATAAACCAAATCCTAACCTATCGAACGGAGATTCTATGTGTCCCTAGAGCCTTTTAATACCCATCCCGTCCGTTGGTGCATATATGAACGATTGTACTTGTCAATATTGCTCTTGTTTTTATATAGTTTTTTGCTTACATTAAAACACACACGTTAGTTTCTTACTATCGATCAATAAAAGGTCTACGTCGCTTTATTTAATAAAATTTTCGATTTATTTTCTTTATAAAATACCAATAAATACAACTTTTCTCTATGCAAACGAAGAGACCTGTTATTGGGTGCCGTTTACCTTTGGGACGGTGGTGAAAATTAATTTTTTTGTCGAAAATTTTATTCTATTCTTCACCTACTTTCGTATTAAATAACTAACAATTAGACTTTGCAGGCACATATAAAGGTTGCCATATATGCGCTTAAGAAGGAGAAATTAGGAGGCAGTTCATTTCGATTCAAATTTTTGCCCGACAACTTAGGCAACTCAGCGACTTATATCAAGAAGTTTTGAAACAAGAAGTATTTCGTTAGAAAGTCTTAAAAGTTGCCATACGTAAGTTGATCACAAAATAAGCGCACAGGCATTAGACAGGCAGAGACATAAGTGAGCAGGTTGGATAGAAAAGCTGAAATCGATTCAAAATAATATTCGAAATCGATTGATTATATTTTTTTGCTCAATATATCTTTTCGTTGCGAAAGTCGTCGGAAAGTTTGCTTCCAATAAAAGTTGAAAGCATTTAGTAAACCAAGGAATTTTTATAACATTTTTGGTCTCATTTCCGTTTTGATCTTTTTATTAATCGAACAAGTTCTCCTGTCATCCTGTCAAAATTATATTAATAAGAAAATTTTAATCAATTTGTTTAATGATTTAACAAAAAACTTTAAATGCCATAAATGTTGATTATGGGAAACTAATTGACAAACGTTAATAAAACTTAACTTTAAATAGAAAGCTGAAAAAGAAAAGTGTTTAATGAAAACTTTTTGCTACATCATTATCGGGTCTATGTCAACGATTGGACACCGTATACGACTCGCAAGTTCAATATGTAAGTAATAAATGATGAAAAGTTAGCGAAGTTTAGCGAAAAGGTCCACTATATGAAGAAAAATTTGATTGTAACACATCTATAGGAGAGAGTCAACTTTGTAGTTCATCCTGATCAGTTTGTACAAAATGGTAAATTTAATGCAAAAAATCTTCTTTCAATTTATAAGGTACCGCCATGTAGAAAGTCGATGAATTTCAATTCCTTTGCAACGTTACGGGTAACAACGCATAAAGTCAATACAATTTAGTCCCTAGTAATGTGTGTGTGTTATTATGAAGAAACATATTCCGATACGTAACTGTTATGAAAAATAAAAACATAGCGTATGAGAAGTAAAAGCTTTTTTAATAGAGCTTAATTTCTGCCCGAAGAGAAACCTAAACAAAAAATATTACCTTTAAAAGCTTCAATATTATTTAAAAAAAATCTTTTTCATGCTTCTTAGCTGATTAAAAATTTATTGATTTTGAAATATTGTTTCTTTAAAGATCAAACCACGGCTGCTTTACTGCATGCAAAATGACTGACTGCCTGTGTGGTTCCGCTTTACACTTCTTGCGTATGAATAATAATCAAAGCTATTCGCCAAGCGCTCATACGTGCCGTAAATTCATTTCGTTTCATTTCTTTTTCTGCTTCACTTATTCATCAGAAAATGTAAATAATTTTTATAATTTTCGTATGTGTGTGTTTTGTATTGTGAAAATTTTTGAAAGTAGAATACCTTCAGTTGAAATATCACCTATGCCTGAGGAATGTTTTTTCATGTATTTCATAAATTTGAGAAAAAAAAATTATTTTGAAAAATCCTTCTTCATTTTTTTCTCTCTCTTTTTTTTTTATTTGACTCCTGATTAAAAGCTTTTCAGCAGTAAACGTTTAGCTTTTTATTTCCTTGTTAAGTTGCATTTCGTATATAAGAGAAAGCTTCAGCTTTCACTGTTAAGGAGCTAAACTATTCAGTTAAGCTTTGACTTTCTATTAGTTCACAACGATTCAAAGCGGTCTAGTGGCAAAAGTAACGCATCTGTATTATCAAAAAAGTAAACAAAATATATATATGTATATATATGTATATATATGTATATGTATATATATGTATATATATATGTATATATATGGAGAGCAACACTGCTAATGAAAAGATAGAGAATATTTTTGTGTGAAGCTAAAAAGTGAAAAGAAAAAAAAAAAACAACTTGACTTCATCATAAATCAAGACATCCTCTCGGTCTTCATATGTGTGTATGTATATACGTAGTACAATACTTTAATCTGTGATTTAATTACTCATTTTTGGCCTATATATATTTATATTTCTATGGTGTTTAATATTATTGTTATATTACAACAATATAGTTGTTTGTATGTATTATTATGGTGTTTGTTGGCTGGTTGGTGACTAACCAGCCCACAGCAAAGCCAGGCGAGCAACTTAATAATCACTATGTGTATGCGTTCTACACGATGAGAATGCAAATATAAACGATACATTTATCGTAGATATCCCTCTGATTAAATGCGGTTTCGTGTATACGCATTAAGTAGTGTTTGTCCCGCACAGTTTAAACATTTAATGAAAGTCTAAAATACACCTCTAGACGCTTCCCTTGATTAGTGCGAGCTAGTGGCCATGGGGTGAGGGGTATCGTTCTCACATGCTTAAGTCTCTGCGTATGTTTGTTCCCTTCATTCATTCAGGCTTTATATATATAAATCCGAGAAACCGAAATTTCTTTAAAATATCTGTTTGCTTTAAATATCTAATATATTTATGTGTATATATATAACTTAAGAGAGAGATGTCTCAAATAAAAGAGACCGTTTATTTTATTCGCATAAAATCAAAAATTTTTCAATTTTCGGAACAAATTCAACTGAGAGTTTGAAAATCAAGTCGAAAAATCTTGTTTAATATAAGTTTTAATAACGTTTTTGTCTTCGTATCCGATTTCTAACACTTGAAGAACTTTATTCAATAAGTTTTACAGATGTACGTCAGTTATTCTCCTATGATATATAACGGGAAAAGAGAGCAAACAAAAGACATGGAATATATTTTTGTGTTTCGTTTTATCTACAAAATTTGTTTATGAACTTTTATGAAGAAAATGTGTTGCTGGTTATTAAATTTTCTTAATATTTTTAAAGGGGGTTAATGGAAGTTTTATGTGTCGGCAATATAAAATGTATATGTGTCGCTTTCTTTATTCGATTCTTGGTAATAAAAATTTTCAAAATGTATGGCTTGTTTTTAAGGATTAGTGGTAGAAACTTGTAGCGTATACTAGAAATGAAAACATTTTGAATTTTATTTTGTTTTAAGTTTCATGTTTCTTAAGGTTGAATAGATGATAAAACTACCAATTGAGAGGCAGAGTTTTAATTAAACGAATTCATTTTTAATGGCGAACAACCAACCATAGTTAATTTCAGTCAGTTTGTTTTTGACTTAAAGAAAAATCGAGAAAATCGTGGTGAAGAAAGGCAGAAAAATAAAGAGAGAGAGAAAATGAGAAAGAGAGAAAGTGAGAGAGTAGGAATGAGAAAGAGAGGTAGTTTATTAGCATAATAATATTTCAATTGAAAGCATGGCTTACGGCACCAGTTATCCAACCGAAGTATATGATTACAAATAGGATGGTTTCCAAATATTAGAACTAGGCATTCTTCGAGAAGATTTGTACCGAAAAACCGGAAAATAATTCGATATTAATTAGCCTTCTTTAAGAATATAATACAGAACTATCTCTTAATAACTATTTAAAGTATGGATATATAACGAAAAGAAAGTTGTTTAATTTACTTTCTCAGAAGTTATTCAAAAAACAATTCACATATATGTGTGCATTGCCGAGGAAAGCAATTAATACAATCTGTTGTGAAAGATATACATTCGGTAAGACATCCATCCTATCGAAAGTGAACTTGCAATATATTTTAATGCCATCTACGACTATAAAGTGTATATAGAGTTAAAATCATGTTGATTGCTTTCGTCTCATTTTTCATTAAAATGAAGCAAGCGAGTGGAAATATGCAAAAGCATAAAAACAAATATTCCGCAAAAAAGTTTGCATTATGATAAGCGCGATAAAAACGTTAGTTTATGAATGGGAAAGGAAAAATGAAAATTTTTTGAAAAATCGACATTTCTGGCCCTTGAAGAGAAAAAAAAAAAAGAAAGAAAGAAAGAAAGAAAAGCAGAAATTTTATCAAATGACACATTTACATAAATTGACTTTAATGGTAACAATGAATAAATTAAATGTGAAAAAAACTGCAGCACATATGCACTCGTATCCCATATCCACGCTTTTAATAATTGTTCAAAGTCATTAAAACCATGTTTTACATTAATTCGGCGTTATCAGCAGCAACAAGAACAGTAAAAGCATTCGAACCGTACATTGTGCTCTCAATTTTGGATTTACATAAGTATATATATAACCCAAATTTGGATATGCATATACATGCATGACCGTTTATTTATATTATTAAACGCACTTTTTATTCGCAAAAAACTTACAAAAAGCAACAGACGTGTACAAGCTTTTGCTTCATGCTCGCCTTTAGATATGAAAAAATGTAAAAATCCTTTTTTTGAGCAATGTATAAAAGAGTTTTTTTTTTGTTTGTGTCTTACGGCTCTGCGACAACATCCAATTGAAGTATAAAACATTTTATATTACTATGTGAAAGAGCTAAGCTCGAGTCGTATTTACAAGCAAGAAATTGCACTAAAAGATCCTTCATTCTATTACCTACGTACATCCATTTCGATAGCAAGTGTATATTTTTCTCGTTTATATTTTTAATAGTCGTTGGTTGGGTTACCGTATACATTGTGGTCATGTTACATATAAATGTATGCATTTGTACATAAGCATAACTCTGCATATGTATTATATAATTGAATTTTTGATAATATATAAGCAAAAATAAAAGTATGTTTTATATGTGCATCTTTTGCGTATTAAGGATTAGATCATATTGGCGTAAGGTTACGTGAGGAGAAGCTTAGGTGTGGTCGCTTGCAATTAGGTGCTATAAAATTCTTTTCATAATTTATATAGGAAAGTGTTTACATTCAGTTTGGGCCGAATCTTTTCTCTTGATTGATAATTGCATCTACAACTAGAACCATATGTATCTACTACGCTTTATTTATATATGGTTTGATTGATAATTATCGGCGAACATTTGAATCCTTAATTCACTTATTGTCTTTTCAAGTTAACCCGATGAGAAAATGAAAATTTAAAACTGTTTCGCAGACGGACGAATAGACAGAAGGTTCGGATATTTAAATCAATTACGCTTTCTCTCATTATTCGTGCATATACGTATTGGGTATACATATGTGGTTTTCGCTTCATATTTGCGAATACAATTGTTCATACTATTTGGCCACTCAAAGTAATGTGCTATATAGGAACTGGTCGAAGAGAGTGCTTCGATTCGAGCCATTTTCAATAGCGCGCGTCGCAGGTCTAAAACATATTGATCTGTCGAATTACATCGAAAATATCTTCAAAATTTGCGACAAAAATAGCAAACGGACAAACCGATGGGCAGACATACAAGCTTAAATCGATTCAGAATCATTTCCTGAATAAAAATAATAAAAGATCGGTCTATCTCAACTTATTCTAGGTGCTATGTACATTCGCACAAACTTAATACAAACTTATGCCATAACTGCTGCAGCGTATAAAATTTAAGAATCCACCCAGAATTATATTTATTTTACAAAGTAAATGTTATTATTTAAAATATTTTGCATTTTATTACAATTTACATACATATTGAACAAAATCTTCTGATCGCAGCGATAAATCGGTCAATAAAAGTGAACTTCTGCTGTTCACTGGAAGCAGTAAAGAAAGGAAAAGAGGCAATGACGTCCAACCTTTGTATATTGCTCATTATAATATGACGACAACGAGGGGCTACTAAGAGATCCTCACGTAATAGTTGCATTTATTTTTCAAGACCATATTACGAAACTAATATGTTCACATTTTTTGAAATTAGGATTTCGCTTATATCGATTATATATATATTCGATTAAAAACAAACAAATAAAATAAAATATTTATTACGTTATACACGATGCCAGATGGAAAAATAAAAGCGTTTATCTGAGTAGAACGGCAGAATCTATCTCATTCAAAATATTTTGTTTAGCAAAGAGAATACGAATTCCGTTGTCGAAAGAACAACTGGTCATTTGCGGCTATTGCCGCATGGACGGAGCATCTCGTAAATCGAGCCCATTCTAGTTCAGCTTCATTTATCTGCAAGGTTCTGTTTGTTCGCTTTTATCATAGTTTCGTTTCAATAATCGCTCTAAATGGGCATGCCAATGATTTTTTGCATATCCGATATTGAATCGGGTCCAACTTATACCAGCCGTTAGAAAGCGAACAGGTCAAGCCATATTCAACATGGAGAAATTACAATTTCGCTCATGATAGCAAATAAGGCAATGCCGTCTCTTAAAAACCGATCTGTGTAGATGTTAAGGAATTTATTACAAAAGCTTAGCTTAGAAATCGTACTAAGAGAAATGTCTCTTTACACGCTTTCATAAAACAATAGAATTTCAATACTTGCTTGTATTCTATTTATAACATATAATACATATACACAAAAATATATATATCTACAGAGCGCCAAATTACGCGCCGATTCAGGCATGTTAGTCTATTCGTTTGTCGTTGGACTACCCTACGGATGCCAGTATTTCGATTAAGCATATTAAAATCTTTTACTGCGAATCACGATGAAGTGTTGCAGCCCACAACTGCTTTGCATAAAAATTAAATAACTTTTCGCATTTTTCACACTACGCAAACAATAAAGTAAGGCAATGAAATTTTCTACAGGTATCTTGTTTTAATGTTAAGGTCTTCTTTCAATGTCATAGATAAAGCTATTTCTTCTTTATCCAAGTGCACTGAATAGAAGATTGAATAAACTAAAACCATTACAAAAAGCACGTTCCTATGCTCTATTATATGGAGTGGGCACGGGTAAATATATATATTCAAAATTAAACTTTCTGTCGCATAGGCGGGTCTTTGAAAAGTTTAGTTCATTTCCAAATTCTTTTGCAAACTTGTAAGTTATGTCTTCATTTTCGCTAGCGAGCAAATATTTACCACAAATATAATACTACACAGTTGCCCAGACAGACAGACGGGCAGACGGACATGTTTAGATGCATTGCAAATTTGAAACTGCCCAAGAATTTATATACTTTATGAGGTTTTTGAAGCTTGTTTCTATGTTTTATTGCCAAGCAGATCTTGAAGGTGTTGAAAAAAAATTACATTTTGATACACTACATAGGGTAGGCGTTGTCAATTTTTTTTCTTTAACGGGTGGTACAGCATTCAAATTTTTGTAGATTTGTATAAGCTAAAGCTTTTGTGTAAAGAGAAAAAACCAATTTCGAATTCTTTGTGAAAAACAGAGATATTCTCAGTTTACGTCGTGCTGTGCTGCTGTCCCTTCGACCGATTTGCCCCATTTTCAATACCAATCTGAGCGGAAGAGTTTCCAACTTTAAGATCGATAGCCTCATATTTGCGGCCACTAGAACGTCTACAATGGGTATTACAAAGACGGATGGATGGACGGACCGACGGGCATGCCTAAATCGATTTAGAATTTGTCGCTGATCAAGAATATATATATTTATTCGTGGGGTCTCTGATGTTTTCTTCTGAGTGTTCCAAATATTTTGACAAACTCAACATACCTCGCATCCTTCGGTGATGCATTTAATAAATAATATATAAATGCTGTTCTTTTGCTTACGTTTGTCCTTACTTGTTTAAATTTCGTGATCGTCACAATTTCTCGCAATCGGCTAGAACTGAATCGATATAAAATTAACTCAAACTCTATATATATGTAGAGCATTTAGCTCTTTACAGCAAATTGTAATTTACAAAAATTATTATTATTTGTTTTTTTTGTTTTAAGTTTTCTTAGATCACTTGTGCAAGAAATGTAAAGAAAATTGATTCATTTTTATAAACCGTGATAGAGTTGATCAGTGTTCAAAAAACGAATTGAAAAGAAAAACTTTTTTTAATTGAGAAAACTTTAAACCCTTACAGCCGGACAAGGCCAGCACGCTCTTTACCACTTTGTTTAAAACAATTCCTTATTATAGCTACGACAATAAGTTGCCTCAGGATCATTATAAAGGAGGAGGATGCATTTTTGGATTATAACCTCCATCATAAAATACTAAAAACTTGATCTTCTTATTTTTCTTGTAAACGTGTTTGTTTTATGTAAGTAGGAGGATGATCGCATCTAATGTAAATTTTCCATAGCCGGTTACGATGCCAATGTGTTGCTCCCCACCGATTTTTGTTCAGAAGTAATAAAAATTGCAAATTTTTCATATAAAAACGTCTTTTAAATAAGCCTTTTATAATAACCGAATGTCGAATTGAAACCATTTTCAAAAGTGATTCTCCTTGTTCCAAAATGTTCCAATATACCAAATTTTCTCCAAATAGCTTGAAAATTGCGGCCTATAAGTTGAACGGAAAAATGCGCAAGTATAGACATTAGACGGAGAGAGAAGTTTAAATCGATTCAACGAATGATTCTATATAGGTTGTTTCGTCACAAGGTAATCCATCCGCTCACTCTTCATATATTCTAATCATGTGTGGTGTGAGGTATAAAACAGGCATAGGCGTGTGTTGTTTTGATTAGATGACTTCGAAGCTTACATAGCAAACTATTATTTACGGGGCATATAATTGAGTTGAGATATAATTTTAATATTATCTTATACAACAACAACATTGGACAAATTATAGAACAAAAATTGTAATCTACTTATAAGATTCGTGGCCGTATGTTTGTTGTTCGATTAAGGAACTTTACAAAGAGACGTTATAAAGTCCATACAGAGCTCATATTTTTCATTTTATATGCGAAATGTATGATGAAAAAAACAAGTAAGAAAAATATATGTGGCGGGGTACAAATCTCGCATATCCACGCATTACGAATTTTGCATTCTATTCGGCAAATTCTTTTATTTGATACCCATATCACTGGTATTATTAATAAAAAATTAATCCACCAGGTCGTGTTGTCTATCATATTCATTTTAATATGAACCCATTTTTAGGCAGTCAATTGATAGATAATTTAAGGTGTGTACAAAACAATTTTAAACATTCTGTTTTTTTGCCTTATGATAAATAAGCATAAACCTCAAAAAAGTGAAAAAAACAGTACAACAGTGCGTTTCGTAAAGTAAATGTGGAAAATTTCAGCCTTCTAACTTTAATAATTTCCGAATAACGAGAGAAAATCCAAACAATTTTGTTAAAAAAACCGAGTTGCGTTCAGTTTACGCCAATTTTCAATACCAACCTGTGGGCAGAAACTTCCAATGTTTCTGCCAAATTTAAGGTCGGCATCATAATTTTTCCGACGAGGAGAGTGCCAACAACAACCAGGCGGACAGACATGGCTAAATCAACTCAGAATTTCACGCTGATCACGAACATATATATATATATAATTTATAAGGTCTTTCAAGCTTCCTTTCGGGTGTTACAAAACAAAATGAGTATACCCCTATCTTATAGTGGTGGGTATAATAATAAATTCCAATAAAGAAACATAAATATAAATATTATCATTTTTTAATACGGCAGGTTTTCTTTCTTCGTCTTCTTCTTCCTATGGGATAAGTATTCTTCATAGTTTTCATGAATTTTTATTTTCTCATCCGCTCTGTTTGTTTGCGATGATCTTCGTTCGTAAGGCAAGAACTTGACGACATATTGAAATTCTACCTAAGCTATCCGAATTCTATATAGTATTGATTTATACTCTGAATTCGATGGAGGGCGGGAGAAAAACGCGATTATTATTACACGTTTCCTTCATTGAAAATGTTACTAATGTTAAAGCAATAGTTTAATACGTTTACCCCAACACTCTACTCACACTTTTTAGAGCGAAAACAAAAAAAAAAACAAAAAAAAAAAAACGAAGAGGAAGAGGAAGAAAAATGCCATTATTAATTAATATAAAACCCAAGATTGATATTCGAAACTTTGCTTCTGCAATATTTATAACAAAACAATAATTCCAATCAATTTTGTAGACAATTTGTTTACTAACAGGAAAATAACATCCGTATTAGCAGAGATAAGAAGGCGTTTACGTAAAAAGCATGAAGAGCGGAAGAGATTAAAGTGTCAAGTCTGAAGACCAATTGAAATGAAACTGATTTTTAAATTTAGTGTAGCGAAAGAAATTTAAAAAAAAAAAAAAAACAAAGTAACGACAGAATTTTGATAGTAAAGTAATAAGTTTTGTTCTCTTTTTTCTTTTCACAAAGGACGTACTAATACATTTTATGGGAAACGCCGAAGCATACTTTTGCGCGCTACAAACATTTAACTAAACACAGACTTAATAACAGGATCTCAATGAAATGGATAAACACATTCGTATTGAATATAACGTATTGATATGTTATGCCTGCGACTTCACTCTTCTTTTTATGCATTTAATGTGAAAAATATCAATTCATATATAATTTGAATCTCAGCGAAATCAAACAGAAAACTTTTACATATAAACAAAAGTTTTGTTTCCCGAATAGCGGATTCTCATCGAAATGCGCGTAAACACACACACTTAGCCTCATTTACCCCCTTAGCCTTAAAAGAGAGAGAGAGAGAGAGAGAGATATCATCAGAAATTCTTTTGATTTTTTGCTAACAATGGTTTTGAGAATGTTGTTGTTTTTTATATTTTTTATATGTTTTATTTCTGTTTTCTTTTTGCTTGCATTTATATTTCACTTATCTGATATAAGTACGCAGCGATTTGTTTGGTATTATTCAAAAAAAAAAAACATGTTTAAATGGATTTTTCATGTATGGGGTACACACGCAGCATGTATTGTATGAATTTATAACAATTTCATGACGGATGTGTGCATGAATGAATGATGGTGAAGCGGCAGGTGCGTGAAATGTATATAGAGACGATGTGTACGCGCATCAAAAATGTATATCGTGTACACATAAGCTACTGTGTGAAACACCATTGAATGCATAAAATATTTTTTTTACGGAAATTTAATCAAATTTTTTAACACAATACAATTATGCATTTTTCCTTTATTTACATACACACGTATATATATATATATATATATATATATATTTATATTGTATTATTGTATATATATATATATACATATATATATATATAGCATAGTATAAAGGCTTTTAACAATAATGAAACTGAAAACTTTTTAATCGTAGATGTTGCCTTTACTGTTAAACAAAAAACAAAAATCTTCTAGAACCTTACACTGCCTTTAAGCAGAAATTCGGACATCCTTTAAAGCGCAAAATTGATGATATATTTGATCAGTTTTAATAGATAATGATTTCGATATTGTTTGGCCCGCGATAACTAAGGAGTATGTGTTCATAATTTCTTTTGTTCATATATTTTTCAATTTAATCTAGACATTAGTGACCCCGCTCTCCGGTGATAACATCCAGTCATATTTTAACGTACGCTAATGATGTTAAACTGTTTTCTTCCTTCTCCTTGGAATCGCAATCGTATCAGCTTCAAATTGATCTACATAAAATTGGTGCAGAACCTCTCTTTCTCAAGGTTAGGAAGTGATTCAGTACTGACTAGCTTTATCAATTCACACAAGATGGAAAAAGTAGATTCGTTCATCGTTTTTGGGCGTTCTATTGGGCCGAAGATTGTGTTTTAATCAGTAAAGCTAGGGTAGTGCTAGGATACGAGCTAGGATACGAGAAAGGCAACGTTTTATGTCAAAATCATATTCCGGCATGCAATTCGATTTGTTGCATCTCAGCACAAATAATGTGGGAAAAAATCAGGTGAATTTTTCGTTTCAACTTCGCGTTTACTATGAAATTGATTTTTTTTTTTTCTTGTTTTTCGGGCTGTTTGAGTTTTTGTATTAATTGTTGTAGATTTACACGTGTTGTACGTTTCGAAACGTACAAAAGTGAATGTTTGATTTTTACGGCATTTATGAAACAATGATTTCTGACTAACCAGCAGTCCGTCATTGCGGCAAATGAGGTTTGGATGCATGCACACCTCGCAAACGAAAATCGTGAAACAGGTGAAGCAAGACCGAAAAAGCCCCGGCATAGATTTTCAAAAATCAAGATCACGTTGACACGTTCCTCACGTTACGCGAGTGTTACGAAGGCGACGAAAGCAATAAAATTTGCGATTTAGAAAAATAAATAAATTTATTTTCATTTTATATTATAAATGAATTCACTTCATTTGTTTTTCCGACTAGTGTAAAGGTATCTAGATGTTTGGCTTCAGTAATACCAAATATGCTCGTTTAGTTTTTTAGTGTCCTTTAAAAATTCTTCAGAATTAATAAGCTATGATCAACAGAATTTTGTAATCGAGCCAATCATTTCATTCTTCATATCATCATTTCATCAAGAGATTCCGTTTAGGATAAATTTACGTTAAATTCACATTAATAAGCTTACGTTGTACACCGTAGTGCAATGAATAGGCAACCAGTAGTAAACATGATTAATTCCTACAAGATTTATGTATAGCTTGTTTTCTTCATTTAAGTATTAAATTTTGTGTGTATTATACCCGTCATCGGAGGATAAAGGTATATTTCCTTTGTCAAAATATTTGTAATATTGACAACGAAATTTCAAAAACTCCATAAAGTATATATATTCTTGATTTGCATCAAATTTTGAATCGATTTAAAAATGTCCGTTTCTTCATCTATTGTAAATATTCTCCTGGTCGCAAAAATTAAGCCATCGAGGTTAAATTTAGCAGAAACGTTGGAAGGTTGGCATAGAAAGTGGGCTAAACGGCCCAATTGAAGTGTATGTCTAGTGGATTAACTAAGCTCAGAAAATGGGAAAAATTGACCACGCCCACCAATTTCATAATCGCAATATCTGTGAAAAACCTTCTGCCCTTCGTAAAAAGGGAGATGCCGTCCACAAATTTGCAAAAGAATTTGAAAATGGTCTAAATCGGTGAAAGGACACGTTTATAATGCAAAAGCTGAGAACATCTTCACTTGCTATGCGCTTTGTTCACTATTCAAAGACTATACAGGACATACGATAAAAATTTGCACCTTTATGCAACAAGAATAGAAAAAATCAGCTCAACCTATTCAATAGTATGAAAATTCGTTTCTTAAGGGCTTCTCAGAATAACGGTAAAATGTATAAAAGATTTGGTTGCAGCCGTATATAGCATTCTTACTTGTGTTTATTATTATTTTTATTTCTAATTTTTTTGTTTTTTGTGTTACATAAAGAAGGTTAACCTTGAGGACGATAAAGACGCGTATACGTACACGTGTAATGTTTATAAAATTTTTATGCAAACTTTTTATGTTTTACGGCGAAAAGAGCGAAAAAAGTTCGTTGCTATAATTATACTTAATTGATGTTGGTTGGTATTCAGGCCAAAAGAGAGAAAGGATTAAAACAATACAAGACTGTCGTAATAAGCTTTTAATTATCATTAAAGACATGTTGCCTAGGTTAAGGCATGCAATTAATAACCGTGCGCACGTTAAGCCTGTTTTAAGATGTGTACGAATTAGCCTAATTACAAGTATGCAAGTTTTTGAAGTGAGTGCGAGTGAAAGAGAGAAAGGAAGAAGGAGAGAGAGAGAGAGAGAGAGAGAGAGAGAGAGAGAGAGAGAGAGAGAGAGAACGAGAGAGAGGGCAAATATAAATTATTTGCATTCATTTTAAATTATTTACATTCTCTTATTCAACACCGTATCTATGGGTTGATGGTCAAAAAATGTATTTCTTAAGAAACAAAAACTTGACCTAAGATAAAGCTGTAAACAAAGCTAATATACTTCAATCCCGATGAATAAAATAAAAAGTGTATATATAGCGACAATACATCACTAGCAGGTTCGAAAAAAGGACATTTAATTTATCAAATAAAGTGAATCTCTTTATATCTTTTCCTTAAAATGTGTCAAAATATATAAAAAAATGCAAAGAAATTTTTCAAGACATCAAAAATGTGGTTATAAAACTCACAAGTGGGGAAAAATTATATGCAGAAACAATGAAAATTAGTCGTTCTACTATTCAAAACTATTATAAACAATTACAATAACACAAATACCAGAGAGAGTAAGCACCGATCAGGGCCAACAAACAACCTAACATTGCGTGAAAAACGAAATATTATATGAATTGTAACAAGAGAATCTAAACCTAGTGCTGTTGATATTGCAAAAGACCTATAGATAAGGCAATTAGTAATCATCGTGAAAGAGTACGAAATTTTTTAAGATCCACCGCCCCCTAAAACCCTATAAAAACGATCGAAAAAGCGTAATTTGCAGTGACGTGTCCAAATTTAGTATATTCGGATACGATGGTAAACAAAGAATATGGACGAAACCGAGTATGCAAGCGATGTCAATCTAAAATTTATTTCTAAATCTGAAGCACGATGGCTCTGTCTTTGTTTGGGGATGCATGTCTATAAGTGACTACGAAAATCAGTTCGGAATAAAATACCAATTGGCTTATATTTTTCTAGTACTTTTACAATACCAACAGCACCAGGTTTGGGTTCATTTATTACAATGTTTTTCGTACCGTATGTAGACTTTATTCGGCTACTGTATCTATGATTCTTGAATTTAATGAGTTTCGTTTATTCTCCCATTTCAGAATTCTCGCTTGCTTAGTTGTCCTTAAAAACAGTAAGTACTTTAGTTGTCGATTTGAATTAAATTCGTTTTATTTTTAATTTTTATTTACTCATTACTCCTTTCCCTTTTTGTCCGAATTCTCTTCATATTTTCTTACGAATATATGCGTACATATTATATATTTTATTACTATTCGCGGAATGATGAAAATAACTTTATTTTTCTTTTTTTGCTTTCCGTTTCACTTATTTTTTAAGTTTGCCCTTTAACTAAATCCGAAAATATTGTGTATGCTCTCCGAGCAGTTTCTACAAGAAAAGCATAAAACTTTTCTAAAACTTTGTTTTCTTTAATAACAAAAACAATAACAATTACAAAGAAATTCGGAACGCACTTTCTTTAAGTGCATTATAGATAATTATGAGAATTAAGTATTAGTTTGTTGAGAGGAATGACTTGTAGAAATTCTTGAACATAAGCAAGCGATAAATAGTTTTTCCGAAATTATTCAATTGTTAATCTCTGAAGTTTTTCAAAAGTTTTTACCAAAACACTATACTGCTCTTTG
This sequence comes from Glossina fuscipes, assembly GCF_014805625.2. Taxonomy (NCBI): domain Eukaryota; kingdom Metazoa; phylum Arthropoda; class Insecta; order Diptera; family Glossinidae; genus Glossina; species Glossina fuscipes. The sequence goes on along the minus strand of NW_023998414.1, from coordinate 43,971,433 downwards.
TTCTGGTTAGTTAGTTGGTTGCCCTGTTGATTTAATGATTTGTTTTCTTTCGCTCCTTTTCTTCATTATATGATGTATTTTGTGATGGATGGAAGGGAGGACGGGTGGGGTTAGGCAGCCAAAAGGCATTTCAAATTAGATGATGAATTCCTGAAAGCGATGGTGAATTCAGATCTCCGTCATACAATTGAAGAATTATAATTGGTGATTGAATTGCCATCCAGTTGAGGATCATGTTCGTTGCAGAGAGAAATTGAAATGGCAAGCAGTTTGGGTTACTCATGGATTAACGCTGCGCCATCCCTTACAATAATTCGGTATACGGAAGTGTATTGTGAACAACTCGGGCGAATGAAGCAAAAGCTCATGAAGAAACCATCTGTTTTTGTCAATAAGAAAAGAACAATCCTTCAACATGACAACGCGAATGCTTACGCTGAAAAATTAACATAGCAAAAAAATAAGTGAGCTTGAATTAGAATTTTTACCGCACTTACCCTATTGACCAGATCACACGCCATCGAACTATTACCACATTTTCAGATCGTTAGTGCTAGAAAATTTAAAAAGGTTGGAGAAGTGAAAACGCTCATGAAAAAGTTTTTCACTACAAAATTAAAGGATCCGCGCTTTACGCTGGCAATAGTGTGTGAGAAAATGGGGGAAATTGTTTTGTCGACTAGCTAGCTATTCAGGATTTCTTTAATAAGCAAATGTTTTACCAGCCAGCAAAATAAATGTTGATTATTCTTCGGTCCCCCTAATATATATACATATATATATATATATGTATGTATGTATATTTAATGTATAATTATTGAATAATTAAAAATGTCGGCGTATTTGAAGTAGTTGTTAATAGATACATTTTTCTGCTATTCATTCTCTATCGATTTGGAAAATTTCTCTAATTCCCGTATGTAAGTTTATAAGAAAAGAAGAAGCATCAGTCGCATCAGCAGCAGCAGCAAGTAATCCCTTTTCCTTATAAAACACGATTTGTTTTCTGCTTTTGATTTCACTTTCTGAAATTGAAAGCAAACAAAACATAAAAGAAAAGGAAAAGAAGCAAAAGAAGTAAAAGGAAAAAGAAACAGAATAGAATTTCACATTTCCTTGAAAGTGAATAATGAGTGAATACAGTGCATGTTATAATGGCAGAAAGTACTTTATTTTATGATAACAATGCAAACATGCATTTAGCCCTGCATTGCATTCTCTCGCATAAAATATATCTGTATGTAAAGCTCTGCATGCTTTCAAAGAGGGAACTCCAGGGAAGAAGAGTACAACAAGCACGAAATAAAGGTAAATCCTTCTACGTTTGATTGCGTGAGTATGAGATTTAAAAGCAGCATGAGAGCAGTAAGCGTATAAGTAGTTATAACAACAATAACAATAAAAAAATAGCAATACATGCATGCATGTTTCATGTGTAGAACGTTGCACGTATGTACAAAGAAAACGGGAGCATACACAGTTTATACTTATTGTGTTACTGTGTGCCGGGAGAGCGTAACATAAAAAATCAATTCACAGGAATAAAGAAGGAAAAAGAGGAAGAAGAATAAAGCAATAATAGAAATTAGAAAATTTTAAATGAAACCTTCATAGAACCTTTCATACAATATTTCGTATAAAAAAATAAATATATAAATAAAGACTCTACCGCTTGCCAAGAGAAAGTAATAATAAAAACATATTTTAAATAACACAGCAAGCATCGCACTCCTAACTGAGTATAGCTTGCTAGCATTCACTGGTAAGTGGATTATTAAGAAATAGACGAGAACAAGTGAAAACAAAAGTACGGAAAAATAATTTCCCGGTAAGGAAACATTAACGATAGCTAGACGGGTGGGGAGGACCCACATGCTTATTGAAACGCAAAAAGCTACTTTAAATATCTTAGGCGTGTTGCAAACATATATTTCTGTAGCTTATTTAATATATTTATATGGTTGCGATATCTATTAACCTATTAATTATCACATTTTTACATCATTTTTCGTTAATTAGATCAAAGATTTTTAGAGCTCTTGAACATAAACATTTTTTAAATGTTTACGCTAAGGGCGATTTAATTTTGCTCCTGCTCTGTCCATTTCATAAGAAAATATGATAATTCACAAAATTATATTTTCAAACAGAGCACAGTCTAGACGCATATCATACATTTTTGTAGCCATCACCGAAGTATCAAAATTTTGTCAAAACGTTTGCAACGACCAGAAGTAAACTTCAGAGATCTCACAAAGTATATACTATATATATTCTTAATAAACATCAAATTCTGATTCAACTTAAACATGTCCCTCCGTCCGTCTATCCTAGGTGAATCTGAGAAATTGATCAGCATCAAATTTATCTGTTAAATTATAGGTCTTATGTTACATAAGCTGCTCGACCTGCTCAAAATAATTTCACTTCTTGTTATCCATTTATTGGGATTTAAAAGTTGTAAAAAATTCAACTTTTCGTATTCTCTTTAGATGTATAAATAAATCATTGCCGCATTCTGTTAGAATGATGAAAATCGGTAGCTAGTGATAGACAACAAACTTGAATATAAAAATTTTTTACGGAAGGATGAGGGGTATATTTGTTTTGTCAAAACGCTTGTAACGCGCAGCAGGAAGCATCAGACACCCCACAAAGTATTTAAATTCTTGATCATTATCAATTTCTAAATCGATTTAAGCATGTCCGTCCGTGTAATTCTGCTGGCCGCAAAAATGAAGCTATCGACCTTAAGGTAGGAAGTTCTTTCACGCTGATTGGTATTGAAAATGGGCCAAATCGGTCGGAGCACACGCCTTAATTTTTTGGTTATTACTCAAAAACTAAAGCAAATAAATGTAGAAAAATTTGAACGCATATTCTATGGACGATACTGTAGCAATTGTGTAAAAGTTAACCACGCCTGTCCAGTAGAATAGTGTATCAAAATGCAATTGCTATGACGCGCAGAAACAAGCTTCAAAACCCCTATAAAGTGTAAAATTCTCGGCCAGTTTCAAATTTGGAATGCACCTAAACATGTCCGCCTATTCGTCGGTCCATCTGTCTGTGTGAGCAAATGTTTAGTGTCTGCGGAAAATATCCTCCCGTTAGCGACAATGAAGCTACTCGCAAAAGATTTTGAAAGTAATCTGAACTTTTCACAGGCCATACTTACAACACCCAGACGCCTATGCGACCACGAAAATTTAGTTCGTTTACTGTTTTTGTCTTTTCAAAGATAACGATGATGGGTACAAAAGATTCGATCACAACTGAATATAATTTTCTTACTTGTATTTTTTTTTTTTTTAATAAAAAAGACCAGTGATGATTTGTCTTGTTGTAAAACGCAATCGATACAGTTTTGATGGACATTTTTTCCATTCCGTTTGTTAATAACCGGGTTGATTCGGCGGTTGGCTACGCCCATTACGGACAAGAAATTATTGACCGTATTTTTGCATTGGATGCGTGGCTATCAATTAAAGAAATTTAAAAAGAAAGAGAACAAAGACAAAAGCCATGAAGGCAGCTATATATTGTTCAGGCCAATAGTTGCATACTCATACTTCTGGGGAATATATTAAAAAAATTTATAGTAAGATATCGGTCTCGTTTATTGTTACGATAAGAAAAGGAAGCGAGAAAAGAGAAAAAAATGTTTTCATACGTTTTGGTTAATCTAACGTATAATTTACATGATTTTATTTGCTATAAGAAAAAAAAAATTGTTAAATTGCTTTAATTATTGTTGCATTTTATTTTCTTTGTTCTTATGTGTACAATAAAAAAATAATAATATTAATAATAATTAATAAAACTCACCCGAATACGGCATCGTATGCGCATTCTTGCGTACATCTTTCGCAGTGATGTGCGGACAAATATTTTTTTAAAATAAAATTATTTATTTGAAATAGTATTTGCTTTCCTTCACTTGCCTTGATTTTTCGTAATTCAATTAACTTCTATTTCCCATTTTGTTAACTCTCCCGCATTTCTTTCTCTCGTTTTTTTTCTCGTTTTTATTATTTCCCGGGCTCTTGTACAAAATGGTTTTCATTTGGTTTAATGTAAAGGAGAGGGGTCAGGATAAGGACTTTATCTTACTTTGCTTTAGGTTTCTTTGCTTCTTGATTTTTATACAATTTTTAATCATTGTCTTTAGCAGGTCGGTTTACGGATGAACGAATTATTTCAAAGTTTTTTTACTTTGAAAATTTCTTGTTTGGTTTATCCGCCTAAAATCTCGTTATATTTTTTCGAATTATTTTCTACCCTCTCCCCGATTACAAGCGTGTCTCTTCATCCTCTCTGTCTTTTTTCCATGGATGCCATGCTCGAATGCCATTTCGTGTAACTCGATATAATATTTAAAGCCGACTTAACGATTGCGACCAAATCTTTTAGTCCTATTACCCGTCACACCCTGTAAATGATTGAAAAAAGGAAAAATAATAAATTTTCATATTCTATATTATTTGATGGGCGTGGCTGGATTTTGATATCGCTGTAGGATAATCCTGTAGAAATTTATATCGTGTATCTGTCGTAGTCTATAAGGAAGGAGCAATGCGGCAAGGTGTTCTCAGATTTTGTTGCATTATGAGCGTTTCCTTTCACCGGTCTGGAATGTTTTCAAATTATTCTACAAATTTGTAAGCGATATATTCATTTTGGCCAAAGGCAGAATGCTTTTCACATATACAGACAGACGGGCAAACGAACCGACGAATATGCTTACATGCGTACGCGAATTTCAACCTGCCAGAACTTGAATAAGGGATTTTTGAACGTGATGACAAATGAATAAATCGACCACGTCTAACCAATTTTATAGTGTGTCATAATTACATTTTGTTCTCTAAAATCTTTATACCGCACAAAAGTTACGTTGCATTGCCCATAAAATATGCGTGCAATCGAATCCGTTTTTTGTGCAATTTCAACACTCCTTTTCGAAATTCATATAGCACTATATACCGGAAATGTATTTTTTCGATCAAAATCTAATACAAACTTTTGTAATCGCCTGATATAATCGGCTGGGGCATAGCCGAGTAGAACACAGTCGCAACTACCAAGTCGGTCCCTGCAGGTTCAAATCTCATACTCAGCTAGCAATGCTGAAAACCGTAACAAACATAACACTTACCGGTTCGGCGCACCTACACCGGGCTGCGGTAACACCTTAACTCCTTCACTCTTTTTTTCCGCTTCTTTCTGACCATCACCGTGATGCACGCGCGTTTAGCTGACATCCCTTAAGTGTTCTTTTTTTTTCGTATTTAAAAGAGAAAACAATTTTGTTTCTCTAACTCTAGATATATCTGTACACATAGGTAAACGGTGGCCATTCACAAGAAATATATGTCTATGCAAAACTTTAGTTTGGTTTCTTCCTTTCTTAACTCTTGCTATGGTACACATTCGCGTGACATAAATTCCTTCAGATCGAGAGAAGTTCGAATGAATATTCGTATTATTGTACGCTGAGTATGTTTGCTTGGACCTGAACTACTATATTCCGCGTTACATTAGCTTAGGATCGGCAAAATGTCATCGAAACAGAACGCAAATCATTTTTATGCCGTGATGCGTATCTACTTTAATTGCTGTCACATAAAAATTGGTTCTTGTGACACAGATTCCAATTTGCTTGTTTTTTTTCTGTGTGTGTGAATAGGTTTTTTATTTTGCAAGTTTCTTCAATTTTGATTCTTTTTGGTTTTTTTTTTATTTTTAACGAACAATAAAAAATACGAAAGAATTGCAATTTCTGCAACAGTAAACAAACAGTTTGTTCGGCAGTCAGTGAGTCAGTCAAGTCAATCAGTTGGTAAGCAAGTCAAGCCAGTTAGTCATTTTAAGTACATACATAGCACAAACAAAGCTATCTGCATATAGGCGCACACATACATCAATGCAACCCTAAAAGGATTTTTGTCATTTATAGTCTTCTTTGCCTTCCGTTTTGATTGTGTGCGAATGAACGTTTTTTTTACGCCATTTTCTGTTTTTTGTTATTTTTATTCGCTTCGCAATCGTAGATGTAGGTTGTGTCAGTTTTTGTAAGCGTGCGTGCAGATATATATATACATATATATGCAGATATATATACATACATATATACATGTGTCTATTCACTACAATTTTTTGACATAAATTTTTTTCCCCTTTATTTATACATATATGTATATAAATGTATAACGAATGAATCAACCAGAGAGAGTGACTGAAGGAATATTTGAGTGCTGGTGTTTTAATGTTTAGATTGAAAGCCCAGCAACGACAACAGAAAAAAAGGAAAAAATTATGGTAGAATCATGTGTTGGTGAAAAAATAGGATTTACGTCATTTACTTTTTCAGCCATATATATATATATATATATATATATATATATATATATATATATATAATCTCTTTCTACGTCTATCTTTATCTATCCTAAACGCACACAAACACAAATACGCACTAATGCACAATTCACAAAGGCTTATTACATAATAGTGCGTGTGCTCTCGGTTTCTTTGATTTTTCCTTTAAATTTTCTATAAAATAATAGCGAATTAGAATTTTTGTTCACATTAATAAAAATGCCAAATATGTATTTGAATTTATTTTTTACTCTCCTTCATTACGAACACTTTGGATAGCTTGAAGTCATCCTTGAATTTCATATATATTCATGGAATTTATGTTATGTAAATATACACGAACAATTACGCATACGGAATATTTATGCAAGCAGATGCTCGTAAACATACATTTGTATTGTATATGCATACAGCCACATATATACAGTTATTTATCTTCTTTGAGGGAATGGTTTTGATTTATTTATTTATTATCTTATCTCATTTCTCTATTCTTCTTGATCTTATTCGCTGGTTTTCGCTTTTTATTTATTTTTATCTTTTTTTGGTTTTTTTACCTATTTTCGTATTCGAATTTTGCTTATGATAAAGTAATATTTCCTGTTTTCATGCTATATGATTTTTTATCATTTTTTTTCTCTTTGGTTTTTGTGAATAGTTATTGAAATAGTCAGGCCCTAACTAGCAGCGCAATGACTATTTCGTGTTCCCATTAAATTTACAACTTGCGCATTAATCAGAAGCATAGTAAATTAGCAGACTGGAGTACATTTTGGATGTCGATTAGCAATAATGACTATACGTAGTATCGAATTTTAAATCAATATTTGACATAAATAACTTTTCCGACTGACAGATAGGTAAACTGTGACTGCACCGATAGAAAATCTTATACTATTTAAGAGGATGTATTTTTATAATAATCACTTATCATAATCATCGATATAAGTATGAAAATCAATTATTTGTTAATAAGTAGTTTACCATATTTTTTTCTATTATATCAAAACGCCCACAACACTCAGCAGGAAGCTTCAGAAACCCTACTAAAAGTATATGTGTGTCTTGATCAATATTTTAGCATGTCCGTCTGTTCATCCTGTGTAATGTCATTCATTCCCCTGCTTGCAAAAATTAGATTGGTATTGAAAACGGTTGAAATTGATGAAAGGACTTGCTTACAGTCGAACATATGTTGAGGACGCCGTAGTTTTCCGAACCAAAAAGGTTCAATTTTTTTTTTTTTTTTGTCAGTACACATAAATTACAACAACGACAACGTTATAAAGTTCGGGTTCATAATAGGGTGGGCCGATTCCAGGGGCCTGCATAGAACTGCAAAAAACGCCCACGCCCATCCATGATTATAGAAATAGCGCGAAATTTTAGGTTTTCGAAGACGGTGAGTATAGAAGAATTCTTCTTCACTAAGACATTGCAAAGATTTCTTTATTCTGTGTTTTAGAATACATTTTTTTTAAATCTTTAAAGTAGCGTTAAGCTAAGAATTCGTACATACTTGAATAGTTTCTCTAACTTTGGCAATCCTGATTCGTATGAAAGGTGAAAATAAATAGAGAATTGATTGACATTATGACAATTGTTTGTTCAGTTGAAAGTAAACCGGAGAATCTATGTCATTTTGTTATGAAATCGCTGCGAAATAATTAAACATGAAATTGGCTACGGATTGGAGAGAAATTTCGACATTTGTGCGGTAGATGCATTCGAAATTGAAGAGAGATTAGCATTTGCGCAAAATTGCACAGAGTTGTTGATCAATGTGTACCATATGTTCATTACAGGGGTGAAGGGAGTAAATTATTGAAAATGAATGAGAGAGACAAGTTGATGAAGAAGAATTAATTGTTATTTTATTTATTAGCTTTGTGCATCTCCACTCAACAAACAAAAAAAAGACAAATTTTAATTTTCTCTTGTAAAGCTAAACTTAAAACGATTATTATCACAGTCGGGCTATTCATAATTCTTAAATTCGAGCTGGAACGCCATACTACGAAGTCAAAAACACCACTGCCGCATATGGGCAATGAGCGGGCCGAGTGGAAAAGTTTATCTTTGCAAAGTATATTAGGAAAAAAATTGAATAGAAAACTGATGACAAACAAACGACAATATTACCAACCACACTACTCGCATGTTAATCCTAACCTTGTTCCATCTCTGTAACAAATCAATGTCGGAAACAATCAAGATTAAAATATTTGCAATACTCCAACTTGGACAGCACATCAGTAGATCGTCAAAAGGTAAATGCCAAAAACTTTCGAATATTCGAAGATTAATTTTTGAAGCATTGAAACTCCTCGAACATGTTCAGAACTGAAACTTGCTAAACTAATCTCTCATCTGCTTTAAGAAAAAAGAAAAAAGAACCAATAGTCCTAGTTGCTAGTTGATCTAAACGCATTAAAATAAAATTTTGTAATTAATTTTAAATTTAATTCATTTGCAAAAAGGAAAAAGAAGAGAAAAAGTTAAGTCTGTTACGTTAAACTCCAAACCATATGTAAGAATTGCAACTTTTTCTTTTCTGCGCCATGAGCAAATTGTAAGCGACAGTTCCTGCCTGCTGTGATTGTAGTTGAGTCAGGCCATTTTGAAACTTGATCTGTTGCCGTCACCTATATATATATATATATATATATATATATAATACATATATATATATATATATGTATATACATTTACGAAATTTCAGCTTGTTATTCGATTTTTGTGGGCGTGAAAATAGGGCAACAACACGGAACGCCTATTCGGGCGTGTGAAATTTCCATTTTTGACAAGCGAGCTCCCAATAGAAAATTTTTCTTTCTACATTTAACTTTAATTTGTTGCTTGAAGGGAATGAATCCCTTAGAAAGCATGCCTTAATCAATTGTTAATTTCATGTCTTGCAACTGCCACGTTGAGATATATCTCTCGCTGGTTACGATATAATTTTTTTTTTATTATGAAAGGATTCAATTAATAACAAATTTAAAAGAGAAAAAAAATACACTTGCTTTTCTAAAATATAGAGAAATTTATAAAATCACAAAGTTTGTCCATGGAAATTAAATGGATGCAGAAGGACACTGATATGTGCGTGTTTTTATATATAAAAATTGTGTAATTTTTATAATTAAATTTTTTTTTTTTTTGATTTTCTTAATTGATAGAATCAGGAAAAAGAGTTAAATGAAAAAGTTAAAAAATCATTATAATAACTATACGGAAGTATAAGAGATTTTAATTCAATTTAAGTATAACATATATGTACATATGTGTGCCATTGTGCAGCATCTGTCACGATAAGGTAGGCGCTCATGTAAGCTCATGTGTCCCCAGCAGCGTCGAAAAGATAAAATATGATCCACTACTATCACTGTCACTAACGCTTTCCTTACCGTACCTATTCAATGTTATCCATGCATACATATGTACATACATACATAGATAGTTCACTTATAGTTGCCATTTCATCTTTCTTACTAGTTTTGCAGGCGTATCTCTATACGTATTTCGCATATTCGTTTCGATTTCGTAGTTAGTTATAATGGTGATGTTTTGCGTATGCTGACGCATATAACCCAAAAAACCAATTACGACAAACATTATGCCGTAAAGGATAAGCAACATGAGTTTGATTATCTTCAACGTCATTTTGAAGAGATGTTGCATTGTGCTACAACGAACGTATGGAATTTACGTGTTCAATTCAGCTAAGATACAGCAAGTTCTGTTTATTGCTGATGGTAATGCCTGAGATATGACACGTTACAAATAAAAACCCTTGAGTCCTCTACCAATACATAAAGACTTTTTTGTCATATTTAAGGAATTTAGGGTAACTTATCACTCAGTTGCAGTGAGTGAGTAAGTGAGTGAGTGAGTGAGTAACATCGCACGTTTTCCTTCCTTAAAAGTTCATTAAGTTTTGGGGGAAAAAATAAATAAAAAATGTTAAGAGGATGGGAGGAACACTAACTATCGCTTTATTCAATTAATATTTTAAATAATTGCGAGTATTTTAAAGCTGGCGCTCTTTAATGTTTTTCATAGTTGTTTTTCTGCTTGACTTAAATTATTATTATTATTTGAGGATTTTTTTTTTTTTGCGCGCTAATAATAAGAGATATCGCAATCAATTTGTATCTGCATTTATGAGATAAAAAAAAAAAAATTCTCATTTAGGCAAACGTTTTTATACATGATATGAATAGTGCTGTAAAATTTCTGCGATGCTGGCGACGGCGACGGTGACGATGATGATGACGATGGTAATGGTAATGATGTTGCCAGCACAGTTAATTGAAGTCTGTCTACATTAAAACCAATAAAATCGCGTTTGGCTCAGCGGCCAACGAAAATAATAATTTTGAAAAACATTTCAATTTGAATTTATTAATAGAAAACATGTTGCGAAGCCAAGGATTTACGAGTATGTGTAAAACGGAGATAGACGGAACAGTGCGAGTGAGAGAGAAAGAAAGTGCAGATACAACAATATCTGGGAAATAGTACGATGGCGTGTTAATTGATTTATGGTTCATAGAGACATAGTTGATGCGTATACGAAAAATTGCGAAAATTTTATACTCTTGAAATCGAAGAAGTTTTTTTCTCAAAACATTTGAAATAATGAAATACAATTTTTATCAACAAAGAGTTTTCTATAAAACCCATTAAATTACAAAACAGGAAACAACAAAATAAATGCATTTTGTATTAAAGCAGCACATAACTGAAAATTTATTGAAATAACATATGAAGGGTAAAAACGAGTGAATTTTTTTGACAAATATAAGAACAAATTTGACATAACAGGACATAGGATAGGAGTACATATGTAGTTGGCAGTTTTTGGTATAGTCATCTGTAAGCAAAAACATATTCAGCCATCTACGAATACTATATATGTAAACATGTCAAAGGCTGTACCTTCAATTTCTGGCACTCGGCTATGATTTTGCGTGGATTTGTTTTCTGTTTATGTGTGTTATTGTGGTTTCCCACTTGTGGTCGATATGCATACATTCATTCACAATGCATTCTTTAATAAATAACTTGAAATATTGAACTAAGAACTCTTTGACAATAACCACAAAATCCACACAATAATACTCCACACAATGTTGTATAGAAATCTATATAATATCTATGAATGACACGGGCAGGAGAGTGTCGACTTTACATATACCACAATACCAGTTGAAAGTCGAAAATGAAAACCACAAATGTTTTGTAATTTTTTATTAAGATTGCTATTAAGGTGGTCGGAAACTATTCACTCTTGAAAATTCGTACTCCATCCATTATTCAAGTTCAGAAATTTATAACTCTCTGATTTCGCAATATGAGTAAATGAATTTGTCGACTTTCTTTTTTTATTTTTTATGTTTTTTTTTTATTTCCAACTTTATAGCGCTTTTTCTTTTCTTTACAGATTGACAGAAGCAACGCACAATAAAATATTACGGCATTTTAAAGAAAAAAAAAGGAAAAAAACAAAAATGAAGAAAATAAAATACACTTTATATTAACAATTAATGCAAATTCTTAAAGTATAAAAAGAAAAATTGAAAAAGCCGTCGGACACGGCAAGTCGGGGGGAGAGCGGGAACACGTGAAACTCTCTTCCAATGCATATTTTTTATGCTCAACACTAATAAACTTCGAGAACAACTATTAGTTGGTGTTGCTTTGATTTTTGGGATTTAGTGCGTGTATAAATGTACAAGGACAGCAGCTGCCGTAGCAGTCCTCAGCCGCCGCCTACAACGAATGTTGCTGAAGTTGCTTCGGACTCAGCTAGCACAGCATTACCAACATCGCATCTCCAAAATCGGCCACAACAGCAGCAGCAGCAACAATCGTCTTACCCGCCTTTACAATTTTCCTACGCATATTCACAGGCTACAGTAGAGGACGACGAAGAGAACGGATTCAGTTGTCCGTCTGAGAGCAGTAGCGAGGCAGAATACGAGATCAGATCACGTATCTCGACGGCAAGTACTACTTCTACATCTTCTTCGTCTGTCGCGGCCGCTACGGCGGTTGGAGCCCCTCGCCCGCGCCTACAGCGCCGCTTAACGGGTAGTGTACCGGATCATTCGCATGCTCATGTGAATTCCGATATACACTTATTGCGTAAAATCGGTCACATTGCAGCACGTGTGCGATTCTTATCTAAACTATATGGTGACTTCAAGCTTGTAAATCCCTATAGCCCTGCTAAACAGAGGCGTTTACTGCAAGAGATTATACTTAAACATTCAATTATAGATCCGGAACGTGAAGGCAACAGAGTAGAAGTGAAACTTCGTTCTGGCACTTCAGGCAACGGTTCGTTGCGTAGCTCGACACCGGCCAGTTCGGTGGCAAGTAGTTATTGCTGTTTGCCGCAAACAGCGGAGAGTTCGTTTGACGACGACTCCGTAACGAGTACAGTGCGTCGTAAATCCTCAACCCCCATAACAGCGACTGGTTCGATTGTTTTACTTGAAGATTTGTTAATACAATTGTATGAAGACCGTCGCAATAAGGTCACCGTGATACGTAAACGTTATAGTAGGCGTAACAGTGCCGGAGGGGCGCTGGCTCTAACTAAGATACCACGCAATCATTTAATCATAATGAGCAGTAAAACAGCTAGCAGCAGTGTTGAACGTTTACTACAATTGGATAACGAAGAAGACGGTGGCGTTAACGGTGTCAGCGGAAGTCCGAGTACCGATAAATTGCCAAAGGTCGGCACATATTTAATTAATGCAACAGCGTCTAGTCATCTACAACAGCACGTGCAACAACGCACTAGCAACGCTTTCTTACAACCTATACCGGGTGATGATAATCTAAGGCGGCGACGAGCTAGCGACTGTTCCACACATATAGGACAGACGCTTAGCAATCAGTTGCAAATAACATTGAAAAATAATAATTGCACGAAATTACCGTTACATCGGGGTAGTTGTGGCGCAGCCGGTGAGCATCTATTGGCTGCTAATTCTATAGCCAATCGGCAAACTTTAATATTGAGCAAGTCATGCAGTAATGTCGACGCTAGCACTGGACAAAGTAATGCAGCTTTTTATGCCAGCAGTGATTTGCGTACCATAACGGGAGCAATAGCCGCAACCGGTAGTTGCGGTGGTTCTTCGAGTATCGGTACCGCGACGACCTCAGCAGGTATTGGCGCTGCTACTGGTGGTAATGGCATTGGCAATGCTAATGGCAACAACGAATACAGTATTGTGCAACTCAACAACACAATCATACAATGCCACTTTAATGATGACGATTTTCGTGCTTTGATCAAGGATCTTAAGCGAAAGATCGAATACACGGAACGCTTGAACTGGTTATGTAAGTAGCATACACGAAAAAAAGTTTTTTTTTTTTTTTGGAATAATTGCATCTTCCACTCGTTGCATTTACCAGTTTCTTTTAAAGAATCGAATCATTGTTATTTCATCGCCGCCAGCTATCCTGGAAACGATATTCACAAAATGCTTGTTTTTATGCCTTAGCTGAAAGTTTTTGCACTTGAGGATAGAACTTCATTTTGCTGAATAGCTTTGTGCATTTTTTTTAGCTTTAATGCTTATATTTACTGATTTCCCGTTTTCAATTTTTTCGTTCTGATAATTAGCTATTCCCGCATCACTGAATATTTCAAAATGTTTCGCCAACGACTGATTGTATCTAGGGAAGGTTAAGAAAATGTTCAAAACTTAAAATTCAATAATTAAAAAACTTTGAGAAATAAACTAAATATAAAAAGTTTTTGTATATAAATCCTTACATTACAGGAATAATCAACGGTAAAGTTTTTTCATTTTGACACTTTAGACATTTTTTTGGCTTGAGCTTGTACTGCGCATTATTACGATAAATGGCTTGTTAAGACTATGTTCAGTAAGTTTCGTATTAGATTTGCCATTCATTCTAAACCAATTGTGGGTAGTTGGTTGAAATTTTCAAATGGGGAAATTATACGTGTTCAAGAAGTTTTCTATAGTTTATTAATCATATTTTAAATTATTAACAACTATTTAAATCTCGGTCTGTAGAAGTATAAGTAATTTCTGGAGAAGTCTGTAGAAAGAGTAACGAAATCGGTTGACAACTTTTTTTTAAATTCTTTATTCAATTCGTTCCTTAATTAATTATTTTCAAAGACAATTTCTACGGTCATAATCGGGCAAAGTTGAACTTTACTAGTTCTACGCTAACTATTTCGTCTGATACAATTCTGCATCACTTTACCCCATAAAACATCAAACATTAAATCTTTTTGCCATACGAAAGCTTATCCTTACACCTATCTTGCATTAATTTTCATCATAAAATGTTCAAAAATCCTTGTTATGTGCGGGGCAGAGGTGTGCAAAATGGGTTTATGAAAAAAAAGTCAATTTTCTCAAAGAAAGGAAAACGGTCCGGAACCGGAGCTAGTGAGTATAGTGAATATTTCATATTTATGTATAATAAATAAATCGAGGCGAATAAAAAAGGAAAAGAGGTTGAGGCAAATAAAAAGGAAAAAAAAAAGACTAATCCATTTTCAATACCGTTTATATTCGGGTATAGGTTGAATATAGAAAGCGGACAGACGGACAGACATGGATAATTCGAATCGGGAATTCGAACGAAATGATATATCAAAGGTTGGGCCTATTATAAGTTCTGGTAACTGGTGTGGAATATAAAAAAATTTGAATACATTATTTTATGCTTAATTCCTTAATACATTTAAAAGTTTGCTGCTTGTTTGTTATCTATCTATTATTATTTGTCGACCATTGTTTAAAAAATTTAAACGCATTTATTGCTTTCAATAACTTTCAATTCATAATAAATTGGATATATATAAATATATGTATATATATTTGTGATACATACATGTTTATGAACAAGGACTTTTTCAAGACAAAAGAATTCTCTGTAGACACTTACGATGTCCACGATATACATGAGGCGATAGTTGTTACTTAAGTAACATTTGTACGTATACGTATATTACCAGTAAGTTGAACATTACGATAATAACAGTAAATAAATGGGTGAGTGAACGAATCATTATTAGAAAAGACAAAAGTAAAGGAATGCACGAGCTGCACAAAATTCCCAAATGACAAAATCCAAAAGAAAAAGAAGAAGAAACAATGAAGCCATGCTGCTTGATTTGGATACAAATCTCAAGTAAACGAACGTTTAGACAAAACAAATTCCTGTAAAACAAGTGCATGCTTGAGTTGACAAAAGCAAAAAAAGAAGAAGATGAAAAAACGCAGACTTATGTGCAAATCAACAATAAAAACGAACACAATACGAACGATATTTTTACACTTCCAAATCAATAAAAAGGAAATACTAAATGAAAGACGTGACGTGACGTGACATACGTATATACATGCGTGTATACATATACATACCTACATATATTGTATTGTAATGCGTCCGCATGCTTGTTTGGTTTTATTGGCGGTACGTGAAAAAACGCAAGACTTATCTATCTATAAAGCGAGGAGGGGCAAAAGAAATGTTTAACATAAGTAAATTTGTGGAAAATGCTTGTTTATATATATATTTCTTGCTTAACATATTGATACAAGAGTTTATAACTTAATCTTTTGCACTGGTTGTAAACATATCAATAAGGGAATCTGTGCTTTTATTAATAGAATCTTTTGCACGTATTAACTGGCAACAGCAAAGAAACATTAATATGTAGTAATTAGATGTAACAAATGTCATTTTAATGCCAAAGTAACTTCGAGACGCCTTAGCGTGGCTGCGTTTAGTCTGCATTGAGAGGATTGTCTTATCAATTCTTACATTGTATATTAATATGAAAGAGCAGATGCGTAGGTATGAAAAGGCTAAAGTCATTTAAGCAGCATATGTACTGCCCTGGTTCCAAATCTTTGGTAAAAGGTAACTGCCATTTCAAAGAATCTATTATGGCAGATGCCTTTTGATCTTTCGACATGTCCAATCTCATTTTCAGTAAAAATGCTTTTATGGGGGAGACAAAAAAATGACCAAATATCATCCGATTCTAGGTTTATTGTGAGAATGAGAGAATATTACCTTTCACCGCTTCTTGTCGCGGAATATTAAAACTTGGTAGTATTTTTCATATAGCGAGCATTCTTTTTAATGAGCCGTCATAACCATTTCCATTTAAGTTCGTCTGTCAGCCAATCATCAGAGAATCAGAGAATTGATCGATTCATATTATTAAATAGGGATTCATAATATTTGAAGACCTGAAGTGTGTTTTTCCATATGTCCACATAAATTTAATATACCCCTGTTAAATGGAAAAACTTATTAATACTGTTACTTTTAATAATTTATTTACATGTTTGCTAGTTCGACGAAGGCATTTTTTTCCAAAATGCCACGCAGCTCATATTTTCAACGTAGTTATCATCTATCTCTAGATGAGAATAATTGACAGAAATTGTAAATTTGAAAAGCGAAAATCTTTTCAGATCTGTCGTCGCGATATGTTACGTATTATGAACGAATTTCAATTTCTTCATCGAGACCACCACCATCATAAGGCAGTCAAACCTATACTGAGTGAATTTGACAGTCAATGATTGAGAAACTCAACTTATTAAAAATTCAAAACCATTTAAAGTAGACAGAGCCCAATAATTGTTTGCATATGTTGTCTACGCTGTCTACGGATATAAAAAAGATTCGCACAAACATTTTTGTCTGTTACTAAAGAAGTATGCTACACGCTGTGCATTCACTCGTGTGTATTTTTTTTTTCCTTTAATTTTGCTCTCTCTGCCTTTTAATTCATTTATACGTTCGGAGATATACACGGATAGCTTGGTATACAAAACCATAGTGGGTTTGTAGTAAACTTCTTATCTTCGTCTGCTGTTAAAAAAAATAGAGAAGAAAAAAAAAAAAAAAAAACAACGTGCCAGAGATCACACGCACATGGTGCCAAGGATTGACTGACATTCGTTAAGTTCGTTTTTTCTTGTCAATAGAGAGAAAAGATTTGTAAAGAGAGCGAACAGTAAGTAAAGTGTCGAAGGGAAATGAAATTGAAAATGAAATAATTAAAGCTTATGCAAGAAGAACAGTAACGAGAGAATAAAACGAAGAATACACAAAGCTTTGTGGTCCCTTTAATTTTCCCTTGTCTGTCGAATATCTTAACTTTCGCGAAATTGGACGCGTAAAAAATCAAGTCTATTAGTTAATTTAATCGCAAATGTAAACAATGTGGCATATATGCTGCTTAATTCCAAACGTAATCCTCGGTGCTGGATACTAAACTGTAAGGAAAACCAGTGACTCTTTACAAACACGAAGAAGGCTATTTATTTCAAGAAAGTATATAATGGCTACAAGTTTCAAACCAATACGTTGTTGTTAAGGTTGATCCAAAAAAAAAAAAAAATATTGTATAAGATCGCCCAGGGGAGCTGCAAACGAAGTATTATCTAGCATACCTTTTAATTGGTGCAAAAAAAACCAGTTAAAAGACTATAGTAGTTCACGCCCCATTATTAGACACAGTCTTTCATTTAACAATGTTTCAAAATAAGGGAATATGGGAAACAGTGGAAAAAGTGGCCCCTTATGAACCATTGTCAAGAGCGTTCGTTCTTGGGCCGAAACACGTTGGATCACTAAATTTTATCAATATATCTCAAAAAATGCCACCTACAGCTTGAACGGAAGAATACGGACAGACGAACAGGCAGGTTTAGTCTATCTTGAGTACTCCTGGGTGTTGCATACCAACGCACAAAGCTATTATATCCTTGTATCACAAGTGTTGTGGGATATAAAAAGCTCTATTTTCTACAAATGGAGTCCGCTACCCTTGATCCATGTTTGAAATACAATTGTCGTCTGTTTAGCAAATCGGTATGAAATTTCTATCAACATCCTTTTATTAATCATTTCATCTATCTTCATGACCAAGCAACGTACTTTTATTCACCGAATCTCTAGCAAAGAGCTTAAATGAATTCATTTTTTAAAGGTAATAAAAACTTCCCAAAGCATAAACGATGTTCTCCATAAAACAGCTGAGAGTTTGGAAAATTTAGAATTTCATTTAGTCGATAAACAAAAGAGCTTTGCGTATTGTGATATCTGGTGTGAGTGTCGGTTTTACTTGTTTGATTGCCGGTGATAAAACTCTTAAAGTGTAGGGAATCGCGTTATGCCCGCTTATATATACGATAGGTATTAGGGCGGAGTGTGCCAAACTTTCATTTGAAAGGAGAACTCTAATACAGTTAATAAGAATCGTACGTTATTGAAAGAATACAAGGATCAATATCGAAATGAGTAAAAGGATGGAAGTGTTCGAATCTCGGATATATCAGAAATTGAAAAGCTCCAAAATGGTTATCGAGCAGAACATTGCAGGAAGCTACTTGAAGTGGCCAAAAGGAACGTGCAAGAAGTTAAGAAATTGATTGAGTTAAGAGACAGAACAGAATTAACGAAAGAATCTTTTACTATAAAGCAATAAAGTGAATTAACGAAGGCTACTCTCAACAAGAACGCTGATCCAAAGAAATTAGAAATTTCCAATGTTCCCTGCAGGAATGGACTAATGGTGTAATAATTAAAGTTAGCGGTAATGACGAGAGGGAGAAGGCTAAAACGTCTATTGAGGGTGCTACACACAGGCATTAGGGTTCCGACCAATCTCAATCCGCGATCCCAAGTGATGGACTTGAGTGTCAGCTAAACTAATGAAGAACTTGTGAATAAACTATATTTTCAGAACCCATTATGAATGATAGTGGTCGTGGTGTGCGATCATATACGGTATCTAAGAACGGCAAGACCCATTACAGTGCGGTTGTCGTAATCAATTGTGCATATTTTTCCAAACTTCTGACGAAGGAAACATCGTGCTTTACCTGTAAAGCTGAAGTGCAGACCTTACGATGGCACAGAGATGTCTTTGTGCTGCAAGTGCAGATGACAGGACTGTACTAAAGCCCGAAAATAACGGTGTAGCTGTATACTTTGATGTTGATGTGCAACTGTTCCGATGAAGTCTTCGGCGCGTTCGACTAGGTTTCTGTTTCCTGCGAAAACGTAATACTGTATGGCGATTTTAATGTTGATTTGCTCTTGAATGACTTGTGTGCCAAGCAATTGTACGATATATGATCGCGAAATGTTGTTTCTCACTATGAATATCCACATCAATCATGACACTGGCAAACTGCCGTTTAGTTGTAGAGATTTCAAGTCGATTCAAATGCAAGGTTTAATGGTTGTCTCCTCTCATATCGATGGGGATAATGTCTTAACTTTTGTTCTAAACATCTCTTGCTGCTATTTAATGATCATATTCCGGAATACGGCATATAAGGAATGGAAGAGTTGATGCTAATGCGCTAAATTGAACAGTCCTGAACCACATAATAACTTATACATTTCTTTATGACTGGAGAATTGCGCCGATAACTGCCATTGGGAAAATACCATTTTCAGTTTTTCCTGAAGACTTTTGTCCAGTTAATATTATTCGTACAATATCGAAAAGTTAATAACAAAACAGATTGGTTTATACTTGAACACCGAGAAATTTCTTTGTGTTAATCAATCTGATTAAAAGCCTGAGTACAGCTGTTGCACAGGCATACTTAAATCGCTGGTTTTAAACTCAATTCCCTCTTTAGCGTTGATGATCATGCTCACTTCACGGTAATGCATATTCTTAACTTTCTGCGGACACTCAAGGGGGCGTTTTTCTTACGTTCCTAATTTTGCCAAATTGAAATTGATCAATTGTCTAGTCGTGCCACTCAACGTTTACGGCAAATTAGATTGTGCGTCTAGCAATAAGTTGCAGGGCGCCGTTAACAAATGCGCCAAATACGTCCTCAATAAAAGAAAGTAGGAAAGAATATCTTAGTTTTCGCTTAAGATTTTGGATTTCGATCTTTGTAAGCCTTGTCTTTCTTTACATGCTCATCCGCTCCCGATCATCAGAACGTTTATATAATGGGATTCTGCTTGCTAGAGCTGAACGGACAATCAATTTATTTCTGTCCGACCGCAAGTATTTGTCATTTCCAAAACTGCATTTTATTAGCCCTGCGAACATGTGGAACTCAATATCGCTCAATATTAAGATGCTTGTCAGCCCAAGTAGATTCAAAGAAGCTATAAAATCCTTCTGCAATTTACATTTGCATCTATAAGTAGGCCTAGTTTCTATACCGCACAAAACAGTTGTTATATTTATATCAGACATTACTGAGTTCACAATCGTGCCATAAGTGACTTTTACCACATTTGATATATAAATTTCGATCTCGAAATTAGTGCAAACTTTTGCTTCAATCTGGCCAGCTAACCCATTTTTTAAAAACGAGATATTTTATGATTTCTTTATGCAGATACTGATTAACCTCAAGGTGAACGAAGTTTTTCTACTCTCAACCAAGAAAAAAGAAAGGAAAAACAAAAACACATAATATTTCGAGAAATGTTTCTTCATTTAGCCTAAAGAAAAACCTTTTTTGTCGTTTTTATTAAATTACAAAGACTTGCTTTTGTGAAGATAAAAGTACTAAAATCCAATAATGAGATTACTGTGGATGACACTTTGTCTGATGTGATTTAATAGAAAATAACCTCATTTTTTTTTCTTTTCCACAAGCTTTTGATAATATCTGTGTAATGACATATAAGCTATACCGTGGCGTTATTTAATTTCGATTAACATTTAATAACTTTTATCAATTCAATCTTTTCAAAGAACAACAACTCTATACATAACCTAAGCATGGTATGGTATACAATACGGGCATAAAAAAAGTAAGTGAGTAAATAAACTAAAAATATTGTATATGCAATCATCATTCAAGCATTCATTTTTTAAGTGTTGCTTTCATTTCGAAAATATTGATTGCATTATATTTGAATTTGCCTTTCTTCACCACCTCTTTTAGTGGTTGTTGGTGAATTCATTGATTTAATTAACAAAGTAACTTGAACATTAATAAAAATAATTAATTCAAGTTATTAATGGAAATTAAATCGCTTTTTGAACGAAAACAGTTTATCTGTACAATAAAGCGAAAAATAGCGGATACAAGAGAATGATGTTAACGCTTATGTAATTGCTGGATTTGACAGGTCACCAGAGAACAAAAATGGACAATATGATGTTTAAAGCATATATAGTTTCTATTTGATCATTCTTTTAACTCTCGTCTCTTGTCTCTTTACATACATAATTCCAATTAGGCGATTTACCAATTATACGTTTCTTTATATAAGTCCAAATATTTCTTTGACACGGTAAGGTAACGAAAGAAGCACTAATATATTTGTCTTTACAGTAAAACAACGTGAAACGCTAAAGTAAAACAAGGACGGCGATTAAATACATAATTATTTAACTTATTACCCTTTATCTGTTCTCGTTGTAACATACTAAAAGTTATATCTTGTTCTTACATGGGAAAGGGACAGAAAAATGTGGCCAACGTGGTTCAAGTTAGCAAAATTTGATTTGTTTGTTAAGAAGCTAATTAGTCTTCATGCATTTTTTTCGTAGAATATTAAAGCCTATATTTTTTGCTGTCTATCCATATAAGCTCCTCTTCTCATGAAGAGAAAAATTTTTTCAAAAAATGAAATCGAAAAAACTTGTAAAATGTAAACAAATACTTGATTTTGTTAAAAACGTTTGACATAAGTTTCTTCCAGGACGTCCATATAAATGTAATATATAAGTTGTGATAGAATTTTAAATTCACATTATGATGGTACACTTATGCGTCGGATATCAATCGTTCTTTCTTTACATTCCTCAGGCGAAATACCGTAATAACTTGGATTAAATTATTTCCTCGAAACCTTTTCATGAACAAAGTAATTAAGTAGAAGGATCCTAATTAAAATCGCATTCACATAAAAACTACGAACAGACCTTTAAAAGAACTGACCAGTAATAGCTATGTACGCTCGCATAGAGAGCAAAACGAGAGCTTTAGATGTAACATCAGCGAAACTGAATAACTATATCAAATAACCTTTAAAAAAGAATAAAAAAAAAAACATAATATAAGCGACTTGGGATAGTAAACCTTTGAAGGTACAATTGTAATTTAAAAAAAAAAAAGCATGCGATAATGACTTTCCTGAGATAACGTTTCATTTTGATCTAACTCTTCTAATAATGAAAAGCGATTTCTTTGAATATGATGTTTGCCTAAGGCGTCATCTAATTGTAAGCCTATTTCCCTCTCTCCTATTTTTCTAACATTAAATTTGAAAAAACCGCTATGGACGTACTTTCAAACTAATTTTCCTTATTTTTATTACAAAGTTTATCAAATATCGTTCAAATTGAGTGTAGACATATTCGTTGATATACGACAAAGAATTAATAATTAGGTGAATGTACTGCATTGTCCGTATCGGTAATTCACACGGGGTTAATTATTGTCATCTGAATTGCAAAACAAGTTGGAAGAATTCCTTTTCTTTAAATTACTACCTTATGTGCTATGGCTAACATCCTTCTTAGGCTGCGTAACATGTGTATATATAAGCTATACGCCCTTAAAATTTGAATTATTTTTGTTTTTATTTCAAAAGGGTAGCAAAAGATATTTATTCTAGGTTTTGTTAATCTCAAGCTTTACCGAAGATCCGCCAGTTTTCTAAAATAATCGATTCGTTGTTTTTTCTTTTTTGGTACTTTTTTATAATTTTACATATCAGAGAGCTGCTGGCTTGAAGGGGAAAGTACACATCATGCGGCATCAATGCAAGCAAGTAAAAGTTAAGTCTAGCGAGTGAGGCAATATGTCCCCTCCAAACGTTTACGCCAGAGAATCTCTTTGATCCCTTCAAAGATAATCCTTTTTTTGTTTTTCGAAACGAATTAGTTTCGCTATAGAGAATCTTTATCATACTATGTAATATTCTGTCAGATCGTTTACAGATATTTTATTATCAACTCTTGCGCCTGCTTATCCTCTTCATCCAACATGTTTGTAATTAAGCATTTCGAAGATCCTTTGCTGCTTCTGGTGGATTGTTATCCTTCATTTTGAAATTACTAATTTGAAGTCGTCGAGCCTAGATTTCAAATCTTTTCATGTGTAAAGTATATTCCCCCAATTGGGCACAAAGTCGACTTTCAATACAAAAAATACATCAGACTTCCAGATTGATTCCTAGAAAAACATTCACGAGTAAGTGGAGTAACCCGTATTTATTTAGTGAAATATTGCCCCAATTCGAAAAATTATCCACGTCATTTGGAAAAGTATAACTGCGGACACTGGAGTTAGATCCCTGTGGAATTCGGTTACTTAATGGATACATGTCGGACATTATGAGATTGAGTTTGAATGAATGAAAACTACTCTTTAAAAAGTAATTTTTAAAAAAAAGTGAATTGTTGAGCTTGACCGAAGTCAAGAGCTAAGAAAAACACATGATTTCGTCATGGATAGATTAGACCATTTTTATATCACCACCACAGAATTGTATCCTTAACTCTGCCTCTTTAAATTGTAGTTGTAAAGATACTTTATACCCTTGTCAGTAAAAAGTTTTTTTTTTGCATTAACCTTTGATTTATTAGCCATAATGTTTCAAAGATTTCATATTTTGTTTTCTTTGATTAGTTTTTATTTCAGTATGAGTAAAATAAGATTTTATTTTCCATCCACGACAGAGCAGTTTAAGCCTACAAATACAAAAAGCATTTGTGTAAAAAAGTGAAAATAAATTTGTATAAAAAAGTTTTATGACAGGATTGACTTGCTAAGGAACGAAGTGCGGAAAATGTGCTGAAAAGTAACAAAAATTATAAATAGGCAAGCGTGCGGGTGCTCCTAAAACATTATAATGAAACTTGGACTTGTACATGAGCATGTGCCCTTGGAGCAAAGCTTCACCTATCGATACAAAATCGTAAAGTGGGAAACGATGAAAACTGCTCGCACTATGGGAATGAAAACATACTTGACTGCACTAGGTCTTGACCCAGTGTCGCACAAAATGAAACTGATCCTATTAAATGCTCACAAGAGAACGTACGTACAATACAGAGTCATCCTATTGTATACAGTCCCCTCCTGCGACAATCTATTTCAGAGTATCGACATATTATCGACTACATTTCAAAGTTGCATAGAAAGCAACACGCGATCAGTCATGAAAGTATATAATGGAAACTTAAAAAATTGCAAGTAATTAATAAAACATCAATCGCAGAATTTTAAATTAAAATTATAAATAAAATTTCAATAAATAACTGAATCCTTTAAACTCAACCACGTAATGTGAAATTCTTAATACAATATTTTGCTTTGAGTAGTCAACTGAGGGTGCGTCTTGAATGTTCTTTGCACTGAAACTTTTCTACGTGTTTACAAAAGATTTGATCTACTTTTGTAGAATTTTTCATGATCATGAAAATGATTGGAAAATGGGAAAATGATTTCATGATCGGAAATGATTTACAAAAGATTTGATCTACTTTTGTAGAATTTTTCATGATCAGGAAAATCTGGAAATCTATATATTAAGATTCTTTTTTTTTTTGTCAAACATTCCAATTTTTTTCGCGAACGCATTTCTAAAAACGGAACGTCCGCGGAGATTTGTGTTAAAAGTCAATAACTAAACGAATATCCGGTGGTTTGCTTGTCTATCAGAATTGCACTTGAAAACAAACAAAAGCTTGCCTTAAGTAGCACTTTAAAGACTCGTATATGTAATAAAACATAATATATTGTTGCCAAGCATACGTCAATACTAGGAGAGAAAACTCTAACCGTTAAACCCATGCCAATCTAATATTTAATTAAATTGAAAACAATATCTTTTTTAAATTTGCTAACAAAATGCGGCAAAAAATTTTATTAATTCACCTCACCGCGTTCCTAGGAAACTTTTCACTTATGTATATATCATAGGTGATAGATTGATCTCATTATTTTAGCATTTATGAACGACAAGGAAACCTTAAATATATATAACGAAAATCACTTAATAAAGTCGCATTAGACCTCGGCATAGCCGAATAGATAAGAGTCGCAGGTACCGAAGCGGTGTTTGCCGACTTCAAGCTCAAAGCAGTTTGACCATACCTCGTCGTGGCTGTAATGAGTGCTTACCCACTCTCAAATCGATAAATGTTTCGTACATTCAGTTTCCGTTTGACTTCATTTCAGTCCTCTTCCGTTTTTCAAGTATTATTTCGTGAAGGTGGGTAATCAATTCTTGATTGAACGTTTTAGAAAATTTGTGAACACCTTTGTATTTGCTTTTAGTTGCGTGTAGATCCTTTTGCAAAGATAATACGTTCTGTATCGCCGTGCCTAAATATTTGCTTGATCGAGATCTGGATAAATCAATTTGAAATGTATACAAGGATGCCGACTTTCGCCTGTCGCTCGCACTTAATTTAGAGCGGGAGAAATAGCACACATTCCTTGCAATCAGGAGTTTGTTGCTATTTCTAACCTTTCTATGACTATATTTTTACCTTACCTATCTTTCTGTGAATTAAAATTTTGCAAATAATGTTTTATTAATTATTACATTGCCATTAACTTGCTTGCCTTGTTTACGTTTCCATTATCTATTATTTTCATGTATTAGGCTTGAAAAAGGAAAATATTTTCATTTAATTTAAAGTTTCATTATTTCCGAACGCTTTCCTCTCGTACTAAGTTTCTATATTTGTCGAAAATGCTTCGCTTGACTTTTTTGCTTATAATTATAATAATCGCATACACACAAGCGGCTAAGCCATTCGTCAAAATTTTTTTGAAAAATCTTTCAATCTTTGCAGCTTTGAGTTTGATTTCGATCCAAAATTTACATTCTTAAAGAGAGTTTAAATGTAAATAATTGGATTAAGGAAAAAAGTCATGACGGGTTTTCAGCCATCAAACATTCAAGCATATTTTCCTTGTATTTTACATAAACTTTGTTAAAGTTAAAAATGTGCCGCTTTAACGAGTAAATTTTTAGCGTTTGTCTGGCAAAACTGTTATGATATCAGGATTTTTTGGAATTCTAGGTGAGAACCAAGTGACTTTATGGTCGTCTTTTGAAAAAAGAATTGTATCACTATGACAGTTTGCACAAGCCAAAATTCGAGTTATATTTACGGACAATTTGAAGCTTGTCAGCCAAGCAATCTCAATGTTTGCCGCATCATTAAAGGTATTTGCAGTCCAACATTGTCATAACAAAAGCCGACGCTTTCCTCATGGATCCACTTTATATCGTAGTTCTTGTTTAAACTAACCGCGTTAGTTGATGGTGGTAAATAAGGAAATCAAGTGCCTAGCGAAACTGGTTGGACCAGCTTATAAAGCTTCCAATCCCATCAAACGTAAAGCATTATGCTACGTGGTATCAAGCCGAACTTTGCCCTCATTTGTAAAGCTCCTGCTACGAAATTTTTGCATGCCATTAGCATGCGTGAACCGCCTTTCCACACCTCCAACAATCATTTGCTATCTATCTCTTCCAAAATGGGGGTTCTCGTTCGAGGGGTAGTAACACGCATTTTTTGCGAAAAATGCTACCAAGTATTTGCTTTACTTAACATAAATACAAAGTGTAGACAGTTGCGAACCAAGCGAAATCAAATCAAAAATGTTGATGTAGCTTTTTTTCAACACGTAAAATCCATCATGCCTCTAAGATACCCCATATACTGTCTTAGTGGACGAATGGTATTGTTGTATCACTCGCAAGCATTTCGGAGACAGATTTCAATCAACTTATGAAGTATATTTATGTCCTAGATCGGTGTAGGTCAAGCGATTCTTGCAATCAAATCGTCGAAAAGATTTCATGACGCCGTTGACCTTGAACTTTAACTCTCGTCTGACTTTCATTCTATGCGTTGACGTTTTGAGTTAACGCCATTTCCTAGAACGGGTCTCAAATTGCGCAGAGCTTTATGCAAATATCGTATTCGTTACGTTTGTCTTCGTATTATGGGGGTTTCCGCGATAGCCATTAAACTCTGGCGTAAAAAATAAAATTCGGTATAAGCGCCAGGAACACTGCATTTTTGCTTTCCTTCAACGTCACTTATACGCTCTGTCATCGAAACGGTTTTCGATGTTTAAAAAAACGTACGTGTATTTGGCATAGAACGGAATAAGTTTTAATAACATTTTTAATTATATTGTTTTTATTAAATAAAATGAAATATGTATTATAGAATTTAAAAAGCTTGTAAAAATGGAATTAAACGAATTTCCAAGAAAATCTATTCGAATTTTTTTCGTGTTTTTTACTCAATAAACGCGCTGCACCGTTTGAAATTGAATTAATTGGAATTAATTTTAATAACAATGACTATTTGTGAGCAAGCATATGCACGCGTACGCCTTTTCAATCTTCTCTATTGCGCAAAATTAAATTTTACATAAAATTTTTTTAAACGCATTTCATTATATCAAGGCAACTACGCAAGAAAACCTAGAATTTTAAAACAGAACAGATGTCGCGCTGTTTTTGCCAATCCCAGGGAGTTAGAGTACGAGAATGAAGAAAATTCCTCCAACTTATAGGACGAACGAAATACAGTCTCAAAACGTTTTTGAGCAAAATTAATTAATTAACAAATTGTAATTAATTATTTAAAAAAAATAAGACAATAAGAAAATCACGAATATTTCAAAATATTTTCTTCTCATCCGTTTCTTCTAAAGTCGATTAATTGCGTGCAGTAGGATTTCTCTTTCCCTCCGTATATATTTTCATATAAATTATCATACAAATTATTTTAGACTTGCTGTTTCGCACTTCTCTCTCGCTACATCATTCTCTCTTTCTCTCTCTCTCTCTGTCACACTGTCTCTCTGTCTGTCCCTCTTTCCGCCATACAGCAATTTTGTAAATTTTCTACTTGCAAAGCCCTTAATTAAGTTGATATTAATATGAGACTGACATTAATTAAATGCTTAATTAATCACAAAGTAAATACAATAAAGCGAGAAAAGAAGCGACATCAATATTATTTTGCATGAAAAGATTTTTGTAAATAAAATAAATCATTTAAATCAAAGCACACACAACAAATTCATACTTTCAAAATCAATTAATTAATTTGATTCAAATTAGAGCAAAAAACAAAAGGAATTTTAGCTCGAAAAATATCTCTTTTATTATACTCATTACCGGCGGATAAGGCGTCGATTCATTTTTTCAAAACGTTTGCATCCCCCGAAAGAAAGTTTCCTACAAAATATATATATTCTCGATCATCATCAAATTCTGAATCTAACCATGCCCGTCTGTCCGTCCGACCGTCTGTTGAAAAGATTCTCCTGGCCGCAAAAATGAAACTATCAATTTTAGCGTTGGCAAACTCATTGGAGGTTCTTTCACCCAGATTCGTCTTGAAAATGGGCCAAGCACCACGTAAACTGAAAACGCCTCGGTTTTTCAAAGGTTTCTGCTCATTGCTCATAAATTACGGCAGAAAAGGCTACAAAAAATTTGACCATTTATTTTGTATGCGTTGTTGTAGTACCCCTACAAGAATAAAAAGAATCCGCCAAACCTACTTAATTTTATAGTATGTCATAAATTCATTTTCTTTTTTCAAAGCTTTTATAACGCGCGGAAACACGGTTCACAAACTCCATAAGGTATCTAAATTCTTGGCCAGTTTCAAATTTGGAATGCATCCTAGCACGTCCGTCCATCTGTCCGTATGTGCAAATGCATAGTACCCGTGGTAAACATTCTCCCGTTTGCAAAAACGAGCACGACTACAACGCCCATATGTCTACGTAACTAAAACTGTGCACAACTTTTTTTTCCGTGTTTTCTGCTTACTATTTCCAAAGTACGAGATAGATCAGGCAATAACACGCCAATGTGTATGGAAGTGTGATCTATAGATCGCATACATATGCATAGATATCAGACGGACAAATAGACAGCAGACAAACTAGCTTAAATCCTTTTGCAAAGTGATTATGAATCTAATGGTATAATAAAAGGTTAGTCCATCTCATCTTCCTCGACACGTTATATACATCTGCACATATTAATACACGTTTATTGTAAGTGGCGTAGGGTATAAAAGCCGAAAGGGAAGTCTACACAATGCAAGTGAAAAAATCGGTTTTCATAGTTCACCCTCTCGCAAAATCCCTTTGATAAGCGGAAAGTATATTTTTGAATATATTGGGCAACACTTTTATTTAGAAAACTTTTATCTCTTCACACTTCTGCTTCGCTCTCTGTTAATTGTCGCTTCGCTACAAGAGTACGGGACTATGCGCATAACGATTGGCGGAATGTAATATTTTCGCATTTTAAATAAATGTGAAGCCTTTTTCCACAAAAAAATAAACGTGTATAAGGCGGCAAAGTCCAATTTTTAGTATTTTATGATGAAAATTGTTCCACAAGATAGCGCCTATTCCCCCTAAGGGCATTATTAAAGTAATCATTCATATACTAAGAAAATGCATTTTATGAGAGAAATAGGCGAAATAATAATATACAATATTAAATAGTCGGAATCACTCGACTATAAAATTTTAAAATATTTTTTAATAATTTCACAATGTGATGTAATGTACTCGCAAAATTTAATCGATCTATTGCAGAGTCATGTGAATACTCGGATTAATTCTCATTGAAAATGGCAAGAAATGTTTCTTTTAAATTAAAATGAAAAGAAAAAAAAACGCAGTTATACACTCAAGATTTTTTTGCTGAAAAAGAGACGAAGAAGAGAAGGAATCGAACGATTCAAAAATATTTGAATTGAATTTTGAATTTGTATTGTCAATGTCCCCTCGTCTCGATGGCTATTATTGATTGCAAGTGTTACGACAATCAAAGCATGGAGAAGAGATGTTGTTAGCATTAAATCGTATTCTGATTCTAATGTCAATAGCATTTGCGTAGCAATAACCAAAAACCGATTCTCTTAAATACGCGGCATCGTATATGAATGATGAATAATGAACAGGGAATAATGTAATGTAATGCAATGTAATGTAATGTATGTTTTTATGTGTATGGTGGGTTAAGCTTCTGATAATATAAGATTAACATATAAAATATACCCTGCACATGGTTAATAATTTGTGTGTGTGTGAACGTGTGTGCGCTTCCAATTGTACTCAAAAAGGTACTTATTGCAGTTTATATAAATGTTCATGAATTTGCAAAAAAAAAAAAAAAAAAAAAAAAAAAAAAAAAAAAAAAAAAAAAAAACACGAACTTTGAATGGAATTGAAAAGAAATGAATACAAAAGCTGTTTATCATCTATGCATTAAATTTAACTTATCCACATTTGTGTACACATGAGTGTATCTTCTATATATCCATATTCCACACAATATTTGCATAAATACATGCATACCTCTACACATGCACATGTGCACGTGTATACTCAATATTTTGTAACGCGTATACGATATATGAAAGGGTGTGTGTTATGCCCCCATCAAGAATTCTGTTGTATTTCTAAATGTGTTTATTTGATTTCTTTTCCCTCGTATTTCCATTGTACATTCTTTTCATATTTGTTTAGGCTCTCTCTCTCTCTCTCGCTCTCACTCTCTTTTTCTTCGCAAGATAAACAGGATATTTGCTTTCCTGACTGACATGGTTGCTGTTTCTTTGGGTAGAGATAATAGAAATGCCTTATACTTATGTTAACCGGCGATAACAATTATTTTTTCTTTGTGCAGCGTACGAGCATCTTTTAAGAATTTCTTAAACTAATATAAATAAAAGAAAAAAAAAAAAAAAAAAAAAAAAAAAAAAAAAAAAAAAAAAAAAAAACTAATGGCGTTTATGTAAATATTAGTCTAAGAACCTTCTCTGGCCTCAGACAACGACAGCGGTACGACAGCGTGCTTGTAAAACTGCATAACATTTAAATTTAATTTCCGCTTTTTATTGGCCCCAAAACTTCCTTTTATTATTATAAACATATTCACGTGGAAACAGTTAGAATCGCACATTTAGCTAAACAGAAGGTCCATAACATGAGTTTTTAGAGCATCCTGTTGTGCTCAAGTTCATTCATAGTAGAAAATTAAATTTCCTGTTAATGGTTTTTTTTTTTTTTTAGTTTTGCTTCTATAAAAAAGAAAAGAAAGAAAGATATTTTTACATGGTTTTACATTATTTCAGGTCTCTCAAAACGTCCTATGGGCCCACCACATCGCAAGAGCAGTCTACCAAAGCATCAGGAAGTCAAGAAACGTTTCCTGGAAATTTGCGATACCACTCTATCGGAAGAAGTGCGTAATGCTTTACGTTTGCCTGCCTTTGATTCGTACGAATGGAGCGACGCCGACATCATACACTTGATGCAAACCATGTTCACCGAATTGGGATTCATTGAAAAATTCAATATACCGATCGATATCTTACGCGAATGGTTATATGAGGTCTACAAGCATTACAATGAGGTGCCATTTCACAATTTCCGGCATTGTTTTTGTGTAGCGCAAATGGTAAGTAAGTAAATAAGGAGTAAATAATGTAAAAAAAAAAAAAAAAAAAAAAAAAAAAAAAAAAAAAGAAGGAACAAAGAAAGCAACGCAAAACAGGCAGTCGTCAATCAACCAAACAACGACTTGTAGAATCCTTATCACTCAACGATTGTCAATTTGAAATTAGTTTATATGCGCTATTGATGGCAGCCGTCTTGGCAATGTCGACAACGATGTTAATAGAAAAAACCAAAAAACAAAAAAAAAAATTAGAGAAAATCATATTATCGTGTACAGAGGAAATCAGATTGAGGTTGGATGCTATATAATAATGACGATGTGCTTAAATTCTTTTTATTGATAATTTTTTTTTTTTTCTTGTTTCTTCGTTTGCCGTTTACTGACTGTCAGAAAATATACATAAAACGATTCATAATTTAATTTATGTGTGTAGTCAGTCTTGCGATATATAGTACAAAGTTTCGTTATTTAGACTAGGAAGGAAGGAGCTTTTAACTTTTCTTTCTTTACAATAAATCAAAACTTGTTATTTAAAGTCTCTAATAGAGCTTTAGATATTTCAAGAAAGAGCAAAAAGAAAATCTTAAAAGATGGCGAACAGCATTCAAACTGACATAAATGCGCAATTTATCTATTTTGTTGGCCTTACAATCAACCTCACGTTTGTTGATGAGTTAAAGAAGGATAAAAATGAAACAAAGGAAAAAAGATACGCAACATCGCACCTCAAGACTACTCGTTTTAGTATAGTTTAATGAAAAGTGCGCAACGAACACATGGATAGTGCACACGCAAACATACAAATATACCGTGTTCACTTCGTGCAAAATCTCGGCTACTCATGAAAATCATAAGAAAATTTATTTATTTTATAAAATAAGCACAACTTTTTGCTCATTGTTTGATTTTCTCAGAGTGGACGAATGTCAAAACATATTTGTGCAATAATTTTATAATTTTTTTTTTTTAAATATTTGTTTGTGTCAAATTTTGCGTAGTTACTTAATGACGAAAGATTTTTTTTTTTTACCTCATTTCGGATGACGCTCCATCGACCAATTGCAACAAAGGATGGACAAGCAAACACAATCAAAAGCTCACTTACTTATCGAAAGTTCAAAACGTATTACTGCATTTTTGCGATGAGGTGTAAAAATTACTATACACACACTCTCTCTTAATAATAATGAACGGTTAAACAAATTGTTGTGCAGTCGTCACCTGATTCGCCCTTTCAAACACATCGGTTGTTATTCATCTCAGCATAATGTGGATATACACAGATGAAAATTTCGTTATCTAAATTGTTCACTGTTAGTTGATGTCAGGCTTCTCTTTTTGCGTGTCCAAGCCTAGAGAATTATCGCAGAACGGACCTTTCGAAATTTCCGGAGCGAATCAAAGCCAAACATCTTCCTCCCAAACACTACAGATATCTCCTACCTGCGAAGCCTTATCATCCCGATCAGAGTGATATTGTAAAATGTGTTGGATTATTCCCGGATTGTGTCTCAATTAGCAAATGTCACAAGTTATTTTTCTTCTTTTTTTTTCTTTTGTGCTCAAAGTCATAATATCAGGTTTAGAACACTGTAATTTCCTACACGTATCCTTGAATTAATCTCAAATAATCTAAGAATTAAACGCTTATGTCAAGTTAAAAAAAGAAACAAAAAGATTTGAAGCCAGAGAGAGCACCGGAACATTAAGCTTTCATTTCAAAGGCTAAAGTTCTTTGCATAATTTTTTTTATTTCACGCATTATTTTCAAGCATTTGTTTTTTGAAGAGCTTACGGCTCGTGTCAAATTTATATTGACCTAATAGTCATGCGACCACACATAATGACTGCATAAATTTTTGGAAAAATCTAAATTCAATTGGGGATAGAAATTCTAATGCGTAACAATTGCAGTCTGTATTTCAATAAATATGGACGAGTTTTTAGTTCGCTCTCGTGCATATACGTATGTGTGCAAGCGTAATGAAAACAAAATAATCATCATATATGTTAACAGCCCTCTCAAATCTCTTGCCTTTAAAATGTGTTATTATAATTTATAGTCGCACACACGCTGACACTAGCGGTGCCAGCGACGATAATGACGATAATGACGATAATCACGACCATGATGATGATGATCGTAATGATTATAATGGTGATGATGTGAATGATGATGACGGTGATGATGGGTATACGTATGTATATTGTTTACCTAACATTTATTATTAAAATATAATTCATAAATATTCAGGTCAACATACTATACTATAATGCACACTTTATGCACACATATGTATGGGTGCAATTGACTATATATATATATATATATATATATATATATATAAATGTGTGTGTGTGTGTGTGTGTGTGTGTGCGTGTGGATGGGGCGCATGTGAACGACCAGTAAAACGTTAATCATATGCACACAATAATGAATACGGAAAGCGAGAGTGCGTCGTGAAGTGCATATGTATTGAGGAACAAAGAAATTCCTGTGATATAAGTAAAACATGGCACAACTGGTCGCTTACTTGGTTACACACTACATACACATGTACATGCATATATCTTTCATAACATACCGTGTGTACACATGTAGCTATGTATGTATGCATAGGCATATGCGTGCGTGCATTTAGGTCATTTAGGCAATTTAATATGTACACAATGGCTTATAGTTACAGGGGAAGAAAATTTAGAACCAAATTGGAATAATCAATAGAACGTTATCGAGCGTATGCCTGTGAAAGCATGTCAACAGAGTAGAAATTCACTTTTCATTGGTTGTGCCTGGTAATAGTAATTTTTGGTTAAATAAATTAAAGAAAAAAAAAAATGATGTGCCACTGTACGCGTTGCGTTAAAATTGGCAACAATACCCCGAAATGTATATATATATGAGTTTGTAATGACTTAAATAGGGGCATTCACGCGTCTAGGTTTGAATAAACAGCGTCTCATTTCAATGGTGTGATGTAAAGGAATTATATGTATAGGATGAATGGTAACTTTACGTAAAATTGCACAATTCAAACTCATTCTTGCACGCTCTTCAAATTGCGAGCGGGACTCTTGAAAGTGTTAAAACCATAAATAGGCTTCTTTTGCCTTTACCTATGGCGCATTCTGTGCAAGAGAGGTAAATACCATTGATTCTAGCGTGCATGATCTTGCTACTACTAAACAAAAAAAAATTAATTGTTTTTTGCGCCAAGACTAGGAAGTTTTAATTTTTTTATAGCCATCACCGAAGGATGAGGGGTATATTCACTTTGTTAAAATGTTTGCAGCGCCCAGATGGAAGCATCGGAGACTCCCCAAAGTATATATATATTGTTGAACAGCGTCAATTTCTAAATCGACTTAAGCATGTCCGCCTGTGTAACGTCTGTTGTAAACATTCTCCTGGCCGCAAAGATGAAGCTATTGGCTACAAATTGGAAGCAGCATTGGAAGCTATTGCACGCAAGTTGGTATTGAATATGGGCCAAATCAATCGAAAGATAAGCCCACAGCGCAAGTTGAACTGAGAACACGTCGGTTTTGCAAAGGAATGAAAAATTGGTTTTTTGCTTATTACTCACAAACTGTAGCAAACCTACAAAAATTTGAAAGCATATTCTATGGGCAATGATGTAGCATCTGCGTACAAAAATGGAAAAAATTGACCATGCCTACTCAATATTATGGTGTATCAAAATTGAATTATTATTGAATACCCATAAAATATACAAATTCTCGGCCAGTTACAATTCTTAAATGTACGTAAACATGTCCGCCTGTTAGTCTGTTCATCTGGCTGGTTGCGAAATTTTCTACCATTATCGGTAAACGTTCTTACGCCAGCGAAACTAAAGATATCGCCTGCAAATTTTGCAAAACAATTTGGAATTAACCTAAACCTTTCGAAGGACACGCTTACAACGCCCACATATCTTTACGACAAAAACTTTTGTTTTGAAAATAGAAAAAATCAACTGCGTCCGCTCTATGTTATAGAGAATGAGCACTTTGTTCTTTTACTTGTTTTGTCTTTTTTAGGATAACGGTGATGGATATAAAAGGTTCGCTCCCGACCGAACTCAATTTTCTTATATGATTTATTTTAAACACAATTTTACAAATTTTGCTTTCCCTTGTTTTGCTTTTTTAATGCATTCGTCTTCTTTTACTACTTCGAGAGTTCCCTCTTTCTTCATTTCATTCGAAACACATTTCATGTTTAAAGAACATTTTTTACTAATTATGTACAATTCGACAATAATTAATTCTTAACCTTAACAAAAAATAATATAATTTAGTTCACTCTCTTATTCAATCTTCGTTTCTCTCTAAAAACAGTTAAGAAAAGTGGTGAATTAATGTATTTATGTTTATAAATATTGCATAATGAATGTATACAGATGTAGCTTTCATCTAACGGTAAATAAAATTAGAATAGGAAAGAATAGCCTAAAAATAATCTCACATTAATTTTACAATGTTTATGTGACCACGATTTGGACCACAATGTGTTAAACGATTTGGCAAGACTTTGTC
This sequence comes from Glossina fuscipes, assembly GCF_014805625.2. Taxonomy (NCBI): domain Eukaryota; kingdom Metazoa; phylum Arthropoda; class Insecta; order Diptera; family Glossinidae; genus Glossina; species Glossina fuscipes. The sequence goes on along the minus strand of NW_023998414.1, from coordinate 43,934,992 downwards.
GCCCGCCATTAAATTGTAAATCTTGATTGTAGTCACCTTTGGAATTGTATGAGGATACGTTAGGATCTTTCGGATTTTGCTCAACGCATTTTAGACCCATTCTACTGGAAACCCTATAACTGTGACTTTTCTAAAGGTTTTGTAAAAAAAAAATCTTGATGACGAGTCTTTACCTCCGTTTCTTTTTCAAATTTTTCGATTATTTTGAACGGTTCAGCTGGTGAAAAATGTTTTAAATTTTTTTCGCATATAACTCAATGCAAAGCAAAATCGGAATCGTTAACCAAATAGATGTGTCCGCTTAGCAAAAATTTCTTGTCAGTTAACTCAGCTTTTATTTCCGTACTTTGAGCAAGGTTCAATAACTTTACGGGGCAGTTTCGATATACTTTATTAGACATGACTAAATTTCTTGAGATCCACGAGATACTTTAGCTTGTCGCCAAACAAACATGTGGCTTGTATTGTTTTATTGAAATCATGGCAACTGAAATTATAATGGATGTGATCAGTTTAGGGAAGCTCAAAGGTTTGAACATTTTTTCTGATACTGCGATCCAGTGGGCAGCCAGCTAAATACAAGCCTGTTCATTCTCCACTAAGTGAGTTTTCTTGTTAATTTCTGTCATCTTAATTCCCTCATCGTTTGAAGATCACATTTTTATTTGCCAAGAATCGTTTATTGCAACGATTTACATAAGAGTGCGGATATTCAATCAAAATGACCTCTGAAATAAATTATTTATTACTCAGTTGCTAAGAAAATGTTGTCGATAAGTGGTGTTAATCTTCCTTCGTCAGGAATATTATTGTTATCAGAAGAAGTTAACGCTAGATCAAGTCTGTCGACAATTGAGTTGAAAATTTTCCAAAAAGTGGAGTTAATCGGTTTATGCAGTGCTAGGTTCATATGTCATTATTAAATCGCTTAAAGAGGGTCAGATAGGGAGGGTGGGAGGAGACCTAATAGAATTGCGAATGGCAGCATGTGAGCTGAGATTTGCGGTCAGTGTTGGAAATGAGTATATATCTAAGAAAGAAGAAAGAGGGAAAGAGATTTTTTTACCTCATTTAGATAGGGGAAGGCGGGGGAAATCAAGCAAGATGGGATAGCAACATTGCATGTCTCCTCTTAAACAAGCAAAATGTTGTTCGTGCAGAGCAGACCTTATGAGCAACATGCTATACATTGTAGCGTATAAATCTGCATTGATTTATTTAATGGCGTGCGTTTGGGTCGTTTAATTTTTCATGTTTAAATAAAGTGTGCCAGTAATTATCACAATTGGCACAAACACAACCTACAACAGTCAAAAAAAATGAAACAATCTCAAAAATATTTTGCAATATTTTATCAAGCAACAACAAGAGGGACAGGAAAAGGTTTGCGACATTTTTGCGAATAGATTATTTAAGAGCAGTGTAACTTCAGCAACATTAATCCTATGGAATCATACTACAGCGCATATGAAAACTGAGCACTCCATGCTTGACTAAAAAAAAAAAAAAAACAAATTAAGCAAATTCTTTAAACTACGTTACAAGTAATTACGTTTTGAAATTCTAAAAATTCATTATCTATTCATCCGAGGCAATAATGCTTCGCAGATTTTGTGGAAAAATTCGGACATTTTATGTGTAGTGAAAATACGTTCTCAAAATGAGCATCATGCGAATGCTGCATTCGTTTCCGCCTAGGAAATTTCGATGTTAACGGCACGCCGAATTTTGGTCGACCCATCGTTTATGTGAAGTTAAGAAAATTGTTGAAAAAATTGAAGACGGCTGCGGCTTAAAACACCCTGGTTGAACATCATATCAATCTAACAACAACAATCTAACGGCTAATCGCCGGAATTTTTATCTGGGGGTTACTACCCTTCAAATGAAATCCGTCCCTTTGGAAGAAATGGATTACAGATGCTTGCTGCATGTGTGAAAAGACGGGTCGCGCACAGTAACGACATGCGAAAAAATCATAGCTGAAGCTATACAAATGAGGGCAAAGTGCGGATTAATATACCACCTGGAATAATGTTTCATGTTTGATGGAATTGGAAGCTTTATGAGCTGGCCCAGACATATGATTTCGTTCTCTAGTCCCAACAACTAACACAATTATTGATAAACAAGGTGTACAATATAACATGGACCCGTTTCAAAGGCGACAATGCCGGGCAACAAATATGCGAAAATTTGATGGGAGTGCCATTTCTTTCTGCACTTTTTGTAGAGCACTTTTCATCATATAAAAATGGCTGTGAACGAGGCGTGGAAAAAGAGCTTAATTTTAATTTTTTTGGCAGAGATAGCCTAATGGTTTTACTAAAGTACACAGTAAAGGTTTATCGAACAAAGCGACATATATATATGCGATTTAGTAAAGTTAATTTAAAATATAAGGAAAATGTGTTTCATGAGTGTGTTGTCGAAAGAACGGCATGAAGTTTTTTCTGAATGCTTATTTAAAACTTGTACTAACAACATTAAGCGGCAGAATGAAACGTTGAAATCGGAAAAATGGTTGTTATAATATTTCGATATAAATTTTAAAACTGAAAGCAGGCGATGTAAACGATGTATCGTGTAAAATATTTATTTATTTGTTCTCAGTTTATTCAGAATAATCTGTTCTTCGAATTGCAACGTTAAACGCTATGCACATGGCATTGAAAAAGCGTAAGAATTAAGAGAAGCATGAAAACAATTTCCTTAAATATTGGTATAGTAAATGGGTGAGCGGGCGAGTGAATGTAACTTTAAAGTGGAAAAGCATTTTCTCTGCTTTCACACACCTATATACGTTAACTTAGTCAAGATAAATGTCGACATTGAAGAAGATATGAATTGTTCATAAGGCACACGAGCACAATGAAATTTATTTCAAAGTTTCATTTGCTTGTCTCTGATATTTGTAAATTACTTGTGTTCGACCGAGCGACAACAACAACAATCACAACAGCAGCAACAGCAACAACAGCAACCCAATGATTACCAAGTCTTCACTAAAATGAAAATTTATTTCCGTAAAGAGTATGCGTTTTGGGGTTTTCTTTGTCAACGACAAAGCATACAAAAAGTGGTGAAAAAGTTTCCTGTTAAACAAATTAAGTGGTTTTTTAGTTAAAGTTGAAAATCCTTTTAAAATTTGAAAAACGTTTTTTCTAAAGATTTGTTCTTTCTATTTTTTTTTTTAATTCTCCCTTTTTGTCTTTCTCTCTCTCTCTCTCTCTCTCTCTCTCTCTCTCTCTCTGGTTATCTCTATCTCTTTCTTCTATATAAAAATTTTTAGATGTACGCCATAACGCGTCAGGCAAATTTATTGCAACGTTTAGGTGATTTGGAATGTTTAATACTGTTGGTGTCCTGCATTTGTCATGATCTCGATCATCCAGGCTATAATAATATCTATCAAATTAATGCACGTACCGAATTGGCACTTAGGTAAGCAGAAAATGGAACATTTGAACATATATGTACACACATGCACATATGCAACATATGTATATATATATATATATATATATATATATATATATATATATATATACCTAAGACACACACATATACATATACCTAATAATATATATGTATATATATATATATATATAAATATATTGCATATGGGCAAGTGTGTACATATATACATTTGTGCATATGCGCATATGCGCATATGTGCTTAAGTGCTTAATTTAAATTAAATGATTGAATTCAAGTCATTAAAGTTGAAAATAAAAAGGTACGCATTTATGTCTTGTTCTTGTTTTCTACATCCGTTAGGTATAATGATATATCACCACTGGAGAATCATCATTGCTCGATTGCATTTCGTTTATTGGAACATCCAGACTGTAATATATTTAAGAATTTTAATCGTGAAACATTTAAGTGAGTATCGAATAAAATTTAAAAACAACTTGATCTTAATCGTATTAAGATTTAACTTAAATTAATTACGTCTATTGATAATTAATCTTAAGACCCTTTGGACTTCGGCGACCTGCTAGGTTTGACAAGTACATACATATGCTTCTAACTAGGCTTCGAACGAATCATAAAATGTACGGTATTGATTTGAGCATTTTCATTGATCAACTAAAATCTCGATGACCACTTGAAGAGCGAAACCTACTTCAAAGATTTTTCTTGTCTCTTTCTTTGGGCATAGTTTGGCAAAACAGCTAAATTGATTCACGATCTAGTCCAGAGAAATAAAAAATTCTATAAATAATATTTTCTTTTTTCTTTGAAGTGTTAAATTTCTTTTATTACCTCAAAAATCAGGTAAATTGGCTCAGGGGTATTGATTGATTCGTTCGCATTCATAACATCGTATATAGAGTGTAATGTAATGTAGGAGAATATATTTTACGTTATACGATACGATACGATGTACGAGACCATATACGATATGCAATATATCACATGATTTGCGATGTAAACGATAGAATATACGATACAACATACGATAAACGATATGATACGATATAATATAAATAATACGTTTGTATAGCACGATGTACGTGAAACATGAAATGATATACGAAGATAAAAACAGATGATTACATATTTTCTCTACTTTGCCAACAAATTGCATTTCACTTCAAGTTAGTATTGGTGGTATTGGCTCATTCGCCTCAAACAAAAAGTATAACTCTTCTGCTTTTGAAATTAAATTTAAGTAAGAGAATGTTGAGTGATTACAAACTTATCTGTAATTTAAATTATTTTCTCATTCATTAGCAGTAGTTCGACATATGAATATAATAATTTGTTATTACAAAATTAAATTTTAAAGTGCAGGCAAAACATGAACGCAATAAAACATATACACGCATATAAATAATGTATAGAATTGTCTTATGCTTCTTAATACAATTTCAAAAATATTTTCCAATAGTTGCCGTCAATTTTGCAAAATTCAATTCATACAAAGGCTAAATATTAGCAACTAAACATTTACTTTTTAAATCCATTGAAAGTAATTAAAAAAAAAAAAAATAATAAACAGGAAGGAACTATTTATTGAAAGCCTAGAAGTGCGCCTCGGAAAATGTTTCTTTTTCCTTTTCTTTTAAAATTTTTTCTTTTGCAAACAATACTTTATTCAAGACAGCTACTGAAAATGTAAAAAAAAATTGCAATATAACGCCTGAAATTCCCTGAAGCATATCCTCGATATGTTTGCCAAACTCCTACTAACTGCGGCTCCTATGCTTACGTATGCACAGATGAGTGTATTTGAAATTTAATCTTCGTAATTGAAATTGTGTAATTTATTTTACCGAATGAGTGAGTTGGTGTCTACGAAAAAAAGAGGGGAAAAAAGATTGCTCTGTCTCGCTTTCTTACTGTCCTTGTATTGCTCCTCAATTAAATCTAAAAGGAATTGATTGTTGGAATTTTCCTACTAAGCTACCCATATACGTATATATATATATATATGTGCATGTGCGTACGGACGAAGGAATACCTTCGCATGCTCACATTTGTTGGACGAACGAAATGCAACAGCAGCACTAATGACATTTTGAAATATTTCAATTTTCTTTTATGACAGTTTGTGTCTTCTCTCTTTGTTAGTTTGTGTATATATGTATCTGTGTGGGTGCACGTTTTGCATTATGTGAATTTCTTGGCTGGTCGTGCAGTTTATGTCGTTTCCTAACAAACTGTTATTTTATTTAAATCCTATGTGTATTTTTTTCTTCCACTCTATCTTCGAATACATACTCATAAGCAAATGTTTGTGTGAGCACCTGATGTTCGTAACGAGTAAAGCGGTTTTTTGAAATAAAAATCATTAAGAAAATGTTTTAACAAAATTTCTTAAAGATTTTTCAAAATATTTTAATACAATTTTTTTTTTTTTTTTTTTTTTTTTGATAAATGAAATTTAAAGGTTTTCTTAACTTAAATTCAAAATGTTTCTCTGATATATGCTTTAGATTAGTAGATATTATCGTTCATGGCAGACGTCTTGTCATAGGTGTTTTACTAAGAGAATGAATAAGCTTCTTAAAATTAATTTAAAACATAACTCTCTTCATTCCTACCATATTCGACACTTCTCTTCCGGGTGCATACGTGAGCCGGAGCGACATTTGTAGATGTCAGAAAATTCCATAAAATTTCCCACAACATTATTAACCCGCTCTTTATGTGCAGCGTGGATGGAATTACTAGTTTTTACCCCACTAGAGCCACACCAAGTTTGAGCAAAACTTAAGAAAAACAATTTCAAATCGTCCACTTCAAAACTCGAACTCATTTCGTGGTCGAGAAGGGTTTCCAATGCCAAACGCAAACCCTCGGAATCGGCTATATTCTCATTAATGGTTAAAGCATCATTCTTGTAACGCTCATTTAAATAGCAATTGGAACGTACACCATATTTTATAATTGCTTTGACACCCCAACCGTTAGCCACCGAGCCTGCGGCATCGTAATTCAAACCGTCATAATCGAAACCATGTATCAGTTCGTGCGCTACAATGTAAACAAAGCTTCCATATAACTTGGCGGGCTTTAGACATTTATCATAAAGCGGAGCACGCAACAGGCCTATCGGCAATTCAATTGCGTTCTTTTTCAAACGATAATACGCATTTACATCTAATGGACCATAGGTATAGCCAAAGGATTTTAGAACATCAAGATAAAAGCTCTCTAAATTCTTTTTAGTTAATCTTTCTACGTATACCGATAATTCTCGTTGAATTTTTAATTTCCATAAGTTAATTAGATTGGAATCGTAATTGTCTGAAAGCATTGGAAGGAGTTTTGCTGGTGCTTCGTCTGACGATGGTTGCCCGATCTCTATTTTAGGTATAATCAAATACATATCTTTCAGTTTTTGTAAACTTAACAGGCGCGTCTGGTTGTCTCTCTCAAAAACTACGCTACTGTTTAACATCTTTTCAAATTGATTTTTAAGATTTTGAAAAATCTGCTTCAAATGTGTTTCCGATTGTTTTAGAAAGCTCTCCGAATTTCCATATTGCAGTTGCAGATATAAATAAGAGAGTTCATCGGGCAAAAAATCATTAACCAATTGCAAGCAATCCATTTTCTGTCTTGTGTAAGTGTCTTCATCATGCAGATGGAATTCAAAATGTATAAGAAATTGAACCAACACATATTTGCCTGTAATATCGCCATTGGTATGATTAAGAAAATTGGCCAGCTTTTTAAGGAAAAGATAATCACTGACGATTAAGATTTGCTGAGACCAGTCACGCGGTAATTCAAAATCTTGCAATAAACTGGAAAAGTAGTTGCGAAAGTCAATTAATGGCATTTCGCGGCTTAAACTCTCAAGTGTTTGAGGCTCTCTAAGGATCACTGATTGATCGTTCGTCACCAAACTAAACAACTGTTTTTCGAAATCGATCACTTCTAAAGCAATTTGGTTCGCTCTGCGTACCTTCACCCCCAAATCCATCATTAGCAATTTGATATAGCGCTGGTATAGAAAAACGGACTCTTCGTTGTATGTACTGTCCGACGGTCGTAGCTTTAACCATTCGAAGTTAGGCGGCATCATATAAAAAATCAATTGTTGCGCCAATTGCCAATTAGGTTGTACCAAGACTTTCATGAACGCCTGCACTCCAAAACGACGCACCTCGCCTGCTACACGTATCCAATCGTACGTTTCATTTCGACTAGCAAAATCTTCCGTCAGTATCGGCCATTCCACTGTAAGCGATTGTAAGATCTCGACATAGTATTGTATACGTTGTTCTTCAGTCGCTTTCGCTTTCCACGTTCGATTATCTAAACAGGATTTGTAAAAGTTCACTATACTTTTCGTTGTGTTATTTTGCTCCTTCTCGTCGTAGGCTTCAAAATATTGTATCAGCAAATGTTTATTGGCCGCTTTAATAGCTGTTAGTGTATCGCCAGCCTCTAGCATACGCAGTTGATAGGGCGCTCGCCAGTTGCCGCAAGCGTATTCATAGAAATCATCGCATGGCTGTTGGGTAACATCCAAATGTTTCTCATATTCTTGTTTCTGTGATGACCAAAAGTCCGCAGGACATGTTGATTCTTTTATTGATGTTGCAAAGGAACTAATGGTTGTGGTAGTAATACACAGAATTATCATGTATATGTATATGTAAAATTTAAACGGCGACAACAATGACATGTTGTTGCTGCAGATGTTATCATTGCCGTTATTATTACAGAACTGCGCTGGCAAAGTGAATTAAAATCTTAAAAACGTACAATCTGCATTAGACAGTCTAGCTATCGATTAACTTATAGAGCGAATAAATGAGAGGGCTGAGTATTATTTTCAAATGCACGAGTGAGGCTTTGTGCGAGAGAACAACGGGCTAACAATAATTGATAGTATGCTAACGATTCGCGTATTTCTTGATTATTATTATTGTTGTTGTTGTTGCATATTCATTTTTGTTGATAAGCTTTTTAAATGTTACCAACGGATGGATTATAGAGCCGGGCCTTGTATTTAATATGAAAATAATGCAAAACTTGGAAATATCGACTAAAGTTGCCGGCCGAAGAAAAAAAAGCAATTTATAGAAATAAGCTGCAAATGATCAAGAACTTCTTCTACATGAATTCCTGATTCGCTAACACTTGGAGCAAAAACTCTAAAGTTCATTGGTACTCCGTTTGGCAACTCTGCTTTGACGATTCACTCATGTCAGTTTCAGACTATTGTTTATAGTTTATATAATTATTTTTTCGCATATTAATTGATTGTGATAAGCATGTCATCCAGGCATGATTTGTGTTATATTTCGGGTATGGTGAAGTGGTGTGGGCGTTCACAAACGGATTTGTGATAGATTCAGCAATTGAATCAGAATCATTTTTTGTCTAAAAACTAATCAATTTTTTTGTTTTGTATTCAGGCTCCGAGTCGCAATTTATATATTGTTGTTACATGTCGCAGAACGAAACCATCAATTTTATAATTTATTGCCAATAACTCTCTTATGGTGACATGCAAGTTTTCCAATTTGTGTAGCAATGGTAAAGAATTTCTCATTTCTCTTTCCATGTAATATTATCGATGATCATATGATGATGACGGTGATGATGATGTTGATGATGACGGTGATGATGATGATTGACGGATTGTTTCAGTATTGCTCGCATTTGTCTAGCTAAAGCTTCCTTGTTTCTGGTCCAATATCTCATGTGAAACAAAAAAATTTTTAAATAAATGGATCGAACACACAATCAGCAGCACAGTGTTCTGCAAACCAATATTGCTTGGATTCTTTAATTAAGCTTAACCCTAAAGACACATTATCGTTCTCTTGTAAACAACATAGAATTTCATGGCTTGGTTTTTGCATTAAAAAAATACTTTGTTAATATTTGGGCTGAAAAATGGAAAGAAATATTTTACGAGTCATTTTCCTCCATTTGCTCTAATTATTATTATTGACGAAACTTATTTAATTATTCAGCTGTTCTTTTAAATCTAAGGCGACTGTGAGAAACGATTGCAGCAGTCTTAAAAAATCGCGCTGCCGCTGCTGCTGCTACTACTACTACTACTATTACTACTGCTGATGACTTAAAACTCTAACGTTGCAAAGAACACCTAAAGTTCTTAGAATAGTTAGTCTTTGAATAATTCAAACCCCACTTGGTTTTTTTAAAACTTTTGTTAGGTAGATTTTCCTACCATACGCACCAGCAGGGGCTTGTGTAATAAGATTACTTGCTTCTCTCAGCGCTTGTCGCTCAATTGTCCGTGCCTGTTACCTGGCGTTATAACAGAACCTACTAACCCTACTGAGCGTTCTTCAACTGCCTGCCATTTCAGGCACACACAAACATTTTTCCTTCGTTTTCTATCTGTAACTTCTTCTGAGCATTATCGTTCCTACATATTTAGTGGATACCTTGAACATGTATATATAAAAAAAAAAAAAAACGCGAAGGCAAGATTTTGTTTCGCGACTCAATACTTTTGCCATTGGTAGGGGTTAAAAGCATAGCTTAAACATCCCATGGGGTATAGGTACTTTCAACTAATCCAGAACTCCAACTTAATTTAATCAAGCCCGCTTGACCATTTGTTGTTCAGTTACCGATATCACTGAAATTATGAAAAGTTCAGAAGTCGCTGGATGTTTGCTTGGTTTAGGTCCACACCACCAAGCCGTCGCAATGAACTCATACATGATCACTATATCATATTTTGCAGGACCATCCAATAATTTACAGTTCATAGCAGATGGCAATAAAGACTTCGACATAATGGGAATTGTGCACTTCCTGCATGCTATGCATATGCATGGCATATATATAAATTTACGAAATTCGCTTTTGTAAGATACAGTCCGCATCACTAGAACGCGGATATTTTGTTCAAGAGAAGTACAGTTCAAAGTTCTTTTACAATTATGTTACTTAAGGATTATTCACAACTTATTTTGGCCGTACTCTCAATTTCTATGTTCTTGCCCGACTAACTCTCCCTTCCACAAATCTTCTATTTATATGCACTTTCACAAGCAGGTTACTATACCCAAATTCATAGTTTTCATATTTAATCCCTGTCTGCTTTTCCCGCTAATCGTTTCCATCGACCAGCAGCTGCATGTCGCGCCTGCGAATGTGCATTTGGTTTTTCCTTCTTTAGGGAATTTTTTTTTTTGGGAAAAATTACTTAGCTGGAATTAACTGGATTTGGAATTTTCGTAGCAACATATTGATGCTTGTGAACAGTAATGTTGCCAAATGTGCCTACTCATAGTATAACGCACATATGCATACTGATAGTAATGTACTTAATAGACAATAATATTATATAAAGCTTACTACATAAACAACGTCGTGAGATAGATTTTTAATGTCCAAATTTTTCAATACTCAGGACGAGTCTATAATGTAATTATGTTTTCGAATTTAATCTCACATCACTGAAAATTCAGAACCAAACGTTTTGACTTAACTAAAGCTTTGCGCACAGAATTATGAATTTAGCAGCTAAGTACGAAGCCCAAGAATCTTGGTGATTGCACTAGAGACCATATTTTAAAAAAAATTTTTTCTCATTTCCACAATCAGTCAAGCATACGAAATTCTTTTAAAAATTTTTTTTTTATTTGCGCAGTCGGTAAATCCACCCTATCAAATACCTTAATCGGACTCATCTACCACAATTCCTCACCTATCTGTGTGAAAAACTATGGCTTATACCTATTACAAACACTTATTTGTCGTTAGAGGTCCTTATACAAGCGAAGGCCTAAAACTTGAAAGGCTCGAATTTTTTTTCACTCAAAATAATGCCATTACTTATCATTCTTCATGTAGTTTTTTATATCGACCACCGTAGCATGGGGTACACTTATTCACCCGACAGAAAGCTCCATAGACCCTTTAAAGTATGTATATTCTTGATCACGGTGAAATTTCGAATTGTTTTAGTCATGTCTGTCCGTCTGTGCTGTGTTTGTTGTTTGCATTCTCCTACTCGCAAAAATAAAGATATCGAATTCAAATTTTGCAGAAGCATTGAAAGTCTTTGCACGCAGGTTGGTATTGAAAACGGGCTAAATTGGTCAGAGGGGCAGCCCGCATTCGAGTTGTTAAACTGAACGCAACTCCGTTTTTCTTAACAAAAATAATGTTGGTTACTCAGAATTTATAAAATTTAAAAGGCTGAAATATTGTCATATTTACTTTACGAAAAACTCAATTCTTCATCGGCCATGCCCACACACAATGTTACAAGTGATTAAAATTTATTTTTTTCACGTTTTCGAAGTTTTATACGTATTTATTATAATGCAAACAACGAAGGATGTTAAAAATTATTTTGTACATTCCTCAAACAATCATGTATTATCTGCCTAAAAATGGGTTAATTCTAAAATGAATATGATTAATAGACACCGTTGCCTGATAAATTAATTTTTTCTTAATAATACCATCGACATGCGTATCAACTAAAAGAACTTGGCGAGTAGAATGCGAAAAGCATAGTGGTGGGTAGGTCCGCCAGCCGCCGAGTATAACTTTCTCATTCGTTTTTATTCATAAAATATGAATAGTTATACATAGCTGCCGTGTAAGTGCTTATTTCTCATAAGAGTCTTTATATGTGGGAGGGATCCAAAATACATATCTGTACGGTTTAAACTTAATGCAATAAATTTAGATACGAAAAAAAGATAATAAAAACTAGACGATGTTGCCGTATAGATACTTACTTTCTAACGAAAAGACGAGGGGTTACCAATCGCAACTCAATTTCCCAAATTCATAAATTAAAATACCATTTTGCATCGATATTTCTAAATCCAACATTCTATCGCCAGTCAAATGGTTCAATGTAAGCCATTGTCCGTGGGCGAAAACCTGCCAAGACACTTAATTTCATGTCCCAGGCAGCAGCCGAGGAGACAGACAGCCAGCAGATGAACTTCAAATAATTGTGAATTGAGCCCTGGGTGACTGTTTTAATTATTAAAAAAAAAAAGAAGAAGAAGAAAGGTAATAAAACGCTTCAATTGTAGATGATAAGTATCCACATATCGAAAAGCAAAAAAAAAAAAAGAATTCGAAAATTTTAATAAGAATACAAAGCGACACAGAGACGGTATCTTAAAGATTACTAAGAAATAACTGATCTCTGATTTATATTTGTGCAAATGACACTTAAGACAATCGTGACTTATTGCTTGCCGTCAAACAATAATAATCTCACCCTTCTGTCTTTGGAAGTTGATAAATTAAATGCAAGCTTTAGTTATTCTTTCCCTTCTTATCGTATTTCACCAGTTCAACCGTAAAATGACTATAAATATACATATAAATGCATTTAAACGCATTTACACAAACTGTGAAGTTCATTTCACATTCTTGTCTGTATGTGCGCGTTTAAATAGCATACGTATTACCTATTATTAGACATTCCTTGAGGGAGACGAGCTCTTGTTACTGTAGGAACCTTCCTTACACACAAGAGACTTGTGCTAAAAAGAAAAATTGTTAAATTAAAAATTTAGAAAGAAACGTTAATAAATGCTAACAATAATACTTTTGTGGTATTAAGAGAAGAGAGAAGAGGGCATCAAAATATCTACCCCTTCGAATTTTTCATCTATAGAAAATTTTAGTAATAATCAAAAACCATAATCTGCTTGGAAATTATTAAATGAATAAAATTTGAGAAATGTACTTCGTTTTTGATTAAAAACGCTTTCAATGCCTTTGACTTCAACTTCACGTTTCTCATTCTTCATTTTTAGCCAAATACGCGAAGGCATTATACGTTGCATTTTAGCCACAGACATGGCCAGACACAATGAAATTTTAACTCAGTTCAAAGATATCACATCAACATTCGATTACACCAATCGAGCGCATATAAATTTGGCAAGTTGTTAATCTCTTTTCGTACTCGATTGTGAAGATCTTATTCATTATTAATTTTCTTACATAGCTTTGCATGATTTTAATTAAAGTCGCAGATATCTCAAATGAAGCACGTCCCATGGATGTAGCTGAGCCTTGGCTTGATCGTTTACTGCAAGAATTTTTTGCTCAAAGTGCAGCAGAAAAATCAGAGGGCTTACCGGTTACACCGTTCATGGATCCCGACAAGATTAGTAAGCCCGGTTCGCAAGTTCGCTTCATTGGCTTGGTGCTGTTGCCTCTATTTGAAGCTTTAGGCGATCTGGTGCCCGAAGTTACGGAACTTATTATAATACCAGTACGAATAGCTTTCGATTATTACAAGTATGTCAATAATAAGTATTCATTATATTAGAAATTTATTATTTTCTTTCAGACGTTTAAATGATGCTCAAACAAAATCCCGCAAATCTATGGCTGATACAAGTTCGGCAGGTCCTTCGGGTGATAACAGCGGTGCTTCGGATAACAAAGACAACTCTAACAGTTCTGCCACAGTAGGTGGTGGCATGGCTAATGGTGCTGACACGACTGCGTCCGCACCGAGTGTTGGCAACTCTGGCGGCAGTATTTCACCCCAAATGCCACGCTCACAGTCAGGCATTAGTGTGAAGTCCCGCCGGAGTATACCATCACAAAAGTCAGCATCACGTACTTCAGTTGATGAGCCTGGTGGCATTCCCGCCGAATTACATGATTTGCCCGAAGGCAGTGAAAGTGGTGATTCGGAAACTGCAACCGAAGTCGATGTAAATATTGATTTTGATGGTCAAATTATTTTTTGCTCCCGCCTTGTAGTTGTGTTTTTACTTGAATAGATCGATCCTTTTCCCTTTCTTGCTTCTCCTCCCTTAAACTTGACTTTTTATCAGGCCTTATTTTCTTGTGTATGCTTGTCAAAGATAAAATATGCTATATAGTCACCGGTAAATAATGCAAATGCAAGTTTTAAAAGTATGGCGTCCTCTGTAGAAGATCAAGTACTACTACTTTGCTACTTTAAAAGAAAAACAAAACAGCATGTAATTCATTTTCGTTTCTCATTACGCTCTTTTCCATTTTCAGACACCCATAATAATCGAAAAACCGAACCGAAATAATCTTGGAAATATCGAACACGTTTTCAATAACTTTGTAGCTGTAGCATATGTCGATCTAAAACTGTGAACGAATCTATAACAAAACATAATATCAAAGTTGTTCCGCTCCGATTGTTGACAAACCTACTGCTCAGCCACCAATTTTAAGATTATCTTATTTATGTTTAATGACAAGTATGCAACAGTCGTACATTTTCGAGCACATTGTTCTTACACATGTAGAGAAAGTGATTTGTTTATCAATTCTTGGCTGAAAAAAAAGGTTTTTTTTAGTCGATTCGTACGTTCAACTAAGCGCAAAGGGCAATTCGTGATAGAGGCTAGTATTTTAAAAACTTTAAATGCAAATGCAGCCGTTAAGGCTGTTTTGCTTAGATGAGTCGATCATTGCAACTAGATTAATGCGTTCCCTCTGCGATTTTGTATTATATTTAATCCAATAGCCTTTTGAAATAAACGAGAGGACATATTGACTTTTCTTTTGCTTTGCGTTTCTATATTTTCAAGGTTGCCGAAAAGACTTCAAAATTTAAAGTCGACACCGAAGGCAGTAGTAATCGTTCAAAGTCGTCGCATTCCACGTCACGCAAATCATCACGTGAGAAGCGTCCATCTATGATTGGGGAAATGTGCAGCAGTGGTCAACGCATACGCAATTCTTATGGTAATATTCATGGCTACCATGCAAATCGAGGGCATTTCAGTTCAAATCGTGCGGTCAGCTTGGATCAGTATAGCACAAATAATCGTCGTTCATCGGATGGCTTGCAGCAGGTCATATCTGATAGTAATGTCTTTTATAATCGTCACAATCGCAGCAGCTTGGAAGCTTCAACGGTCATTTGTCGCTTGGCCGAAGATATGAACATGAATCAGCAAATAAGTACCGCAAATGGTAACACTAATCACACATTGAGTGATACATCTCAGCTAGTGCCAAATTTGGAAGGTTCTATTAGCGATAGTACCACCGGAAGTAATGTCACCACCGCTGTCAATAACGTGGCTCAGCCTGCATCGTTGACACTACAGACTACAATCACTGCCACAGCCAATCAGCACAATATTATTAATATGTCTACAATGTCCTCCAATGGTAATATGTCGCCTACGCAAATATTACAGCCCAGACAGCATATTTGTACAACGGCAACGTCTGTCGCTGCCAATAACACATTGAACGGTGTTACGGGTCCACACAGCACTGAAATAACCGCACCACCGAAATCGTCGTGGAAAGCACGCCTTAAACAGTTCTCCGAATATTTTAGTTTTTCCTTTGACAAGAGTTCCAAACGTTTCGGTAGCACACGCAGTAGCCCTTGCTCGATGCGTAACAATAATACAGCTCATGCTGCCACCATAACTGGCCCACGTAGTGGAACGTATGTAGATCCACTTACGGGTAAACCTACTGGCATTTGTTGTACTATCTCAAATAACCTGCAGTCGCCCAGTTTAAGGCAAACGCAACTTGTTCAACATCAACAGGACTTAATTGCAGCGGCGGCCGCAGGACGTCATCGTGCCTACAGTTTAGATGTACCCTGTAATCGCAGTAATCCTCGTTATAGCAGCAGTAGTGGCGGTGGCGGAGACAGCAGCCGCAAAAGCTCTCGCCATGATGGTGGTGGTCTGGGCGACGTAAACAACAGTAATAACACTTTACACAGCAGCAGTGGAACTGGCAGTGAGATGCCTACTTGCATGCCTCCGCCTATCCGAATAGGCAGTGTCGATGCTAGTGATACGATACTGATTACTACTGGTGGCCTCTCTAGCGTACTTACGCCAACTAATTTAGGCGACGCCGCCGAACCTAGTCTTAGTATTGATTTGGGCTCTTCAGCGACTGAACCACCAAAAATTTGACAACGCGGTAGCTCAGAGACGACCACTAACTCTTTGTCGAATAATGGCGCCTTGGCCGCCTTGATGCAGAAGCATCAAGAGCATCAGCAAGGTCTGCCGATGGCAAAACCAATGACTAAGTCAGCCGGTGTACAGACTTCTAGCTGCAATATTTCCTCTTCGATGTCGATGACTGTGTGGTCAGCTCTGGGCCAGAGATTAAGCGCTTTGGTATGTCACTGTTGTGAGCGGAAATTGCCAGAGCCGGAAAATGTGTAGAATGATGATGAAACTATATTGACAGTGCAGTTCAAAAAGAAGCAAATATTGATATTATTTTCGTTTTAGATTATAGCGAAGCTCCCAACTTAAATGTCACATAAAGTCAATATGTGTGTTTATTGTTGTGTGTGTTTGTGTGTGTGTGTGTGTTTGTGTGTGTGTGTGTGTGTGTGTTTTTTTTTTTTTTTTTTTGCTCTGTGAGCTGGAGGTAGAAAATCTTCGAAAGATACTGCTGGGTCTTAGTAGCAGCATGCACGATTCGCCATCCCTGGCGCATACGTACTAAAAACTACCCCCCCACACACACACTCCTTCTACCACTCTCCCCCGCGGAACCACCGTTAGGTATTACTTCGCGGGGGCTGGTTGTCGCTAGCACGCTCCTGATGGTGGGACCTCAGTGGAATGCACTATCGGCTTCCACTCCCTCTGCTCTCCACCCGTTGCCTCTCCAATCGCCGCAACTCCACGAGAGTATTGCTGGCGAATGCGTCTACGGCGTTCCAGGCTGCTGGACTGCCAACCATTGCGCTTGTTATCTCGTTAGGTGGCACTTGAGGCCGCCCATTCTCGAACCTGTTGCAGTAGAGCATTACGTGTTCTGCGTCCTCCTCCATATCCTCACATACCGGGCAGTTAGGCGAACTGTCGTGCCCGAATCTGTGTGTGTGTGTGTGTGTGTGGGGGGGGGGGGGGGGGGGGGCATGTGCATGTGCATATGTATGTCAGTGTAAGTAGTATATTTTATAAGTAAGTAAAGTATAACATTTCTTCACCTTTCCGCCCTGTATATTTATATTGATTGTACAAACTAGACTTGTGAAAGGATGCAAGCATTGCAGAAAATTGTTTAATACTCTTTTATTTAGAATTATTATTTTGCACTCTTTTACTTCAATTTTGTATAAAATTTCTTTAGTTGTTAAAACTTTTTCTAGACATTTGGACAAAATAAAAAAAAATTGAAAAAAAAGCAATTACACTAAACTAACTTTTTGTGTAAATAAAATTAAATTCTTCCCTCTTTTTTCAAGTTTTCACGATATCTTCACTCCTAAATTGCATGTGCGTTAGCAAATTACAAAATCGTTTAGTACATGTCTGCCTGTCTACCTGCCTATCCACCATTTGCACATCTATTAGTCCACATTGCAAAAAATTGTAGATTACGATCAACAAAAGTAAGAGAGTAGACTACACTTCACAGCTAAGTCACGTTTAAAAAATAACTGGACTTACGGCGCACAAATCTATAATACTTATCTTAACAATCTTCCATAAAATGGAAACTATAAATAACTTTATACCGTCACCACACCCTTACAATTGTTCTTCTCATATTTTGCTCCGGCCGACATAACACAACAAAAGGAGTAAGAAAATTATATTGCTTCGGTTGAGACCGAATCATTTATACTCATCAACATTATCCTATTAAACCCTAAAAATAACAACTAGAAAACTCAATTCCCATACTCTATAATATTAGCATGGCCGACTGTTTTTTCTGTTCTGTTTTTTTAGTAAAAGTATGAATTTATTTTTTGTGTTGTGTGGTGTAGGTTATGAGTAACGATGAAAAAATCTTGGGAAGCAACCATGTTTTCGGTTTTTGTTGCATAGACGTGTGGGTGTTATAGGCGTGTCCTTTGACCACTTTGGATCATTTTCCAACTCTTTCGCAAATTACTAGCCGATATCTTCATTTCAGCTGACGAGAGAATGTTGACCACAGCTTCTACATAGTTTGGTAAACGGACAGATGGAGAGACGAACACACGGGCAAGTTTGGATGCATTCCAAATGTGAAACTGGCCAAGAATGTATACACTACAAACTATCGTATTTTTCAACATAGCTGTCGCATAAAGGTGCCGGAAAAATATGAAAGCATGATACAGTATAAGGTTTGGTAGGCTTGACCAATTTTTTCCAATTTTGTGGAGATACTACAGCAACTCCCATAGAAAACAGCGCCATGTTTTTGTACATTTATCTGCGATCGATCGTTCGTCACGCGACGTTCGCGTCGCAAGTACTTGAGGTCATAATTCGACAAGTTTTTTACCTGTTAGCTGAATCTCCAGTGAAGAAACTTTTACGAGCAAACTTTTAATACAGCCAATATTGAGAATTTAGAAAAAGGCATGAAATTATCGGTTTTCGATAATGATAGGTTAACGAGGATGATACAAAAAAAAAAATGAAGATTAAGTTGATTGTTCTAGGCGTTTGGCAGCGTAATTATGGTTTCTATGGACGGACAGACAGACAGACAGATAGGAGGCAGACGGCAGGCATATCTTCATATCGATTCGCTCGTTTTGCTGATGTCCCCATATGTCAATTTCATCAAGTCTCGGATAAATATTTGTGTACGTTGTCAACCTGCTTTGAAAGCATTTAGAAGGAGAAGTGCTAAGAAAGCAAAAAATTCTTTCTACCATCTTTTTTGTTGTTCTCTTTTAAAATATGTTTTCTGTTTAACGTATTACGTCATACAAATATTATTATTAAAACGATTTCTTATTGCGCTACTTTCCGCCATCATCAAGAATTACAAAGAAATGTGCGATTATAATCAAACGTTCGTTTGCATCGGGGAATCCGGGAAAACCGCAACCGCGTTTTATGCTTGATTTGAATATGATTAGAATATAATTACCATTTGCCTGTGTTTCCATGCGGAATATATGAAAGTAGATGCTCAGTAGTTTGTCAAATTTTTAGCCACCCAAAGCAATTAATTTTTCTCACATATACCTATTTACGATTATATATTTTCCTTTTTCTGTAAATCGATAAAGTTTTTATTGAATTCATTTTCCATTTTTAGTTTCGTTTCAAACTAAAGCAAGAACTCTTTCATTAGTTCACATTTTATACGGCATTTTGAGCTGGCATTTCCGGTAACAACTAGGATAGCTTTTGGAAAGAAATGTTTTTGTGTTCCACACACATTTCTGACGAAGTGACTGCAATTACAAAAAATTGAATTCAAATGGAAAAAAAACTTTATATGAAATATTTTTACTTTGCTATGATGATGGCATGAAAATTAAAAAAAAAAATGATTAAAAAATCGATGAAATAAATAAATAAATAAAAAATGTATTAATAACAACATATCCTTATTATATATAAATATTGAAAATCATATTTCAAAAATTGTAATCAAGCTGGATCTTGATTCAATCGAAATAGATGAATATGCAATCTCCACGTATGTTTATCAATACGAATACAAATTACTTGAAAATATTTATAAAAAAAAATAATGCAAAACCTCCATAAATATCAGTAATAAACATTTAAATCTTTATTAATTTTATTTATTAGTGTATGGTTAAAAAACAATAATAATAACAATAATAATAATGATGAATATATGATAAAATTTTAAGTAAATATAATAAAAAATTCTTGATTAACTCTCAGTTTTAATGTGCGATAGCAAACGCAATTCTGTTTGTATATGATATGTCCTTACAACTTGAAATTCTGAACACCTTTTGCCGAGGTCATCTAGAAATGGAAGCCTCAGTAATGTTAGCAAATGTTTGTTTTAGAGAAGATTAGTTTTAGCAAATACTTTAGAGAATTGATCCGATCGAGGAGCGAAAGTGTGACGCTTTCTAATATGATAAGCGATCTTAACTAAACTTCATTTCACCCAGCCTTCAATCTGATGTTAATGATGAGAACTCATTTGCGCTTAAAGGAAAATCAGAGATATTCACTTTTAAATGCTTTTTTTCTCTCTCTCTCTCTCTCTCTCTCTCTCTGTCTCTCTCTCTCGCTCTCTCTCTCCGGTTCTCAGAGAGTTTCCACTATTGCCTTTTTATACCCATCACCGAATGAAAGAAGCTTCAGAGACACAGCAAAGTATATATATTCTTGATCAGCATCAAATTCTAAATCGATTTAGGCATGTCCGTCTGCCCGTTTGTCCGGCAATATCTGTTGTAGATATACTCCTGGCCGCAAAAATGAAGCTGTCCACTTCGCATTTAATGCAGATAAATTGGAAGTTCTTGCACGCAGGCTGATATTAATAATGAGCCAAATCGGTCGAAGGACTCGTACACATTATCAAGTGAAATGAGAGCACCTTTCCAGTTTTCAATGGAATAAAAAATGAATTTGTGCTAATTACTCATAAACTACAGCAGAAAATTCTACGAAAATTTGATCGCACCCATCCAATAGTAGTGTGCGGTTTATCGAAATTTAATTTTTTTTCTATACCTTTATAATGCGCAAGCCACGTAGCTTCAGAAACCCCATAAAATATATAAATTCTTGGGCAATTTCAAATTTGACATGCACGTAAACATGTCCCTCTGTTCGTCTGTTCGTCTATCCATATGTCTGTCTGTTCGTTAGCGAGTAACAAGATATCGAATTTTGGAAGTGAGCCTATAACGCCCATACGCTTATACGAGAGAGCATGAAAGTTTAGTTCTTTTATTTTTTTTGCCGTTTTTAGGATAACGGGGATGGGTGTAAAGTTTTCGGTCACGACCGAATAATATTTTCTTACTTGCTTCTTTTCTTACTAAAGAAGTCCATTTGGAATGACTTTAGCTTATGACTAAAACAATCTTTATCAAATCAACAAAAATATTGATTTACGAAAGGTAATTACAACTGACCAGCAGTTGATTTGGTAAGCAATCATGTTTGGCATTGTCATGGATCGTGGCAGAAAATGCTTTTTTGATAGATAAAAATATCGCCAGTTAGTGTTTTGAAAAGTTTGAATTGAAATGCACGAACCTAAAGAATGATGATTGAAATACAAGCAGACTATTGCAGAGGCATTCAACACGACTAAAGAAGGACCTTTCTCCGATAAATACATGAGAAAGTTGATAGTCACTTTTTATCCCTGCTGAACAACTATAACTACAGAGAAGTTACACAAAGAGATGCAATTGAACACTTTTTATATATGATGGATTTAAATTTACTGCTCATCTCCTACTTTTTATTGTTTTCATCAATATAAGGCTCTTCCGTGTTTACCATACAACTGCATCGTCGCGTTCTTAATGAAGATTTGATCGAAAACGTGATCGTATGCTTAATAAGAAAAGAAAAGAACAGTATTATTTTGAAAGCAACATGACCGCACACACAAAGATGGGGCTGCTTGGTATATTAAAACTATTCAGAGTAATCTGCAGAAATTCAGAAAAGTCCGATATATGTCTGGGCGTTTTGCCCATTTAGAACGCAAAAGTAGTCACTGTTACGTGAAGATTTTTAGAAGTCTATTCTGTTCTTTTCTTATTACACTTTTTCCGATTTTGTATCAACTTTCGTATTCCGAAAGAAGAATAATTGCAATAAAACATTTAAATACCGACTTATAGTAAAGTCGATGAGATATTAAGTCAAAGAAGCCACCAAAAAAGGGAAACCCTTGTGACTTATGATGTTTTTTTTTTTTTAGAATACTACGTTTGATCACTAAACACAAAGATTCCATTAAATGTTGCAGAATCGAAATACGATTTTGTACGTGAAACTTATTTATATTAATGCGACACAATTTAAACTGAGTTGTGTTGAGTGGAACCTTTACCTGACAACATGTTCCCATCAATTGCTTCAAGTATTATGCGAGAATTTCTAACTCATTTATAACTCCTTGCAAGCGTACTTACATACCCTACGCCATCTGTGGTACAGCTTATATGAATTTATTGCAGTCGTATATAACACGCAGAAGAGGTTCAGATAAGCTCACCGATCAAGCCTGTCTGTCCACCTGTCCGTCTGATGTCTGTCCATGCAAATTTGTGTTCTAAGTATAGATCGCAATTTGTTAGATATTTCGATGCAATTTGGTACAGTGGCGCGTTTTCTACCCAAGGACGAACGCTATTGAAAATGGTTCGGATCGGTCCACTTTTTCGACCATTCCCTATATAACGCCCTATTCTGAAAAGTCGTTATAATGAAAGAAATTGCAATTTTCAAAATTTCTCAGCAAAAGTGGCTAAGTAGTAGTATTTGAGCATTTTAAATTGGTATGAAAACTTTGGACCGATTATGGCAATTTTTGAGTCCCCTCGTAAAATGATAACTGATGTTCATACGAAAAAAAGTATAATTTCCAATGCTTCATGATGAAAATTATATCATAAGAGGAATTGAACATTAAAAAATTAATTGCCTCAAACTTGGACCATCCCGGCCTACTTTTTGGATATTACCGTAATAAGGATTTTTACGAAAATTTATCCTTTATAGAGCAGAAAATTCAAAGTTCATACAAAAATAAGAATTGTGCCAAACAATGTGGTGTAGGGTGGGGCTAATGGTCGCCCTTGTCCGACTATAATGCTCTTACTTGTTTTATTTATTTTTTTCTTATTTTACCTACTGATGACTCCTTAATTAACAGTTTCAAATAATGATCACTCTGTGTCGAGATAGGAACTCGTATAAGAAATACAGTGGCGTCACATGGGTAACAGAAAGTGGATGAGGAGGATTAATATTCAGCAAATTCAAGCGTACTTTTTTAAAGCATTAGTTATTAGATTCGCGATGATTATGCCTAGTACTTTTCTTCTGCTAGACATCAAAATTTAATTTTCTAGTAAAGAATTTTCAAAAGGTCTCGCAAAAAGAAAAGTAAATGCTTTTTTCATATATGAGTCGGTTGCCTGTTCTCTCTGCTCAAGTTTACAAAAAAAAAAAAAAAAACAAGCAAGAAAGAACCACTGAAGGAGATTCGTGCCACACCACACGTTCATGACAATGTGGTATAAGAGAGGGCCAGATTGTCGACTTTATCTTCCGCAATATTCTCGCTTGATCTGGGTTATGACTTAATTTAATTTTTTACACCTAAAACTAAAAGACTTAAACCTGAATTTAAATAAAGAAAAACAGTTCTAAAAACGAATAGAAGAATAATAAAACAAAGAAAAAAATTGCATAAATAATTTTAAATAAAAAAAAAAAAAAAAAATTGAGGAAATCACGACTTACAAAAATAAATCTTACTTTTTAGCAGTCAATTAAATCAAGTTTAACTAAAGAAAAAAACCTATTTAAGAAAATGAGATAAACGACCCACATAAACAAACAACAACAATAAAAGAAAGAAACTTTTTCTAGATTATTTTATCAAAGAGAATATAAAAAAAAAAAAAACATTGAAAAGTTGTAATGAAAATCGTCTGAGAGAATTAATAATAAAGGCCCACTTATTTAAAACAGCAAGTAATAAAGAAAGTAGAAAGCGTTAAAAAAAAGAACAAAAAAGGAAAATGAAACACAAATTAAATCGGAATTCGGTTAAAAGGCGAATTTTTCACGTGTCCATCACCTAGGATTGATTCAATGACTTAAGTAACGAACGTAACCTGATAAACGAATCCATGACATTGCATATGAAAACTCAATTCCTTTGATGATGTAAACAAATACAATCTCAACAAAAATTAAATAATTATCTTTGACAAATAATTTCATCATTTTATCATTTGCCAGGGTAATATTAAAATCTTGACGGATTTTGTCAAAATTGAAATTGAATGAGCATGGTTGATGTGTGACGCGGTGATGGATATAAAAACTTATGTAAAATGTATTTAACGAAAATCAATTAAGCACTTGATGTACTTATTCCCTGACCTGTTATTATTAATATTATCACGAAATACACATAAAAATATACATAAGAGAGCATATTTACATTATGAATGGAAAAATAAATAAATAAATGAATATATGAATAGAATAATCAATAAATAATTCCTTTGTGTGTGTGTGTGTGTGTGTGTGTGTGTGTGTGTGTGTGTGTGTTTGTCCATATAACTATTCAATATTTTTTGTCTATCTTATCTACTTAAGTGATCAGTGTTTTAATATTTTAATATAATTCGTCTAAGAATAGGTGTATAATTATAAATAAAAATACAAATGCAAATAGGAGGAAAAGAAGATCTAACGTAAAACCTATTGAAAGCATTATATATACATATATATACATGCTTTGTATGTATGTATATATAATCCCTCTAAATGGACCAAAATTCAATCTATTTATTTCTTCATTTCCCTCTCTCTCTCTCTCTCTCTCTCTCTCTCTCTCTCTCTCCCTTTTTTTTCTTTTATTGTTTCTTTTATTGCCTTTCACTCGGTATTCATACATATATAACGGTAAACTTATCTTATACGGAAATACTTGTGAATAATTATAAAGAAATTTGTTGAATATTTTTTTTAATCGGCTCCTCCTCCTTACTCCTTAAAAAAGCCTGTGGAAGAAAAAATAAAAAGAAAAAACGACTAATGTCGTTATCTAATCGATTTAAAAAAAAAAAAAAAAGGATTGACGAAATTGATCTCTCTCTGCATCCCTTTTACTTTTTTCTGCCGTATGTATGTTGAAAATAAATTGATGCTCCAGCATCTTCTTATCACTTATCAACATTATCTCTTTCATTTATTTACTTGCTTTTCTACTCAGCCGACAAATACTGCAGGCAGCTTATGACATAAACTAAAACTAACGAATTGAAATTTAAGGTTTCTTCTTCCGGATTACCTGTTACTTAGTTAACATTCTCGGTTAGCACAGACTTTTTTTCTTTTGATATACAAATGAATGTTTATAACTGATTAACCATACAAGGTAACGGATTTTCTATGTCTTTATTTTTTATGTAAATACATATAATAAAATGTGAAAATTAGATTTTTTTATTTTCAATTTTCAAAAGAAAGAAACAAAAAAACCAAGACTAATTGTTCAAATAATGTATTAAAATACAGAAAAAAAAGAAGAAAATTGAATAATAACAAGAAAAAAATATATACTCAAGTAAATAAATAATAATAATAAAAGATCTGAGAAATCGGCAGAAACACAATATGTTTGCTTTCTCTTGTCGAATGAAATAATAATGATTGCAAAAATTATATATTTAAATGAATTATCTTTAAACCTTAGTTAAAACGATGACGCGACGATATAATGATGATTGATGATAAATTTTACTATAAGAAAATGTATTGTGGATTATAGACAGAAAGGAAGGAAACTAAATAAACAAACAAAGAAACAAAAGCACACAAGCACGAAAACGAAGAACTTGAAAATTAATACATATATGTACATATATATCTATATATATATATATATATATACATATATACTTATATATATACATATATGTATATTTATAAAGAAAAGAAAAAAATTACATTCTTTAAAAATGATTTTACAACTTGATAAAAATTAATTTGAATTTCTGATGTATGTAAACGCGCGCACACGTATGCATATGTGTGCGTGTATTGTGTGTTATGTATTATGTGTTATGTGTAACTTTCGTTTTACGAAAATGAGTCCTTGTGTTATTTATATATTATTATTTTTTTTTTTTTCCTAATTTTGGAAAATTACAAAAGCCTACTTTCAGGGTTACCTAAGAAAATAATATTAAATACGCGCTGGAAACAGTGTAGTCGCGAAGATGCGTATAGCTGTATAAATAAAAACTGAATTGCAAAATTTCCTTTTTCCCAAATTTTAGTTAAATGTTTAACGTGACAATCTCGTCTTTAAAACCATTTTTAATAATTTATCGTTGAAATGCAGCAAAAAAGAGAAGAAGAAAAACAAACAAACATACTAGGAAAGGCATTTATTTAAGCTTGGCAAGACACGTGACGCACTCATAGAAACAAAAAACAAAAGCAACAAACCAAAGAGAAGATATATATAAAAACTCATGATAATATAAAGCACACACTACAATAATTATAAGTGTGTTAATTATTTACAATCAGATGTACATTTATCCCCAAATGTATAATCTGCTATTGAATACTATTGAAAACAAATATATATTGTAAAAAAAAAACAAAAGGAAAAACAAATTATACATTTATGTCTTTATGTGTACGTGTCAACTAATTAAAAACGAAAAATATTTAAAGTAAATAAAATTATTATAAAATATTTCGAAAGAAGGGAAAAATTACAAAATTACAACTAAAATACGGATTATCAGAACACAATGCATACGAATTCGTAATAACGGCTGCAAAACTAGCAACAAATCTGTATAAAATCAATCAAATCAATAAATAAAAAAGAGAATAAATAATAATAATAAAGAGAAAAAATATTAAATTACAAATATGCCTATGATGAATACGGAGGAAGAACTTTGAAGTTTTTATGGTTAAATGTTACGAATGATCAGGAGCATCAGGATCATGTCTCAAGAGTTTCACTTTCGTTTGTTTCGCCTCTAAGAAGATATTGATAGATTTATCTGCTTTTTTTCTTGTGTATTATGTGGAGTATGCACAGCAGCTGTGAATATGATCTCTCCATAACTGTCAAACGAGATGGAAAGCAAAATAAGTATTGTTTCGAGCAAATCTAGCTTAGAAATGCACGTTCGATGTTGCACTCACAAATAAAGAAACAGCTGTAAAAAAACAAAATAAAATCTAGCAAGTAAGAGAATTAAATCCGGTCGGTACCGAATCTGTTATACCCGTTACCTTTTATCCCCGAAAAAGACAAAATAAGGAAAAGAACAAAATTCTAATGCTCGATAATATAGAGCGGTCGTAGTTGATTTTCTCAATTTTCAAGATTAAAGTTTTTGCTGTAGATGCATGGGGCCTTTGTAGGCGAGTCATTTGAAAAGCTCAGATCAAATCCGAATTCTTTTGCAAATTTGTAGGCGCTATCTCCATTTTCGCTGATGGGAGAACGCTTATCATAAATACTACAAAGTTATGCAAACAGATAGATGGACAGACGAACAGGGGGACATGTTTAAGTGCATTTAAAAGTTGTAACTGGCTAAGGGTTTGCATACTTTATTGTATTTTTGAAGCTTGTTTCTACAATTTGGTCCATTTTGAATACCATCCTGCGCGCAAGAACTTTCAATGCTTCTGCCAAATTTGAAGTCGATAGCTTCATTTGTGGGGCCAGGAGAATATTTACAACAGACATTACACAGACGGACAGACGGACATACTTAAATCGATTTAGAATTTGATGCTGATCAAGAATATATATAATTTGTGA
The DNA here is from genome assembly GCF_014805625.2 of Glossina fuscipes. Taxonomy (NCBI): domain Eukaryota; kingdom Metazoa; phylum Arthropoda; class Insecta; order Diptera; family Glossinidae; genus Glossina; species Glossina fuscipes. Next base: position 43,907,257 of record NW_023998414.1, on the reverse strand, counting down.
GGTCTCTAATGTTTCCTTCTGGGCGTCGCAAACGTTTTGAGAAAACGAATGTACCCCTCATCCTTCGATGATGGAATGGAAAGAAAATTGTTTTAAAAAAAGTTGAAATTTGTGTAAAGCTGATCAAACTGTATCAATTTTTGGCAATGAAAAGAAATCCAATGATATTCATTGCAAAGGTAGAGGCACTGGTTTATACAAAACTTAGTATAACATTTTTTATTTTTCAAAAGCATAGTTAAAATCTCTACTCATTTTTTAAGTTGGCTGGCGCGCATCAGTAATTATAACCTTTGAATCATTTATGGACGGCCATCGCTTCACATTGTGAATTTACTTATACATAAGCAAATACGCCCGATTGCACACGCTTTCTGAATGTTTAGTGCCACTGTCGATTGAAATCTTGACCTGCTTTAATACATACACACAAAAAGGGAATGGAAAAAAGCTTTAAAAAATTGTTGATTTTCATTTATGCCTTCAACTTTTCAATCCATACGACAATGTGTACTTCGAATGAAGAAGTTTTTTCTATGACATATATACGTATATACAATAAATGAATAATAATAAATAAGTAATGTAATAGATAATTTGTTGTCATGCACTCTGTTTTTAATATTGTTTCAAAAACGCTGTAATTTTCTAATCGTTGAAAGGAAGCGTTAAGTATGAATAGAATACGCAATTCGAGTCAAGATGAGGTTGATAAGGTCTTTTCAATAGCTACAGTGCCAGTTGGTGCCGATGGATTCTTTTCAATACCGTCTCTAGTAGCGGCGATTCTCTCATATTATTAGGTGCTGGCAAACATTTTGGCCAGCGACTTCCACAGGTAGAAATGACAAAGACATGGGAATTACCAATGGACATAACAACCAAATTCGATGATTTTAACCTTTTTCTACAAAAAATAACAGTCTTCTACCTAGTATTATCGATTTATTCACGATTCTCAGGATGTGGGAATACGCGTGAAACGCTTAAAACTGCATTTTCGATATTCATTACTTTTGTCGTTTGAGTTGAAGCAGTCTGCTGCCGAAGCCCACCAAACACTTTCAGAAGCTCATAGTTATGCTGCTCCATCATATCTCAATCGTCGGTTTTGATTTCAATGGCTTAAAAGCTGCTAAAGATATTTTGATGTCAATGACAAAGAATAGCCTGGAGGACCGAAGAAGTTCGAAGACAATGAATCGCAAGACGTAGTGGACGAAAACTCATCTCAAACTCTTAAAGAACTTTCGAGTAGTTCAGCAGTTGATAAATCAACTGTGTCTAGAGGTTTACATGCGATAGAAAGGCTCCAAAAAGAGGGAATATGTCTACAAATTGACTGAAAATGTCATTTCAAACCATTTCAACATTGCGGTTTCATTGCTTGTCAGGCAAAAGAGGTAGAGTTTGCTGGCAATGAATAGTTGACCAACTACAAGAATCCTAAACGCAAAAAATCATGGGTTAGTATATTTGCAATATTTGCAAAGTTTGCACATTGTGGGATCAGAAAAGTGTAGTGTATTACTAACTGCTAAAAGTGAATGAAACTCTTACTGCAGATGTCTGTAGACGTCAGTTGAACAAATTGAACTATATATTCTTGGAAAAACGACCAGCAAAAGTCATCATCTTCCATGACAATGCCCGGCCACACGTTGCAAGAGCTGTCAGGGATACATTGTTGCATCTCGAAGCGGAAGTTCGGCTACACCTAGCACACTCAAAATATTACCACTTGTTCTGATCGATGGAGCTTGTTTTGGCTGGCATGCGATTCCGCAAATTTGAAGAAGTGCGAGAATATAAAGATGATTGGAACGCTGCCAAACCAAAAGTTGTAAAAAATAACAGAAAATATTTTGGTTAATGTACATTGTACCAATTTTCCTCAATAAGTCCTTTTTAAAGTGAGAAAACGGCCAAAATATTTTCAAGCACCTAATATATTCCAGAGCTTCCTGTTTAAGTCTTGGGCTTATATCGTCTTGGCTTGTTTTTATTTCCCTTCATGTCGTATTTATTGATTTTTGCATCATTTTCTTGTTCTTCTTCCAAAAATTGGCGAATTGAATTAGTGAACGACAGATGATTCACCGTCGTCACCAAGTCGTAAAGGTTCAAAATGAACATGATATTCTTTTCCTGAGACTTAATAAAGTCGAATCTTAGTTTAGGTTATAGCATTTGTGCTTCATTGTTTTATATCTTTTATTTCTTAATTTCATTTAAATCAATGTTCTATTTTTATTTGCGTGTTGTACGTCTGCCAGGTTTTTTTCTCTTTAATTTTTTACAATTACAACGTCTTAGGGATTCTAGATTAGCTCACTTCTAAGATTCAATATTTCCAGTAGAGAAAATGTTTTAAAGGTGTGTTGCAACATCGCCATTATTAATTGTTTAGTACTGGGCGACTCGGGGGATGGAAAAACTCTAGATGAACAATACCATGTCCTAAATAATTGGAAACATTAGATAGAAAGCGCATTATGCACGCTACCACAAAAGTAGTCGTGCCAACCAATTATCTCTACATCATCGTTATTTAAATCTTGATTACGGAAAGTCTCTCTGTTGCTATCGATTCCTTTATTTGACATTTTGAATTCACAAATTTGTAACATTTCCTGGCATCACTAAGCAACTGGGTTTTCGATTTCCATATAGAGCTGGTGTAACGTTTACTTTTTAAAGAATGCAACTCGTGCCTTGTTTTAGAAGAGGGCAGGTAATCAGTCACCGATCAAATGCCAACCAAACTTTTTTATTTCTTAGCATGCGTCGGCCCCTGTTAAACGACATAGTACAGAACCGTGGAGTTTTTTTATTTATGTTATTATCAACTAATTATTAAATATAAAGAACTACAACAATTTCTACAACGTGCCCGTAAATAATAGAAGCTATTTCAACCGGATGGTTTTTGCTTGAATCCCGCAATGGCGTTTCTTATCATATCACAATAAATTTGAAACAATAACAAGTGTTTTAATAGTTGCAGTTGTGGAATGTATTGGTTAAGTTTGAATGAGTGTTCTGTTCGTTGCTTAATGAACATAGGTGACGGCAGGAAATGTGATGTTACCTGAGACGTCACATCTGACACTAAAATATTATGCGGCAAGCGTTTTCTAGCTTTCATTCTCCGCACGATAGCTGCTTCAATTTGATGTTTACGATCCTCATATACCTTAGTTCTTGTCTCCTTGCGTTTAAATTTCCAATTTTCCTTAGCGGGCACGGTTTGAATTTTAACTTGGCAGAATTTCAAAACAAAAGAATCATTGATCAGAAACTCATACGCATCTTCTATATCGTTAGTCTTTGTTTTAGAATTGCGCACTAGTAAACACTGATGCAGTTTCCCCATTAATAGCGATTGCAAAGCTCAGTGCAGTTCACGTTCTGATATATTCGTCCGGCACTATAGATAGTATATTGCAATTTGGCGTTGGGGTCTGCATAGGCCAGTGATCAGCTGTAAGTATTTTAATTGTTAATTCAACTTCGAATAATGATAACTTATAATTGTTAATATAAGTCTTAAATTCCTGATTAATGATGTCGGATGAAAACATATCGTTCAGCATGCCCTCAAATTTCAAGGTAAATTAATATCCTCATTCAGTGGTCAACCGAGAAACCAAGCCTTTTTCACTGTCGCCCAAAACTGATCTATTGAGCAGAAAACGCTTAACTAAATGTGCCTTGCAGTGTGCCACAAATTCGCCCTTTTTCCCGTAAAAACCGAAATGGAACCATTGTTTTGTTTAATATATTTTCAATTTCTTGTTCGGTCACACCTTTGCCGACTATTCTCAACTTATCATCAATAAATAAGGATAAACGCTCGGCGAGCTTATTATTCAAGTTAAAAAAATGCTCAAAATCAAAAGAAATGGCATTTGCGATGAGCCTTTCATTGTTGATGAAGGAACTGATCAATATGATCTTGAACATCGAACAAATTTTCAACAAAATCTACTGGATTCTCTTTGTTAGTTTCTTTTTCCTTAACAAGCATTTCGTCCTTGTCTCGTAAAGAAACTGATATCGTGTCAGCTATGATTTTTAGACCCTCTTCCTTGAGTCGAGTATACATTTTTTATGTTGTAATATTAAAAAGTTTGATTTACTAATATTTTATTTTAGTGACCAGATCTTTTGTGGTGTTTTACCCTGACTGCTCGGTTTCAGAACGCCAAGTCAATCTGTTTCATAAAATGCCAATCGAGATCGGCACGTTGCAGTCCCTATCTATAATTTTAGGCGGATGGAACGCCTTTTGTGGGTCTAGCAAATTAAACGCTTCTGAATTGCATTTTGACAATTGACTTTATTCAATTCTTACCTGGCTATTATACACAAATTATTACATAAATTATCGCATTGCATTTTGTAATGCAATACTCAGTCAGTTGAAGTGTGACATAATTTTCAATTTTCTTTCAGCAAAAGAATTATGCTGAATTTGCATAATTCTGTCACACTTCAAAGTGGATGCATATAACGATATGCGATCACACTGCAATATGTAGGCCAAATCTCCAAATTTAGAGTTTTTTATCATATACACCACGCTGGGATTTCCCATTGCCCTAATTGTACTGCTGTGTTTTGTATCATCTCGTCTTTCACAACTCTAACAACACGCGGCTCGGTATCCTTATTGAAACACAAAGCTACTCGTCCTGATTCTTCTTGACAGCATTCATGGACTTATTTTAGGTAAAAGGGTTTCTGCAACTATAGAACGAAGCAATTTGCGTCAGAAAAGGCTTCTCAAAATCATCTTCGTATACTGAACGCGAATTAATACTCAAAGCCATCAACATTTGGCAACCATTTTTAATAGCCAAACGATTATTATCTTCGTCGCTGCGAACTTCTGCAATCCTAACTAACAAAGTGTCACGCAACCTCTTTCGTATGATAGAATAATGAACAATCTCCTCTCTGAGCAGAATTTAACCTAAATTGTACTCACTTTCTATATCTGCATGCTTTACATATACAAGATCCATGTACAATAAAATGCCATGTATCGCAGCCATTGAAGTTTGATGATTGATCCAAGCTTGATTGACTTTCAGTAAGATATACTAGTGCAAACATTTTAAAATGTCTCCATGAACCTTCTCTACCAAATGCTCTTTAACCACATCATGTACCCTCAAGTACAAGCTATGACCGTGGTTGTGAAAGATCACTTCATAAGCACAACGATGCTATATTTCGAAAGAGAAGCGCGACACCTTTCGCTTCTTGACGGCAATGTTTTTTCACTAATCCTTCTCACTTAATTGCTCACCGTGTGTGGTACTGCAGAGAATTCTTTTGCTTTTCGGAAAACAACTTATTATTCAGAAATTATTTTCGATATTATTCTGTCATCCCCACAATTGTTTTTATTGTTTCAATTATATTTTCCCATGTTTCAACACTGTTTTATAGGTATAAAATGAGTATAAATTTGACATCACCCTACCTATCCGTCCAGACTGTTAGCTAAAGAAAATCCAATAAATAAGTTGTCAAGGCAAACCAAAGTCAACCATGGTTGACGCAATTGCGGTGCGCAAGTCGATAAATCAATATAAACAATAACATAAGAGCAATAAAAGTATTCTATATTCAGCGGAATTGTACTGGAAAGCGTTTCTAAAAGAAGATCGGTGTATTTTAAAAAAAAAACTTCAACCGTTATCTATATAGACATAGTATTTTATTTATTTGTTATAAGTAAAACAAGGCCTTTTCGCACTAAAGCTTTATCCGAGATTACCTCCAAAGATTGTTGCTTTCCTCTTACGATTTACTCGTACTATTAATTGTAGGTAAATTAAAAATGAAGAAAAAGGTTTAAGAAGCTTTACTTTAATTTTGACTCTATGACTATGACCGAACTAAACTGTGGTCAGTGTCTTATATAATAAATAATTATGCTAGCTTAAGCAAAATAATAGTTTTAAACTAGGTTATTATTAAAGTTACATTTAATGTGGGCTTTAGCTAAAGTAGGTTATCTTAACTAGGTTATAGCAACATTTACATTATGTGGAAATATATGAAAGTGTAAACTAGCCATAAATGATTATTAAACGAGTAGACTACAATAAATCGATGATGCTGCAATAGTTTTAGTTAAGCTAAGAGAGGTTCTTGTTCTTATTATATTCAACGATTTTGATGGCGAACTACGAAATCGGCTTAAGTTATTTCTGCGCTTGCAATGCAGGATACTTGGAGGAGCCTTCTGAAGACATTTCCTTTAATAAGATTCTCTCAAATGTATAAGAAAAATATATTTCAATTTTTTGAAAAGGCGCCACGAACTTTTACCTTCACTTTTTTTTTAACAATTTTTCCTTTTGTATTTCTGAAAAAAAATAGTACGATTTAATTGCCCTTCATCTCGAGACTTTTAAACTTTTTCGAAAGCGAAATTATATATATGAATTATTAAAACGATTAGCTAAAAAAGTACAAAGAAAAAAATTAAAACAAGGCTGCTTTAATTGATACGCACAACAAGTATTCTGACGGCGAAAAGAGAACATAAGCGACTTAGTAACTGCACCATTGCTTCGAATCGAAATTAAAAAGAAAAATCAGATAAAATGATCTCAAATTTCGGTGTCTTTTCTACACTCCGCGTTCTCGACAAAATCGCTTGAATTGTGCAAAAGACTGATGAGAAAACAATTGTTTTGTCTTTCTCCATTCTCGTTGTCCTAACTTCTGCACGCATAATCTCGGCTTGTACATTAGTTGCGGTCAATAGTGCCCGATTTCTTACACAATGCAAACATAAGTGAAATGATAGAAACGATTTTGCAAAGAAAGTGAGGGAATCGATTAGGTAGCTAGCAACGTTTCTAAAGAATGATTCGATCTTCTCCGTGAAGAAATTTTATTTAATCAATGACGAGATATTTTTCAAACAATATTTCAATTATGTAAAGACAACAAGACAAGGTTGGCCAACGCTGCTAAATATTTAGAAAACTGGTTCTCATGTTATTATACTTCGTTCGTGATATCATAATGAATGCGTCTACGAACAACGGATGAGTGTGAAAAATTGAATTGATTACTGAGGTAGATAGGTAGATCTGTTTTGTCTTTATTTACTACAATCAGTCTCTGCCAGCCATTAACTGCAAACACTTCGAATTTTTATCGCGGATCTTTATTTCACATTATATTTATATTGAATGTTCATTTTTCGACATAAGAAAGAGATTTAATCAAATATGTTGAAAGTAACTACCATTGTATTGCTGTGGGCGGTTTATGTCAACTATTGCCAAATCGGAGGTATTTTACAATTCGGGAGTAAAACGAAGTTTTAAGAAGGGTGATATTTAATCTAACGAAAAAGACAAAGCAATAGATTAACTTTAAGCTAATCCTTATCTCATAATACAATTTAGCGTTTCAGAAACCGATGCTTAAAATGACGGAAAAAGTTCATATTGATCTGAAAGTAAAAGAAGCCATTTGAAAAATTTTACTCTTTGCAGATGCTTATAAAACTGAAGTCGCAATAACACCAGCCCCGGTTGAGGAATCGGCCACTAAAAAATCGGGTTTTTTTGGTGGCATTAAAAAATTTTTTCGTGGAAGTGATTCCACCACACCAATAGCACCTGATATTGAAAGTACAACAATTAAGAATGCTTTAGGTTCACCTCAAAAGCCCCCCCTCTCACATACCGTGCCAGCTAGAGGTTATGAGCCGGTGTCCGGCGCTGAAAAACCTCCACCGTTGACAATACCGAAAGCACCTTTAATGCCTCTGGGTCCTCGGCCAAATACGCCGCCCTCGTCTCCAGTAGCAGGAGCATCGCAGCAGCCACCACAGTGGCCTCAGCCTCAATCCCAACCAGATAAAAGTCCTCAATTGCCCTTAGCAAATGATCAACGAACATTAATTGGTCCAAATATTCCCACAAAACAAGACCAACCAAAAATATCAGGTGGGGTAATTGGACCTTATCAGTCACCCAGATCTCAACCCTCTGGCATAGATTTGAGTTATGGGGGTAGTCGATCTCAACAACCGGCTCCGGCAGTTACCAACGCAGGGGGTCGAGAACCTTTTGCTAGTTTCCCTGCACCTACTACAACAACCAGTACAACCAAACCTAAAACGGTTGATCCACAATTTGATTTGCGAATGGGAACTGGCACTGAATCTACAACGAAGAAAACTCCCATTAAGGAAGATTTCCCGGCTTTACCTTTACCAAAGTCGCCCACCCCCACGACTCGTTCACCCATAATATCTTCAGCGTCCTCAGCCTGGAATCAACCTTTACCTGCAGTTACCGCAGATGTACTCAATCAGGTTACCACTCCAAAGCCTTTAAACCCTAATTTGCCGGTAACTGGTGGCTCAAATAATAGAATATCTTTCGTTCCACATACGGGCACTACTACTACTATACGTCCCGGTGCGCGTGAAAATTCCGCTATAAATAATTTAGCCACCGACGATGAAATCAGAACTTTAACTGAAACGTTATATAGCAAAGAAGTTAACAGTCAAATAAATTTAATACAAGTTAATGTTCAGGGAAAAACTCGATCCATTGATAGTACCGATGAAGCTCCACAACCGTAAGCTTAGTAAGACTTACTCAAAAAACGAATCTAAATTTAAAACAAAGTGTTTTCTAGGTTATTGGAAATCGATGCCAAAGCTTTTGATGCGCCCACAATTGCCGCAATGCGTACACTGTTTAATAACTATGAAATGGATACCATGGTCAACGAACACGTCACTCCCAATGAACGCAAAGAGGAAAATGACTTTGTGGACGCTGTTATGTCTACGAATGTTATGCGTCAGGCCATGTTGTTTTTGCAAAATAAAGGTCTAGTTAGCCCCGATCCAAAGACCCACCGCGATTTGGTTAAGGAGCTATGGTTTACTCAATATTCGCGAGGTAATGGTAAAATTGGAAGCTCAGGCTTTGAACACGTCTTCGTAAACGAAGTGAAGAACGGCACAATCATCGGCCTACATAACTGGGTATATTTCTACGACGAGGAAAAAGGCGGCCGTTTAGATTATAAAGGGTATTTAAATCAATTGGATTTGGGAGCGGTAAGTAAACATTCGTTAGATTATCACTTTCCATCAAAAAAACGCATTCTCATGAATTTCGTGCAGAAAGCGAAGGTTATGAAAGTTCGTTTTACGCACAATGGGCTGAATAAGCCGGTCAATACTTTATTCATTGGTACTTCACCTGAACTAGAATTGGCTTTGTATACTTTATGCTTCCAACTAAGACCAGATCGTACTTGTCCGGTATCCTTGGGCGGCAGCAATTTCGGTATTGTTACCTACTCATGGCGTTATCGTGGCAAAAATCTGATTGGCAGCGCCTATCCCGAGATATGAGGTTTATCTAAAAATGAATTGAAATTAATATCAGAATTTTAAAGAGACCTAATAAATTTGCTCAATTACTTTCGGTTTTTTTTTACAAACAAATATATTAATAAGGGAAATAGTAGTCTTTTGCGTTTGAACCGTAATTTCAACTGTGGATAATAGCAGAGAATATTTTGAAAGCTATACCCCTTAAAAAGGTTTTTTTTATCAATTTTACAAATAAAGCTTATTCCAGTTATTTATTGTTTTTCCAAAGTATGATAGAATATTTGAAATCATTTCAAAAGAGAAGCTAGACGCCAAGTTTATTTAAGCTATTGATACCCTCAAGGGGGTGCAGGTCAAGGAAAGCAATTACAATTCGTTATATAGAGTCGAATTGTTTTCATAGTCTTTCAATGGTCTTCAACTTCGTCTAATTGCGAGGTGCAGTGGATGGCCCCCATTTAAAACATTGCATTTGCTGTGTGTTCCGGAAAGGAAGCAACGCATTGGTTGCTCGCAAAAATTTATGTAAAACGTTTGGAACATGCAATTGTGAGTGTTCATCCAAAGATGATTTCTCAAATTTCAGTTTCAACGAAAATCGCACGATCTGGAGGATCCAAACATTTTCCGAGCGATGTTGGAGAATAGAGAAAATGACACAATGCTGCGTTATACCATTTTTCGTATTAAAAAGGAAGATGCATTATCACGTTATTTGATAAGAAAACATGAGCAAATCGATGTAAATATAAACCAAAACATAAGGTTTGAGAAGTCAAAATAACGAAACACAACATAAAGGCAAGTCAAGTGTTTGGTTGATTATACTATGGAACAGATTGTAAAGAAATTGAATATAAAGGAAAGAGCATAAAGATGAAGTTCACTGTTGCAGCTGCACAAAGCAAAAGAGTTGCCTAAAGAATTTGATTTGAAAACAAATTGCATTAATTTGTTGCTCTTCACATCTCATAACATAATATCGAGTATAAAACAAAATTTCCCCTCGGATATCATAACCAAAACTTAAATTAGACCAAAATAAACATTAAATTATAGATAAATGGCTTTTCATTTAAAACAAACTGTTTTTATTCCTTCTTCGATGTTGTTTTTATTTTTGTTGATTCTGTTTGTATACATGCAAAGCTATCTATCTGATTTATCAATTGTCATAAAGTTTTGTAAAAAGTTGGAAATGTTGAAGTCCCCACATTTTTCTTTTTAGAAATTTTCCCATCATATATCATAAATATGTTATTTCCCGAAAGCTCGTTGAAGTGTTTTTAGGTTTATTCGAGAATCTTTATTATGAAGAGTTTTTATATATGAAAACAACTAAAATAGAATAAAAAACTTTCGTCAAAAAATATGAAATTAAAAAATGTTGGATAAAATGTGTTGAAAAATACTTCAAAGTGTATATTTTTAAAAAACATTTCGAAATACTTGGATTCACTTAACTTTTATGACCAATTTATTTTAAACGATATGGCATCGCTTTATGCACTTTAAATTCGCCAGAGTTTGAACGCTAATGTTTATGGCAAGTGACGAAACACTAACAACATTGAAAATGTCGCCGTTTTGAGAATACAATTTTACCTTACTATGTGTTTCTTATCGAAGTATATTTCCTTTGTTTTTGCTTTAGTTTTGCTTGAATTTGCATTGAATACGGATGATGGTAGTTTAAGTAGGAGATAATGAAGTGTTTTTATTGAAAACAATTTTTTAATTATCTACATAAATTTTAAAAATATTTTTAAAATGGAGTAACAAGAAGAAAAGAAATGCTTTGTTGACTAACTATTAGTTATTTAACGAAAAGAGAAAAAATGTAGTGAGATATTTTTAGCAAATGCTTTAAAAAATTACGGCAAAGCTAACGTTTTAACAACAAAGTGAGTAATGGATAATAGTAAGCAAGCATGGTTTTTATTACTTTTTCTAAAATGTTTTTGAATAAGAAAAAGTGTAAAGCGTGTGTGTATTGCATATAACTCTATGTATAAACGCGAGTGTATTGTAATATTTTCATTCACACACTTAAATTCTTCCGTTGTTGGCGAGAGAGGGGAAGATGGGCAGCCGTAAAGTGTCTTCACTTTTAACTTCAATTAAACTCGGGAATAAGAAAAAAAAAAAGAAAAATTCGAAATATGAAAAAAGAATCGGAAACATTTCTTTTCACTCCCGTGTAAAAAGTTGGACAAAACCCAGGAGAAGAAGAGTTCTTTATGTTATTCTCTTGCGTTGGAGTTGAATGGAATTTAGAAATGCGTGAACAAAACCCCATTCCCTTTCCTCTATTTATTAAAAGCAAACACATTACAACTTTTGTGCTTAGATGGCGGAGGATCTACCTTTAACATAAGAAAGAGTTGCCATATATAGTCGAAGAGTTTTTTATTTTGTTTTTCACTTAATCAGGTTTTATTATTCTGCGACTTTTCATCGGGTATAATGTGTTTTGTGTGTGTACGTACAAGGTTTAAAAATAAAAGGCGAGATGTTTGTACCGTTGTATCATAACTTTAAATTGAACATTGTGAGTAAATAAAACTTGTTTGTTGGGCAAAGGCAAACTAAATACTTGAATACATGCATAAATGCATACGAGATAAAAAGTGAATTTTTAAGTTTAATTTACATAGAGAAACAATAAACAAATGCTTATCAGTTTTGAGGAATGCAGGAAGTCCGGAAATCGAAAATGTTTTGCCTGCGACGAAAAATTTATAATTAAAATAAAAATGATGTCGGTTAACCAACCAACAACAACTGTTCATCCGCTTTCATTCATTCCTTGTTTGCTTTCTGTAATATGCTATGGTGAGCGAACGAGCGAGAGAGATAGAGAGAGAGGGTTCTTTCTAATTGCATTTTTTAGTTTTATTTATTTATGGTTCTTTATTAATTTATAATTATTGGCCTCACTTTTTGTTTGTAAGTGGATATACATATATATTGAATTGTTTGCTAAGAGTTTTTTTTCTTTCTTTCGATGTCCTTGCAGTTTGAAATTTAAGGTAACCCTATCGGAGTGAAGCACACAAACGAAAAATGAAAACAGGATTACGAACCACCGACACATTTCTTATGGCTTTGATTTGAAGCCAATTCGCCGTAATAGCTTAGTAAGTAAGCGATAAATATCCTTACTTTCAATTGACAGCCTCAAATACATAGGGCATACACACCACAATGGTAAAATGACACAAAGACATGAAGGAGTATGGTGAGTTTAACTTGCTTCCTCACCACTAACATACTTCGCGATAGCTTCAATGCTGCTCCTATCGTTCAATTCAACTGCAATGTAAATAATATGTGAAATGTTGTGGAACAAAACGTACATATACGCGATAGAATGAACATCGTGCACACGGTATATGAAAAATCACAGTCAGAAAATAACTGAGAGAGGAAACAAAAGAAAAATTTATACAAGAGATATAAAAAGATTTAAAATTAGAAAAACAAAAAAAAAAAAAAAAACGAAAAACCGGGCAAAGAAGAGAGATATGATTGTAAAAAAATAGAAAAGCAAAAAAGTTTCGCTAACTTCACTGTTGCCAGCAATCGCAAGTGAATAGGAAATGATACGAATAATAATGTGTCCTTAGTTTCAGTCAATCCGTATGAAAATATGGCATGTGATTAATAGCTGTAAAATGAACTGAATTTAAAGAGTATGAGTGGCCGAATCAGTGTGTAAATTTGTGTAAGTCATTTATAAGTAAGAATTTTTTGGGTGTGAAAACGAAAGTGAAAATCTAGCACACACAGCAACGAGCCTCAACGAGGACGAAAGTTCGGCGAGCGAGGCAAGCATGTACGGTAATTATATGTAAAGACCAGCTTTACTGGGTTCGCCTTGTTGTTGCTGTGCACGCGACCCCTTTCAAACTCCGTGCACTGCATCTCATATAAATCTGCCCAACAAAAATGTAAAGGTTGTACACATGTGTTATATAAAAATCAAAAAGGAAAAGGAAAAAAATGTATGTAAAAAAAATAAAAATGTTGCAGGTAAAGGATACGCAGAAAATTAAATTTTTAAAAAATTTTATAAAACTACAAACACATATCCTGCATTGCCTAGCAATTTTCCAATAGAATTTAAAACACCAGAGTACACTGAAGTTAAAGAAGAAAAACGTTTTATTTATTTATACAATTTTTTTTTTTATATATATATATATATATATGTATATATATATATATGCTCAAAGAAAAGTCTCTGGCCATGCATGTATGTATCAATATGACCATTTTTATATGCGTGTTTATGTGTGTTTTTTGCAGATGAAATGGTGTGCGTGCTTGTGACGTCAAAAAGTAGTAATCGCAACTATTGTTCTTGCGAGTGTATTTTCGCACACACACGCATATATGTATTTTTATTTACAAATGCACGCAGATAACTTCTTTGCAAAAAAGTTCGCTTCTGCTCCCGTTTATACCCCGTAGGATTTTTCGAGAAATCAAATAAGATCCATAAGCAAATCGAAAAATATTTAAAGAAAAGACAAAAAAACTAAACACTTAAGAGAAAAAAAATCGAACGAATTACTTGAGAGCAAAGCATACCGAGCGTGTGTGTAGGCCTTTAATTTTTTTTTTTTTTTTTTTTTTTTGTGCAAAATTCCAATTGCGACAACTTAACGCACACATCAAACAGCAGTTAAAACTACCTCCACTATCTGGCTTTAGATTATCAAAAATTTTTTTAGCAAACAACTGCATTTAGTATCATTAAAAAAAACGAAAAGAAAAGAAGAACAACAACACCAACAACATCAAGAAACACTATTCTATACGTATGTAACCACCGCCACCGTCGCCGCTACCACCATCACAATTATAACGTTAACGACAACAACAACAGCAGCACCAATATAAGCAGCATCCACAACGCTAACACAACACAGCACTATTATGGAGCAACCCAGTATACTTGTTCGAATTCTACACTCGATACCGCATGTGAATTACACATTTTGTCGGGTTAACGACACTTTTAATCCAGATAGTGATGTTTATTTAGAGGTAAGTTTTCTTTTGCTTTCTTTTTTTTTATTATGTTTTCTAATTCGCTTTCATTCCCTCTCAATTTTTTTTTTATTCTTGTTCTTGTGTGTTTCGCGGCTTTCTTCTTTTTGTTTCTTCCTTTTTTTGGAAAATATACAATTTTCGTGGAAACCTTAATTGGAAATTTTGTACTTTATTGTTGTTTTAGTTTTTGCCTTTCTTCGCCTGAGCAGCGTCGGTGAATACATTTGGCTAATTTAACTTGAAGCGCAACGACGATACTAAGCTCGAAACGGAAGCCTTAGTCTTTTCAAGAATTTTTAAAGAAAATGCTAAAAGTCTGTCATGGGCTTGAAAACTTGGAAATAGATCACTTGAACATTGCCTTTACTCATTTGGCAGGTCTAAATGAAAATTTCCACTCGAAGTGCAAATAAGAATCATATTTATATGAATATACACACAGCAAGGCAAGCGAGTAAGAGTAATATTTGCAACATGGAAATTATCTCCTCCGTAGACCAACCTCTTGAAACTGCCTATAATAGGGGGCTATTTCGTTCGTTGAAAGCTAATAGAACGAATATTTACTCTTAAGTTCAATGTATTAGTGACTTCGATAAAGATCAGAACCTAAAATCATTAATCCATGAGTTATAACAAACTATCGATTCGTAAAACTTATCGGTTATAATTCCTTGTTAAAGTGATTCTAAGAGACTCGCAAATAAAACGGCAACTATTTGCATGTCTATTATAAGTAATGGGCATTCAACTTTCGTCCAAAGCTCAGGGATTGAAATTGAATTTTTACTTATGTCTTTTGTTTAAAAACATTTATTTAATTATTTGAAAGAACAATTTTGCTTCTAATACTAAGGCCGAAATTCTATGACACGGTCATCTATGTAACGTTGATCAATTAATAAAAAATGAAAAAGAATTGCTTTTGTTTTTTTTGCAAACTTTTTAGAGATAGGGCCAATATTGCGGGCACAACATAAACTAGGTGTTCTGTGAAAAAATGATAATTTATATGAGAACATATAGAAGACGGAAAAGGGAAAACCGAACGGAGCAGGGATGAAAGAGTTAATGCGCATTTAAATTACTCTATGTAGCACTAGCCATCATTAAGACAAAAGCTTTGTTGACAAATCATTTGTTTACAAACACGTTTTTGCGTAATGGTGTGTGTGCGTGTGTGTGTTTTTCTCTGCGCGTAGAAGGTAGAAAATTTTCAAAAGATACTGCTGGTTCCTTAGTAGCCGTATGCACAATTTTCATGTACGTGGGACCTCAGTGGAATACACTATTGGCTTCCACCCCCTCTGTTCTCCACCCGCTGCCTTTCAAGCCGCCGTAGTTCTTTGAGCACTCCGCTTACAAAGTCGCCTACGATGCTTCAGACTTCTTTGCTGGCAATTAACCCCTCCAATCATTTGGCTCCATTTGAAGTCTGCCATTCTTGAACCCTCTGAAGCGAAAGATGCTATGCTCTCTTCATTCGTTTCCGGATATGCCGGGCAATATGGCGAGTTGTCGTGCCTGCACCTGAACAGATAGTTTCGGAAACACCCCGGCCAGTCAGGAACTGGGTGAAATACTAATTTATCTCCTGTGTGTGTGTGTGTGTGTGTGTGTGTGCGTGCGTTTGCGTTTGTAAAAGCTTTATAATATAATCGTCGTCATATTCCAAGTTATTCTGACATGTACTAAGCGGCATAAAAAATTATATCCTAAACGAAACAATGTTTGCATTGTTAAACGTTATCCTTGGGCATTACACATGCACGTAAATTGTTATTTGCTATACTAAAGTTTCTATTATAACATTTTTTAACCTTGTTATGCACCAAAAAAAAATCTTGTCACGCCTTAATAAACAAACAAAAAATTTTGCCAGATTATTTAACTCAACACTGATGACGTAAAAGATATTGCACGTTATGTATAAATATGTATACGCATGTGTGTGTGTTGTATACGTATTTGTGCATTTATTTATAGCGATCATAATCGTCAACAATCGTTTTGTGATTCGATGCAAAGCATAATTTATTGCAAGTTTTACGGCGTCTAATGCCAAAAAAAAAAACAAAAAAACTGCAAAATAGAAAAAGAAGAAAATAAAAATACTAACGTCAGAGACATCCTTGCCATTGTCCTACTTTTAACATTTAAATGCACGTCATTGCTTTAAAAAAAGGGTAATTTACCCTATTTTGCCCTCCGATATGACATGTCAAACACTAGCCTGTTTTGTACACACATACATACAC
The DNA here is from genome assembly GCF_014805625.2 of Glossina fuscipes. NCBI lineage: Eukaryota > Metazoa > Arthropoda > Insecta > Diptera > Glossinidae > Glossina > Glossina fuscipes. The sequence continues at coordinate 43,890,535 of NW_023998414.1, read as the reverse complement.
ACACACACACACACACGGATGCATACACTTATATACACGTACACATTTCACAAATTGCTAGGCCAGGCTGTTTTGATATGAAAAAGGATATTTAAATGCATAGACAAAATCCTCTATAGTTGTACATGTACAGGGAACGAAACCGAAATGAACGCAAATGAAAACATCACCAACAACATCGTATAGAGGAGCCCGTAGCATGCATACAACACATTAAATGAATACATGTACGTACTAAAAAGCAATAAGATGGGTCAGTGGTAATAATTTCTCATATATAGAGAAATTTTCACCAATTCCTACAAAAAGAAAAAGTGTTCATTTAAATAATATATAATTGAATGCAAGGAAGTCGGTTAAAATGGCAGTATTCGGCGATTCTTTCTCACGTTGTCTATGTATATAAATGATAATAATATAATGTATTAGCGGCATTTAACTGCGTTGCCTAGAAAAAGATGAAATGATGCTTACGCTTGCTCTCTGATATCCCAGCCGTCATTCTTACAATGATTATCTGTATTACACAACACACTCAGTTGGCAGCTCTGACCTAGTTGCCTGACCTCAATGTATCAATAATTTATACGTTTTCATAAATCTACATATAATCGTGTACGGATTTGTGAATTGCAAAAATCCCTGCAAAATTTGTAAAAATTGTTTTTAAACACTTCTTCTTCATGCATGCATGCAGGCGACGTTTTGTACTATTTCAATAAATTGAAAAGAAAGGAAAATGAATTTTTCGAATATTAATAAAAAAGTAAAAAAAATCAATTAAATTAGATAATTAAATAATGATTTAAAAAGCTAATAAACTAATTATATTCTTGAATTTAATTCAATTAGAGCATTCAATTAAAGTCGTGCAATCCCAGCGTCTTACGTAGAAAAACTAATAACACACATGCACAAGCATGCAGGCACATGCATACACACGGACTGAAAGAGAGAGAGGGAGAGAGAGAGATAGATGAACTAACAATTCTTGCGTGTATTTTATATTAAATTGTTGTAGTTTAGTTAATATTTCCATTTTTGTTTTCATATGATTCCAAAACCATATGCCACATATGGTACATATAGGTATATTTTATATATTGTGTAGTTTTATGGAAGTGTGCGCCCTGTATGACAATAAGTTCTTACTTGAATTGATTTTTTTGCCTCTGCCTTATCCACACACACGCACTCTCTCTCTCTCTCTCTCTCTCTCTCTCTCTCTCTCTCTCTCTCTC
>NW_023998414.1:43829458-43889284 GCF_014805625.2 Glossina fuscipes | reverse complement strand
CTCTCTCTCTCTCTCTCTCTCTCTCTCTCTCTCTCTCTCTCTCTCTCTTTCTTTTTTTTTCTTTCTTTCTTTCGTTCTTATGTCTCTTTCTCCTTCATTCTAGGCTAATCAACATAGATATTGTATTAAATGTTGGATAATTGAACATTTACGCTTGTGTTATCTTACATTTAGTAATCAATGTATGTCATCATTAATCACAGTTATGCTGAGAGATTCTCATCACATGGGATTGTACATATAAATGCTTGAACATTTATCTATATAGTATAAAGGCATGTAAAGTGTTTGCATGTATCCAGTATTGCGAAGGTTAAGATAGAAACTTTTGCGTCTCCTTTGTTTATTTTGCACACCGTACATGATATAAATGCGACTTAAACGATATTCATATAATATATTTCACCTTTTATTAAAACCGATTGTTTATTGACAAAAACAAGAAATAGAAAAAAATCATAATAGTGATCTTAACTGAAGGTTAACGTTTTTTTTTTGCAACTAATTCAAACAAAAATATGGCGAGTTCTCTCAACTAACTGCCTATTCATAAACACAATATATAAGGGAGAACCTTATATGCACATGTATAGGTCAATTTTATTCCAGGGCGTATCAACCTTGTGCTTAAACTTCATTTCACAACAACAAACAACTAAGCTATAAAGCAAACGAGTACACAGACCTAGTATGATTAATTTGTTTTCCACGCTTTTAATTGGAAAATTTCGAGTAATCGATCTGTAACGCGATAGGCGATAGCAAAATTTAAAGAAATTATCTGTTTTGCGCCTTCTTTTCGTATTGATTATTAGAGACGATTGGGACTTTTTTCTGTTCTTTTAGTCTTATAATCGGCAAGCCCTATGCCATATCGTTCAATGCAATTCTTTATTTATTTTCCTTATAAAATATCAAAAATGAAATCTTGTTGCCATGTAAAGACTTATCCCTCATGGCAAACCTTATACAATATCACATGAGAAGGTGCGTGCGAAATACACTTACGCGATCTAACCTTACGATGTTAGGTCATCAATTTTCGACCCACTTTCGTTGCAAAATAATCAGAAAAAAATTGACTTCATTGTCTTAAAAAGGTTTATTTTTTTGCAGGAAAAGTTTACATGTAAGGGACTTTAAAAAAAGAAAGTCATCTTATCCCGTTAAAATTTTATTAAAAATGGAAAACCTTGTCATATAGTTTTTTTTTTTTTTTAATATAGAGTGGTCGTACGGGATTGTTCGATCCCAATCATTTTCAATAGTGTTGAATATCAACATAAATCAATAGATTTGAAAAAGGTTGGTCCACACACATTCATATCTGACCATAAATATCATTAAATCGAGACCCTGCAATAAACAAACGAGAATATGTACGACATTGGGCACAACATTTTCCATCAATAATTTAGCGGAGTGTTCGCACGGCCTTTGTAATAATGCCAACGTGTCCGTCTGAGAATTTTCCTTTTAATACAAAATTGTAATTAAGTTTTCAAACGGCCGCTTCAGAAAGGCTGCTTAGAACATCTATCTTCCAGATGAGTGGCAGACATCAATCACACAGCTGCTTAGCTCCACGCATTTGTTGACTAATGTCTGATAGCATTAGAGAGGTGTATACCTTTCTCTGGATCTAGTTTCCAAAACTTTTTCAATCCCAAACGCACGCGTTGTTTGAAATTTAAAAAAAAAAATTGATTGTTGTTGACTTTTAAAGATGTTGTTGGCCGTCTACTTTGTTATTTGTTTTATTAAAACCAGAAGATCAATTTACGCCATTCAAGCTTTTAAAGCGCGTGACCGATATGTGAAGAGCAGAAGGAAAGACTTTCATAAATATACAATGAATTTAACAGCAATTCAACCACTTATGTGTGTTGTCGATAAGAAGTAGCTCGCTATGAGCAATGCAATGTGAATGAAATTTGCTAAATTAGTTAAGTCTTAAGACATGTTGACGTTGGCCTGCAACGTAGTACACGTGGAACTGTTTTCACAATATTCACTTTATCGAAACGCTTACAGACGAAAGGTTCAGAGTCCCTATAACTTATGTTTGCAACAATTTTGATCACTTTTTCACTTGAAGAAGGCATTTGTTTTAAAAAATTGATCCAATATATATTAAAATCAAAATAGTTTCCTGTATATTCTACGGCATTTTACAATATTTTTGGCAACATGACGACATCATATCGAAAGAACTTATACTGGTTTGGCAGCGATCCACCCAACGACCCATTTTCGCACTTCTTCAACTTTTCGGACCTGCGTGCCAGCCAAGCCATGCTACACGGGACTGAACAAGTAGTAATCAGGAGACGTTATATCAGACTGGGTGTGACAAAACTTCCCATTTGAATTGCAACGGTATATCCTACTCATCTCTTGTAATTCTTTTAAATCGTTGAACTCAAAACCCCATGATAAATGGGCTATGATGGAGCAGAATCACGATAGAATTTCGGCAGCAGATTTCTTCAATTAAACAACAAAAGTAATGAATTTGGAAGAAGAAAATTTTTAAGCGCTCCATGCTTGGCGTCGGCGTACGCTAAATTTACTAAATTTACAATATTATATGGAAAACTGTTATTTTCAAGGAAAGTCGAACTCAACCGTTACGTACATTGGTATCTCCAATGGCTTCATCATTTTTGCCTGTAAAAGTTGTTGGTCAAAATTTTTGCAAACACCTTATATATATATAATATATATATCATTGAATCGATGTAGGCATGTCCGTGGCAAAAATTATTCCGGTTGCATAAATCAAGTTACCGGTTTAAATATTGATAAAAACATTGAAAGGTTTTACCTGTTTTGTTGAGGTTTACTACTATTTTGCTTGAACTTCTTGCAATTAATTTTTAATTTACTTTTCTTTGTTTTTTTTTTTCTTCTTTTCAGTTGTGTTTTGACAAAGTGTAGGTTCAAAAGTAAAACTCAGAAGAAGACACTTAAGATAAATAAACAAAACGAATGATGAGAAAAATAAAAAATTGAGTTGAGAAAATTGAGAAAACTTTTTAAAATTCCAATTCTAAAAATGCATTCTTGCTGGAATCTTAAAAAGAAAAAATTAAAATATTTTAGTCGGACAAGAGCGACCACTAAATGTCTTACACTGTTTTTCTTAATACAATCTCTTATCTATGTTCGCCTTGAAATACCAAGAATTATAATTTATTGCCACCAATAGACTTACTTTGGATCAGAGTCCTTATGTGAGAAGAATTCCGAAAAATAAATCTACATGATCAAAGCACAATATAGTAAATTTTATGCGTTAGATCGCCATTCTGGAATACTCTCCTATAAAAGGGTTATTTTTATATAGAAGAGGAAGAAAAAAGTGGTTCGATGCAGTACAAATTTTCCGCAAGCAATGTATAGAAAAGTATTCGTTCGAAGCGAACATTAAACTTTCTTAAACTTAACTAAAGCTGAAATATTACGACAAAGTTTCATAGCTTTCTGGTGCAGCAGTGCTCTGGGTTCAGTTTCCTAAATCCATTCACATTCAATTCAGTAAAGCACATTTACGAACGCGAATGCCGAAAAAAATTTGAGACGACTGCTGTCATTTAATGCCAATTAATGCAGCATAATCTAATAAGATTTCTAACCATCTCTCCTACAATGAAAAGATTTGTGTTTGTATGAATGATGCACGAGAATGTAGGCCATTCGCTCGCTCGCACACTCAGTCTATATATAATATGTTGCGTGCTAAGTTTGCGAGATGTGCTTTTAAAACATATATATGAATGTGTGCATATACACATACATGTTTGTATTTAGTCGCCTCGTCATAACCGCCTTTTTATTGTTACACTAACCGACACTGACCAAAATTGTATGCACTAACTAACCGGGTGGCATAAAAATTCAAAATCCGAAATCAAAAATTCAAAATAAAACGTGCCTACATGAATAAATTTGCCGTAATTTAATATATATTTTCTTGTTCGCTTCGTTCTTTTATTCCTTTTTTGGTTGGAACGCAATTTGACATTTTTGGCGTCAACTTTCAATGAGGAATTGTCGGTTAAAATATAAAGTTTGCAATTACACATCTATTCTAAACTATTTTCGATATCAGTTAATCAGTTTACGTTAGTGAACTAATAATATAAATCTACTTAAAATATTTAAGTACTTTGCCGTAGTAAAATGTTACGCAGCGGTTACCCCTAATTGACATGGTTACCCCTATATTATTTTCCACATAGTTACAGATCATTATTTAAGCAATTGTGTGATACTCGATATGCTTTACATTACGTTGCGATATTTACTTAAAAATTTAGTTAAGCTAGCCATTTAATCCCAGACTTTGCTTGCGATGATTAATAAAGTGAAGTCTTTGTTAGATATTTAAATGTATTTAATAGCAGAGCTGTCCTCTTTTGCATATGGGTCAAGTTGACCCATAAGTATTCGGGTTTCAAAGAACATGTTGTCGCTAATTACGGAACCTTTTAGTAAAGCAATTCGAAACATTTTCGAAGCGAATATACGGGTGATTCCGGTCAACATTTGGATAGCAGCTTCTTGGAAATACCTTCAAGGTATCGAAATTATTTACTGTTTTCTAAGCTAAGGTTCTTAATCGAGCAAAGAATGTTTTTTACCAAATAACAGCTTCCTATTCTCATTTCGTTGAATATGTGGCAAGCCCGATGGGAAAAAGTGGACGTCCTGGCTCATCCCAAACGTAGCTCTGTGGATGGAGAGGCGTCAGGGGGAGATATATTGATAACTCATGCAGTTTCTGACCGGCCATGGCTCCTTTCGAACCTACATGCAAAGGTTCTTTCACGAGAACTCATCAGTATGCCCGGACTGCCGGGGCACGGTAGGCAACGTCGAGCAGGTAATGGTAATTCGTCTAAAGTTTGAGGCATTTGAGCGACCCAGATGGGCGCCATAGGAGATATGTAACAGGATGACCGACGACCGAGGAGCCTGGAGCAAGGATAAAAATTTTATAAGAAAGAGATTGCATTAATTGCGCAGCTTATAGGGTCGGCAGGTGGAGAGAAGGGGAATTGGAAACCAAAAAGGGCGTGCGGGTGTGTGAATGTATGCAACGCGTTCAAAAAGCAAAAAGAAACTGATGTTTTATTATAGCGAGCATTTCGGAGTCGCAAAGCAGCATTTTTATATACTAAATAAATCTAGAAGCTTTATGTAGCTTCAGAACACATTGTTTGCCTCCTGTTTCACATAAAAGCGTTCCTACAAGGCTAAACTTTCATTAGTCTAATGTTTAGTATTTCATAACAGACATTAGTTCAGAATAGCGATCTAACATATAAACTCATTGTATTAAGTTTGAACCGCATAGGTCTATTCTTTCATAAGAAGTAACCGATTATGTCATATTTTACGACGAAGATTGATAAGATTATGATAAAGATTTCTCATGAGTGAAGCAGTGTAGGAAATACAGTAGTTGGCCTTACTCAAGTATAACGTTGCACATTGTTTCAAGCATATAACAGATACACCAAGAATTTCATATTCAGCGTGTGACCTAACAAACTTCCAGTGAATATAAAGGTTTTCCTTAATGTGTCTACAAACAGGCGAACTGCCTTAAGGATATTTCTACGGCTTCCTAAAAAAAGTTTCTATTTTAACTGAAAATTTAAACGAAATTTCCTTTCAAATTCTCCCCTTCGGTGTACCTCGCTGTATTTAAACTGATTTATTTTTGAAGCGCTTCTTGCACTGTCGTGTCTTTAAAAACGATGTAAAAACTATGTAGAACGATGGAAATGTTTTCTATTTTTTTTATTTTTTTTTTTCTTAAATTTAACGTTTTCCATTTTGCATATGTGTCTACAGACAGTGTTTGTCATTTTTCCTATCATTTTCTGCCCATCCGCTAGGCTTTTATTATATTACTGTTAATGAATGATTAGGGAGTTGCGAATGAAAGGAAAACACCTTAGCGACGATGCAATGTTGCAAATGTATGCATCTAATGGTACTCTTCATAAAAATGCAGCAGATAAGATGATACTTGAAAAGGGGTCTTCATACTGTTATTTAGCCCAACTTGTCTACGCTTGCCGCGCTTTTATTTCTTACAATTGGCATCTAATGCAGACACGTTCCCTCAATTCGTTCTTCTTTTATTTTTAGTGAATTTTTTGTTATTCTTTGCTATTTGAAGGCATCTTAGCATAGAGACCGTGTCATCTCCGTATCATTTTTACCCTTAATGTATAAAGTAAAAAAAGAACTAGTATATGGACTTCAATCGAATGCAGTTTAAATAATATGCCTGTATTGTATGGATACATGGAGAAAATTAAAATGATGTCAAACGTTTTGTTACATTTTTATATAACCATAGCAATCATATACGTATATATATGTAAATGCGAAGGGCCTGACAATGAGACAAATTTCGAATAGTTCAAATATAGTTCAAATTCGATATAACTGCAGAAAAATTTCTGCTTTAAATCCTACAAGTTATGAACAAAAGTATCCAATTTTAATCCCTTTAAAGCACTTACATGTGTGCTATGGCCGAGTACACGCATTGATTTTCGGTTTTCTATTCTTTTATTATAACCATCGGCGAACGATGATATTCACCTTGTCAAAACGTTTGCAAGTATATATACTTGATTAGCATCAAATTCTAAATCGATTTAAGCATGTCCGTCTGTCCATCTGTGTAATGTCTGTTATAAACATTCTTCTAGCCGCAAAAATGAAGCTATCGACTTCAAATTTAACAGACACATTGGAATTTCTTGCGCGCAGGTTGATATTAAAAATGGGCCAAATCAGTCCAACAACACACCTACATTACCACGTAACTTAATAGATAAATCTACAAAAACTTGACCGTATATTCCATGGACGATGTTGTAGCACCAGTGCAAAAGTGAAAAAAGTCGGCCAGGCTTACTTAATTTTATATACTGTGGCACACTATCATATATTTTCAAAACCCCATTAAGTGTATAAGTTTTTCACCAATTTCAAGTTTGGAATGCACCTAAGCAAGTCCCAAGCGACCCAAACTTTTCAGAGAACACGCTTGCAACGCTCACACGTCTTTGTAACAAAAATTTCGAACATCTTTGGTTCCTTGTTGTTCGGGTTTTACAGCATAGAATTTCCATTAAAGATAGATAAAATCAACCGTGCATACCCGATGTTATAGAGTATGAAAATTTAGCTCTTTTGCTTATTTTTAGGGGTACTGTGGTCGGCATAAAAGATTCGATCACGACCGAATATAATTTTCTAACTTCCTTTTAATTTAAATTAGGTGTCATAGTTGGATTGCCAGAGTATGGGATAGGGTGGTGATTATGAATCAGTCTTCACAATGCCTATGCTTCTTACACCCACTTATGGTACAGGATACATCAAGTTAGTGCGGTTGTATTTAATACGCTGAAGGGCTTAAGATAAGACCGACATTTTTTTATACCGATCGGTTAAGAATTATAATCTGAATTAATTTAAGCCTGTCTCTCCTGTCTGTCCGTCTGCTGTCTGTCCATATAAATTTGTGTTCAAGCTACAGGGCGCAATGTTTGAGATATTTCGATCAAATTTGGTACAGTGACATTTTTTGGACCCAAGGACGGACGCTCTTGGATATGGCGCCCTATTCTGAAAAATCATTATATGGAAAAAAATTGTAATTTTCAAAATTTCTCAGCAAAAGTGGCTAAGTAGTAGTATTTGGACATTCTAAATTGCTGTGAAAACTTGGTATGGGCTGGGGCAATTAATGAACCCTCTCTCATATAGCGATAACTGAATTTCATACGAAAAAAGGTATAACTTTCAAAGCTTCATGATGACTATTGAATCATGATAGTAATTTAACATAAAAAAACGATTTGTACCAAATTTGGAATACCTCGGCCCAAGAGCAGAAACTTCTAAATTTTAATATGATGTGATGAAAATTAATGGTAATTTCATACAAAAATAAGGATTGTGTTAGACAATGTGGTGTACGGTATGGTCGTCCGTGCCCGACTATAATGTTTTTACTTGTTTGTTAATAAGAATTTTCAAAGCTTTTTGTTTATTGTTGGAATAATTATTAGCATACACGCACAGAAAGTGCGTACATTTTTCTGCGAATCAAAGCAGGATTACATGAACTAGGGATCGAACGTAGGTATGTTGACTTAAAAGTCTCGCTTTTTACCTACCAGGCTATATGTTGTAGTCTGTCTTCTATATACTCTTTTTTTTTTTTTTTTGTTTTTTCGATCAAATCAATGAAAATTTTTATTGGCATTATCAACTCAACTTCGAATTGCATGGTCATAGTTTGCAATATTTTCGAATTACGATGCATTATATATTATATATAAGTGTGGGATGAATATCAAACGAAATGGCAAATTTAGTACACTGTCGCACAACGTTTACGAATATTAGTTTGTTTTTAAAAAAATAAATCTCTTTGACCCGTATCTTGCTCTACATTGGGTTACAATATGGCGGCGGGTTCTTATCGGCATCGGTTTTATCTTTCTTTTTTTTTTTTCATTTTCTATTAATTTATGAACTACATGGTCGGTTATGGCAGAATTGTGTTGGCTTGTTCTTGCGAGAACAACGTGGAACGTTGAAATTTTTTAACTTAGTTAAGCTCACTTTTGAGAACCATAAGCATTTTCATTCCCTCCCTCTTCCTGCTATGTCTTATATATAATCATATATAAAATAAAATATATCGTGCGAAAGATGTAAAAAATTACCTTTGCTTGGGTATATGATGTAAGATTAATTCATGATTTTGTAAAAAATTTGATTTGTTTTTTCTTTTGAATGATGAACTTCTTACCGGAGTAAACGCTTAGTTTTGCGCTTGTTTTTATATTGTTACGGCAATCCTGAATCCAGTTCATTCCAACTAATTAATTTTCCTAAATAATAAATTCCCTAAAGAGGGAAAAACCAAATGCAAATTCGCGGCGCCTCATGCAGCTGTCGGCCGATGAAAACGATTACCGGAAAAGCAGACAGAGATGAAAAATGAAACCATGGATTTGGATATAGTAATTTGCTTCTAAAAATGTATATAAATGTAATATTCGTGGAAGGCAGAGTTAGTAGAAAAAGAATATTTGAGTTGAGCAGTCAAAAGTATTGCTAAAAATAAATTGTGATTAATCCTACTCTAAAGGAATATATTTGTAAATAAAAGAACTTTGAAGTGTATTTTTCTTGAATAGAATATCCACGACCTAGTGGTACGAGTCCTATCTTAAAAAAGTGAAATACATAACAATACGTTTAAATAATAATTTATCAATTAAAAGTAAAGTCGTCAAGACATTCGCGATGACGTAGGGGAAGTGGTTAAACTATAATAATCCAAATGGGATATCGAGATCGAGAGATAAGAAGCATTAGTATTGGCGCGAGCTTCTGTTAATCATTGGCGTACAGTGGCTCATACAAATTTACGGTGTCTGCATTGGTTTCCGTAAGTCCTATTGATTGGAGTGTGCACAATAAAAAATCGTTAAAATTATTTTTTGTTTTTTTTACTAAGATGTCGCACTGACTGTTTTATGTGTGATATGAATCTACTTCTGTTCACAAACCATTTAAAATGCGTTGCTTACCGCAAAACATAATATTATTATTTATGAACTGTTGTGTTCCGAAAAGATCTACATATTGACTCTGGCACAATCTCATTTATTTCTGTTTATTTACAATTTTGATTTGATTTACAATACACATTTATGTCGTCCGTTGGTGTCGATTTGTGAATTTTGCATGATTTTTTCGCATTTGGTACATGCTTTGCATAATAATTCATTTCGTCCTAAGATGATTGCAAGTGTAAGTGCTTGAGCATTGTTAATTCTCTACACATTTGTTCTTGTTCTTGTTGTTTTTTTTTTTTTTTTTGCTTTGGAAAGCGTACAGTTTTGTTGGGAAATACGTTTGCACTATTGTGAGTTAACTTTTCTTGTGTGCATATTTATGTGTTTTGTGTACATAGGTGCAACACAACATTTTCGTTAGCATTACATATATTTATACACATATATATGATTCATACCATTTGACTTGTTTCACTTTTTTACTGCATTGTGGTGTAAAAATGTCGTAAACACACTCACACAGGGACACATCAACGCTCACCAAGAATAGAGAAAATAAACAAATCGGCAAAGGGCAAATGCTTGGCATGATGTGTACCTTTCATTACTTTTGTTGTGCTGCACTTTGAAAAGCAATACAAACTACGTGCGTATCGCCGAACAACATATATTTTGTATGTGTTTGTGTTTACGAATACATTCATATGTATACATGTGTTTACATTTTTTAAGTCTTGTCCATCAAAGCACTTTTCTACTTAATGTATAAAAAGTTTTTGTTTTTGGTTTCATTTGCCGAACCATATCAATGGAACAACAGACGCTAAGAAAAAAAAACAAATTAAAAATTGTTAAAATTTGCAAAAAGATTCAAAGTACAGCGCACCGTATATTCACTAAAAGATCGACTCTTCTCAAGTGCGGTTGAGTGGCTTGAACATTATCACCACTAACACACCAGATAAATGCGACTGGACCTATTATCAAAATATAACAGTTGTATATATAAAATATTTCACCGCGAGATAAGGGTCAGTTTATATTATAGATACTATCAAAAATTAAGTCATATTCACCTTTGAGTAAATCGCTGGCACCTACCATCTAATATCTATATACGGAAACTACAAATTATTGTTTTTAGTTGAAGGTAGTCGTGACAGTTAGTCAACCAAATCTACAACACTTTTATATAATGGGTTTGAAATTAATTCGTCCTATAGATGAGTATTTCTCATTAGAGTTTGCGATGGATTTTGTAAATAACTTCAGCTTAATTTTTATTACGAAATATTTCGAAGGTCCACTTGTTTGATTAATGTAGGCAAGATTCTGGACATCAATTAAGAATATATAGAATGTATACACCGACGTTTTACATCCCCCTTCGACCAACGTAGAAGCACTCCTGTCGGTGACACTTTGTCTTGTCTCTTACATGTTCTCTTCAAAATCTTCATAAACTTTTCTTAACTTTTTTAAAACGTTTATGCCTCCCGAAGAATTGATGTCGTAAACTTTTTCGTTACTTTAGAAGTGAGTTCAACCTGGACGCAATTAGTTGCAGCAATTCAAGATCATAATTCCAAGCTCAAATTTAGTCCTTCAAAAATCATGGAATTGTTGTTGCAAAAGTTTTATTTAGATACGTTCCACAGCTGAATTTAAGGAATGAAGATACTCTTCATATCAGTTGCTTTCTCAACTCTTGCTCCAATTAGATACCATCCGACTTATAATTCCCTGCCTGCTGACCGAACTGAGACGCCGCAAACGTTCAACATCGTTGAGTTTGTTCAAATGACGTGAGGAGACATCTACAGTTAGCCTTCTTCCACTGATCCCAGATATTCTACGTTTGCGATTTTTTGCCTGACAAGCAATGAAACCGCAATGTTGAGATGGTTCAAAATGACATTTTCAATTAATTCGTATGGAAATAGTGGATTCATTAACTGCTAAGCTGTTCAACATTCTTTTGAGAGTGCGTGCTGGGTTTTCGCCCAAAAAGTCTTGCAATTGTCTTTGGATCTTTTTGGCCCTCCAGGACGCTCTTTGTCACTGCCATCCAAATCACCATTTTTAAACCATTGAGGCCAAATCGACAATTAGGATATGATGGAGCATCATCATCATAAGATGCTAAACGTGTTTGGTGGGCTTAGCCAGCAGATTTCTTCAAGCCGAACGACAAAAGTAATGAAGGCCAGAAATGAAACTTTGACCGCTTAAAGATTAGGATCGGCATAAGCTGAATAAATCAATAATATTAAATGAAAAAGTTTTACTTTATGTAGAAAAAGGTCAAAATCATCAAATTTAACCATTGTAAGTTTTTAGTTCGAATTGTTCTATCATTTGCATTATTGCATGTGTGACGCTGATCAAAATACATGCAAGCATCTGATAAATTGCCGCAAATGTATGCAACGCTCGGAAAGACTTAACATCTCGAAGATTTTAGAATTTAGTTGCAAGCCATTTATTGCACAATTTTTTAAACTTTTCTTATTTTTCTGGTTTTTTTTTTTTTTTTTTGTACCTTATTTTGCGCACCATTGCTAAAATTTCGAATTAAATCATTAGTATTTGTTTACCTAGTATGGCATGTTGTTTGCCATTTAATCATTCGATCGAATTTAACAGAATTTAAAAAGAAGTTGTTTGACTATTTTAAGTCTTATTCCTTTTTTTTTTTTTTTTGTTGATATTTTCTTAAATTCTGTTTCCTTCTTTTATTTTAGTTTTAAGGAAGTAAAACTTTCTGACGAATAAGCAAGCAAGGAGGATAAACAAATGTAGAAAATCATTTAAAGACCAGCTTGACAACTTTTCTGAATTGTTTATAAATTTCTTTCCGTTTTGCTTGTTTTTTTTTTTTTTTTTTTTTTTGAACTTTGCATGGCTTTTTTATACTCTTCCCGTTCGTATTCTTGTTTATTGTAACGTTTTTAGGAGGGTATGCTTACTTACTGTTATCATCTTGTTGACTCCATGGCATAAGAAAAGGCAAAATAACAACAAAGAAACAGAGAGATAAAGTGACTGCCATCTGGATAGAGATAAGCGCATTTGGCAGCGTGCAGATTTAAAGAAAAAACTTTTAAATCTGCAATAATTTTAGCATTTATTTATGCCAATGCTGTGAATATATATAAAATTTTGAAAAACAAAGTCGAAAAAAAGGAAGGAAATTATGAAAAATTTTACGTTTACTTATATGCATAAGATATAATGGGATAATTATGTACAGTTAACTCCCCTCTTTAGTTCACCACTACATCTTCATATTGCCACAAATACAAGCTTTAGGAATTCACTTCAATTTCGTTTCCTCTTTTTGTAGTCAAGTTTATATGCGATATTCTAACTCACTGCTGAACTAATACGGCCAAAGCATTTTCACGGATATATTATACTTACTGTAACGAAAACAAGACAGGAGAAGTAAAAAATAACATTTATTTTGCAGTGATGTTTTGTTCTGACACCAAGTCCACCCAACCAACCAACTTTTACGTAAATACTCCAGACAAAGTAAATTTATGATCAAAAAAAAAATAAGGAAAAAAAAATTCAAAAGAGAAACAAAATACACATAACATTAAAAACAACAAGTGCTTCTGTTGCTGCTGCTGCAATAATAAAATCATTCGTGCGCATACAGATTTTATGTACGACTGACTCTGCTTTTCAATCTATAACAAAGTAAACAAACTGCAATTGAAAACTGGTCTGATGTGCTTACATTTTTGTAATTCAAATGTGGGCAGGAAAGCAAAAACAGTTGGGAAACATATCGTGAATGCGCGCTACCTTTAGGATCACACTTTACGGGCTCGTCAAGCAAATACGTGTAGCCTTAGAAAAAATCAATTTTTGAATTATTGAGGCAAATGGCAAAAAATAAAGGCGAACATTGTGCTGAGTGATTACCGATTTTACCTTCAACTGTTTTCACCGTGATCCGAGTGCTGTTACGAACTGCTTGGCGAATATTTTTTGAACTAAACTTCAACTTTGCTACCGATTAACTTGAGAATTTTTGAATTTTATTACATTTCCCTCAAACGAGAAGAGCAATCTAGTACACGCATAGTTTCTTCAACGATCTCTAGAAAAGTAAAAACAAATTGCTTTCAATCATACTTTCAATATAGAGATGTATCTTAAATATGTTTTTGTTGCAAACTAATTGTTGTAAAAAGAAACTAAACATTTCACAACATGGACATAGGTTTATCTATTTGGCTTTAATTACTTTGAGAACTTTTATTTTAATTAATTACTTTATCCCTCTTTCATATAAAGTTATCAGCGGTGCGGTGCCCAACGCTCCCACCGGTACCACCCGTTAACGTATTAAGGTTCGAAGCCATTGCAAACTTTTCAGATGATCAATTTTTTTTCTCTTATTGGCTTAATAGACGCTTGGAAATTTGTTAACAAAAATGAAATAGTTTCCTTGATTTTGCTTTGGATTGCAAACCTGTTTTTTATTAAAATAAAATTTCCTGTTAATTATCGCGATTGGTCTGAAGTCTCAGGATTCGAATCTCGTATCCATTTAATAATGCTTTTAAGCGCGCATGCAGACTTTGCAAAAGCATGCTTTGTTAAACTATTGGAGAAATTAGAAATCTACAGATACGAGAATAGGATTTCGAAAGCATATTCTAGAAGATTCAACCGATCTCTTATAGGGATGAAAAGAAAAACATACTTTTCGGGGAAAAAAATAAATAAATTTATAAATGCCTTTTTGCAGCTGACGACAAAGCGTATTAAGCAGCGTACATTTTGGCGCAAAATACGAAAAGTTTTTTTTGTGTATTTTTATGCTAACGTCAAATGGTTCTTTAACAATCAAATAAATTGTTGCAAGAAAGCTAGCTTAAAGCAGCAGGGAACGCCTCGCGTCTTTCAGCCTTTTCCTATTAATTAACAACGCGTCAGTTGGCCGCTCGAGAACGTGGTTCTACCCTTGGGATATATTTGTATCAGAGTTTTTCATTAACGAACCTCTTTTAATTTTCATTGTATCCGTCTGTGTGGCCGAGCAGATAAGAGTCTTGAGTAGCAACTCAATGGTCGAGGGTTCAAATCTCAAGTGCGGTAGAATTTTTAATAAAAGCCGAAAGCTTTAGATACTGGTGCTTTAAAATTTTAGTCTTAAAATTTATTCTCTGGCTAAATTTATAATAATAATAATTTTCATAGTACGACGGGGGCCACAACAAGGTCCAACTATTATTAAAAATGTGGTATTCTAATACAATCTATTTATAGCCTTACTGTATGCGGGCAATATAAAATTATTTGAAATTTTAAACGTGTCGACCCGGACTTGATGACATCATTGGCCCGATACATTGACCCATTAATATCCACTAGAAATTTTTACCTTTTCTAGACGCTTTTGCTACACTTAGTATAAGGCCCGCAGACGAAGATCGCGTATATTTCATACTGCGATTTTTGAGACCGTGAGGCATCAAACGGCCAACCCTCTCGTTAATCTAGCTTATAGCAAGCCCTCAGTGCACAGAAAAGTTACTTAAATTTTATTTTTCATGGTCCTTACCGAAATACAAATTAACATTGAAAAGAATTCTCTCTTTCATCAATGTTTTTTCGTTCCAAACATGACCCAATTATCAAAAATGAAATTATAATACTAAGCACAAGAAGACAAAAAAAATCAACCTGACCCGCTAAGCTAAACTGAAGGACACACAGGTCTTGCTCCGTTGCGCACCCACCGCATACATTTATGTAAACACACGTTTAAGCTTGCACCCCCTCATACTGTATTTGAATTTCTGCGTTCCTCTCTCTTTCTCTCTCTTTCTCTATCTGTCTATCTATCTATCTGTCTATTTGAAATCAGAAGTCCTATTTTCCGAAAACAAAGAAAACTAAACTTCATTACTTTGGCATTTCATTTAATCCAATTTACAGCAGCTCTGTTTTGTTTTTTCTTTTTCTTACCCATTTTCTCTACGCTTTTTATATCTAAAAGCAGTAAACCAGCAGAGTGGCTTTAAAATAGTTATGCATATGTGTAATAATATGTGATGAAAATATATATATATATATTTACGTTTATATATGTATAGATACACATATATATATGTGTAAAAAATCTTGTGCAAAGAGTAAAGTGTACATAAAACTTGAAATTATTCTGAATTCAGCATTTTTTCTCATTTTTGTAGCCATCACCGAAGGATAAGTGGTATATTCATTTTCCCAAAACGTTTGCAACGGCCGGGAAGAAGCTTCGGAGACTATACAATGTATATATATGTTCTTGATCAGCATCAAATTTTGAATCGATCCATCGATCGCATATCTATCTATCCGTCTATATAATGTCTGTTCTCCTGGCTGCAAAAATGAAGCTATCGGCTTCAAACTTGGCAAAAACATTGGAAAGTTTTGCACCCAAGTTGGTATTGAAAATGGGTCAAGTCAATCGAAGAACACGCCTACAGTGATACACAAACTGAGAACATCTCTGTTTTTCAGAAGGAAGAAAAAATTGGTTTTTTGATCATTACTACAGCAAATAAATCCACGCAAATTTGAAGATATATTCTATAGGTACTGCCGTAGTACCTGCACAAAAATGGCAAGAATTGACCACGCCTACTCAATAGTATAGTGTATGAAAATTAAATTTTTTTTCAATACTTTTATAGCGTGCAGAAGCCATTTCCAAAAAATCCATAAAGTGAATAAATTCAGTTTCAAACTCGAAATCCATCTAAGCATGTCCGCGTGTTCGTCTGTGGTAGACAATCTAACCTTCGCGAAAATGAAAACATCGCCTATAAATTTGCAAACGCCTACAACGCCCACAAACATAAACGGTGAACATCTTTGCTTTCCGTGCTTTCTTTTTGTTACTCATAAAGCGCATCACATAAATCATATAAATTTTTACTTTTATGGAGAAACATCGGCCGCGCCCACCCAATATTATGGAGCATGAAAATGTAGTTCTTTTTTTTTTCTCTTTTTTCATCTTTAGGATAACGGTGATGGGTATAAAGGATTCGGTCACGACTGAATACTTGTTTCCTCTCCTTGTTCTTTATGTAAAAAAGAAGAAGAAATGGTTAATAAAGCTGGTAATTTAGTAGAATCTTCAATTTTGACTTTATGTTAAAAAGATGTAATATTTGTCTCAATAGGGACTGCTTTCCCACAGTAGGCCTTAAGCAATGTTATCTATTGGATTTCAGCAATACTTTTACAGCTATTTACATGCATACGTGGTTATGGCTTTGGAAGTGGTTTACGCTTCTGCTGGTTGATATTAGTGCAATTTCGTGAGTGTTAATTTACGACTTGTCCCAGTTACAAGTGCATCACCACAATCTCCTCATTATTGACATTTGACAGATTTCTTAGTGTAATTTGTTACACACATACATACAAACATGTGTGGTTTGTTATATGCACTTATTGGGGGAAAAATCATGGAGTCTTGAGTTAAATGCCAATAAGAATATTATGCGATGTTAAGCATTATTGCTTTTTGTTGTTATGATTTTTTATGGCTTAAGAACTAGGTTCCAGTGTATTCGCCCGCTTGTCACAATATTTGAATATGTTCAAATAGGTGTCGATCGCGTGAAAACTTTTTTTAATTTTATGCTTTCAATTTATTTAAACTTGATTGAAGATAAGAAGAAGAAAAGAAAAAGATTCCAATTATACGTAAACTTTGTTTTTCTACAAGCCGATGTTTGATTTCAATCTCAAGCGAATCCGACAACTACTTCGACATTTTAGTGAAGGCAACAAATGACTTAGATAAATGTATACAACAATGAAAAAAGTTGATTGTGTCTTTAAGCAAATCCTCGATACACATCATTTGGCGTAAATATATAAAAACAATTCAATCTCCTTGTTGACTTGAGCGCATCGCAATCCGGCAAATATCCGAATCGAATTTCGGATAAATATTTGCTTGATTATATCAGTCGGTTTTTAAAACTGCGTGTGACGACGGCAACACTGTTCTTATCGTCTATTGTAAAAAACGGGCAGATAAAATTAGTTCAACCGATCTTGATAATTTGACTTGGAGGCTATTCAAGGATTTCCACTGAAGTAGGAAAATTATTACAACGCCAACGCATTATTGTGGATGCATTACCCTTAAGCCAGATGTGGCAATATAAACCGCCGGAGTCGTCGGAGACCATAGAGAAGATCATATTGCGAAAGCTTTACGTACTTGTATTTCTTTTCAGGCACTTTTCTGGAAATCGCATTTTTCTTGCTTAGCATATCGGTTTTGCTTCCTTTTAATTTTTATCTAATTGTATCTCGAAAGTTGGTTTCTTTAGTGAGCGATTTCAAAAGAAAATCCGACCAATCCTTTGGAATCATCCTTCCAAAAGGTTCAAGGTATAAAATGCCTTTACATGTTGGTACACGGGGTACGGATTATGGCAATCTCTGCCATATCTATATATTATCTTCCAAGAAAATCTGGAATCACAATTCTGTTTGCTTACATACCATAGGGTCATTATTTTTTTCTTTGGTTGTAAATTTTGAAAAATGATTCCATATTTACTGCTCAAAGTGTGATGTTAACCAGGTGAGATTAAGATTGTAGAAATATTTAAGGAGTATATTTAAGTTAATCTATTAATACATCTACCATGTGTTTGTCGGAATTATATTACAGTAAGTGGGTCGTTTCCCTTAAAGTACGGTAGAAGTGCGTAGGAGCCTTCTAGTTTGATATAATTATTTGAGAAACTATGTCAGAATTAAGTTTTTAAAAGTTATTGCAAAACTTTTCGCAAGAACTAATAATTTAATGATTATATTTTTGAAAAAAAAAAAAGAGAATATGAAAAGGAAATTTTTCAAGTTTTTGAATACTAAATAGACAACTGCTGTTTTATGCTATGCCCTCGTAGGTGCACACGTATTTAATATATCAGAAGGAGCCTTCTGTGATTGGCTTTAAATTATGAGAAATCTGCTGTGTACTGTGTCTTTCTTTCCTACGCCGGTTGCGTTGATCATAAAATATTTTTTAAATAAAATAACAACGTCACTAATTGACGCACAGTTTATACAACTGTATACAGGCATGCATGCATTCTTGCCTATGCATATGCATATGTGTGATGTGTCTATGTGCTTATACACAATTGGATTTGTACTTTATTTATGTAGATATATTTGTGCGGAAAGTTTTTCTTTTCTTCTTTTTTTTTTCTGGTTTTTTTTTTTTATGCACGCTTTGCAACTTTCTGTACATTCATGTGTCGATTGTTGATGAAACAGTTTGTCCATGTGTGTTTACTTGCCTGTCTGTTGTTCGTTCGGTTTGTCTGGCTTAATTTCGGCTTACGCTGGGGTATATGTGTTTATGTTCATAAGTACTTGCGTTTTTTTTTTTGTGTATCTTCCAGCTTGATTTTCTTTTTTTTCTTTGTTTATCTTTGATGTGAAACTCTTTGCTTTTATTCATACATATATTTTAATATATGAATTGCATAAACTTCTGCTGGTTGTGAATTGAATTTCATAATTATCGTATATGCTGGTAACGCACACCCATTTTAAACCCTAACATCTGCATCATCATGTGGGTGCATCGTGTTGTATAAAATTATGTTTGGTTGATGTTAAGCATTCGTATTTTTTCCCTTTCCACTTTTGGTGTAAAGTGCGAGAATATTTTTACAAGTGGCTTTCAAAGGTTTTCGTTATCCTCTCTGGAAAGCAATGAATACTCTCACTTACGTCTTAATTTTCGAATTTCGGCTGCGGTGTATGTTTGAATAATTCTATAGAATAACTCGCCTTGTTTTTTTCTGAATATAAAAAAAGTATTTACTTAATAAAAAAAAGTTGAAAATACTCATAAAATGCATATTAGTCAGTTAATGTGCATCCCACATATGAGGTATAAATAACAATTCTTTGGGAAATGATGGATAAAATTCTAAATGTGGAGTTACGCAGCTGCAATTCCTTCCAAAAACATATGGTTTTTTACATGAATTATTTAAGAGAGGGATGCCCAGCATTCGGTAACACAGGAAGTTAACAATATATATACATATATATACATAGATAGATAGCAACAGTAACGCTAATAACACATATCGTACTATTCAATTCTAGTTGTCTCATTCTGTTGATTTATTGCTTTCGACTCCGCTTTCTTCAGAAGATTGAAAAAAAAAAAAAAAAAAAAAAAACAGAGGCTTGGGTGACTATAGGTAATGATTAACTCGTTGCGTATCAATTAGAATAATACGAAATTATCTGCTACTCCGTGTCATATCGATTCAGAATCATTTTTTATATTTTTGCACTCAGCGTAGATAGAACGATGACCGAGTTGTTTTGGCTCTAGCACGAGCCTTACAGAAACTCACTTGTATCGATCGATTTTTACGAGCACTCTTCGTAATACATTCCACTTAATAGAAGCTATTTATACGACATGGATTCTTTTCAAAAGAATTTTTAACATATTTCTATCAAATATGGCAAAAAAAAGCAGTTGGGGTATTAAATGAAAGTCGGGAACACAACTCCATACAAGTTCCGTAGAAAAAACAATAGCACATAATAACAACACTTAATTACTTACATATTGTGATAAAAATCTCTGAAAAATAGCAATCCAACACATAAATTGTTTGTGATGTGGCACTAAATAGTCGGTCTATAATGTTTTAGCTCTTTTTCCTCACTTAAGCTGATAAAAAATTTCAATTTTTGCCAGATGCACATAATCAACGTATGTACAACAGGCATCTTACCGGAACCAAATAAAATACATATGTTCCAGAATTCCAAGGGAGTTACCCTGCGTTTGATTTCTTTCTAAATTATTGTACTTTAATGACCAGAATATGTCTAGATTTGCTAATACATTATTTAAGGGGTTACAATGCAGAGAAGATTGATAATTTAAAGGAAGTCATCTAATAACAGCTTCGTCACACTCCATTCTTTAGTCGGATGATTAGAATGGCACCTGTAATATGTTTTTGCTGAAATTAACTATGGATCCTTGCAGTCCTGCGGCTTGAATGTAGGTTGCCTGAAGGATACCCATGTCTTTTCAAAAGAAATATCAAATTATGACCGTGGTGTAGAATGCAATGTTCTTTGTTCCAAAAGCACAGGCTTGACTCTCCGCCGCATTATGGCACTGTAACCGTTCACTAGTCGTAAGAGAAAAAAATGTGCGTTCCTATCATAATTTTTGTGACTTTGTTTTAAGTTTAACATTGGAGAGAAATAAAACTTTCCAATGTTGTTTACCATTTTATTATAAAACAAGGTTGATACGTAACGTACGCAACAAAAAAAAATTTTCACAAATGCCTTGCGACTTGTCATGTCTCTCGCAAATATATATATATATATACGTGCGCGTTTTTCTTATTCTTCTTTGGGTAGCGAAGCATGGAAATTCGCCACTTGTAGCCATTGCAAAAAGCCAACCAGCTAGAAACCGTCTATGGCATGACTGCTTAGATGCACTCTCAACAGATTGCCTTATGAAACTATGTCGACGCTCTTCGAGTTTTGTTTCTTTAATATATTAACGGCAAAAACCCCAGGCATTTTGCGTTTCTGCTGCCCGTACAGGATTCGCATTTCCCGCAAACCCCTGGCTTTCGTGTTTATATATCAGAAAGACCAAAAACATATACTTTGCGTTATTTATAATATTTCAGACGTTACACAAAGAAATATATTCAATTCTAAGCCTGTAGGCATGGAAGCAACCGTCAGCCT
Source organism: Glossina fuscipes (assembly GCF_014805625.2). NCBI lineage: Eukaryota > Metazoa > Arthropoda > Insecta > Diptera > Glossinidae > Glossina > Glossina fuscipes. Next base: position 43,867,847 of record NW_023998414.1, on the reverse strand, counting down.
TACTAAGCAGTTGAGTCATGCAAAAGTCTATACTACCCTATTTCCTAATAATAAATAATCTTATATTCAATACAAGCCTATACATGTAGCTGCCCGTTCGTGGACCTACTCCAACTCTGCTTGCACCCGGCCAGGCTGAGTGTTATCAGCGTTTTCGTACCACGATTTCGTAAGTTTTACGCCGCAATTATTCGTAGTAGGCGTACACGATGTACTACCAAAGTTCCTTTTTTATATGAGGCGACACTTATCGCTCCACACCAAATAGGTAATCCGTATAAGATTATAGATTTTAAAATTCCGCAAAGATGTGTGCGTGTATGCAGGGATTAGTTAATAAATTTCTTATCTAAATGTTTGCATTTTAATGGTGTGAAAGAAAGTAGTTTGAACGTCTTTGGTTTCATTGGTTAAAATTTTTTAAAAATATGTAACAATATTTAAAAAATTTGCTTTAAAATATTTTTAAAAATAATTAACGAGAAATTTAAACGTCAAAGTACTTTAAAGACAATTTCTAAATACGCATTTTGATATATATATGTATATATATGCATATATATATATATATATGGTTCTTCATTGTTCTAAGCAGGCAAACAGGAAGAAGAAAAGATAACATATCTGTATCAAACGTATACCCATTCATTAGTGTTAATATTTTTCTATTCTAAACACGTTAACCGGCAATGAATATCCGTTCTTGTCATGTTTATTGTTCATAATAACACCTTCTTTGTAATTCTTGGTGAGCATAATAAAAAAACTATCGTCCATATATTTCCTTTTACTCTTTTTACTCTTCTCCTCTTTTATGTTTGCCTGTCTGTCTATTTAATACACTTGCACGTGATTTTATTACAAAATTATAGCATTTCACGCACTCATTGGAATTCCTAAAAAAGATCGATTTGAAAATAATTTTGCCACTTATCACCGAAGCCCATTGGATTTCACTAGTTTTGTAATATGCAACAATTGACACACGGAGCCGCCATAAGAAGGCGTATATGTTCTTTATAAAATTAAAATTCTTAACCGATCTATCCATATTCACTAATCTGTAGTTTTTCTTTTTGCTGCGTATTGTACGCCCATAAAAGTTGATATTAAACGCTAAAACTTAATGCGTTCGTATTTATGCCTTACACCACTTGTAGAGAATAAAGTGCGTTAAGTGTGCGTGGATATTTACATAAAAGCACTTAACACAGACGTAACTTTTGTTATACCGATCGAGTTGGAATCATTTCAGATTTAATAGCAACAAAGAAAAGATATAACAATCATAATAAAAGTTATTTATAGTGATTCCCAAAGAGGCGATCTCTTATTTTATAACGTTTTGTCGAAAACAACAATCGTGTTGTTCTCCTTTAAGCAATGGTCATTCGTCTAGAGATTAACTTTGAATATAAATAACTATGACTATGATGATCTTTATATGTCTACGGAAAGTTCTATCGAATTTTAATACGTGTCGATAATTTTGCTTCCCATATCAAAGTAATCAGTTAGCGTGCGTCATACAATGCCTTTCCAATTAGCGTCACCCGTGAGAACTATTTTTCAGTATTCTCCATCAATTGATTACGAAGCACAGTGTGAATAAAGTGCTGTGGATAGCAGCGTCCATTTAAGACACTGCATTTGATATGTGTTCCCTGTCAAATATGATTTGTCGAATTTCACTCCGAAAATAGAATGCGTCATTTAGGAACATCTTATTTAACGTACTGATCGGAGAATATAAAAGGACAACTTTTAATATCCTTCATATCTTAATTGCGAAGAGAAGTGCAATGGATGCACGTGCATTTAGGTGTCAATAGTCAGAATGGTCAGAAAGCAAGTAACGTGTTGTTTAATTATAAAAACTTATTGGGAAGTGAAGCTTTAAATGTTTGGAACTGCCAATGATGGCTTGCGAAGGTTTCACTCGCAAAGAAGGTTGCCCATTTGGGAAATAATGTTATTTTGCGATCCATATTGAAGAGTAACCCACTTTGCAATTGCAAAGGAATTCACCATTCCTCGTTCGGCTGCTCAGGAGCACATCAAACTTCTTCAAATTAAAATATTTAATATAATTTATGGTAGAACTTTCTCGCCATTCCAGCATATCAAATTTCAAAGGAATAAGTCTACTTTTAAGCTCTAACCCCATATAATATTCCTCGCGAATATGACGATAATTTCTAATCTGTAGTCCTTTATGATGAATACAACTGAAAAACCATTAGAGAATATTAAATTTAGTAAATTTGGACCTCTTCAGCTGACGTTTTGTACACCTTTCAATATGAGGACTTTCGTGTGAGGAGGAGTATCTCTTTACATAGAAGGCGGACATAATTTTTGGTGTATTGTCACGAAAGTTAATGAATAATTTCACAGTGCACAAGGTTCGATTTTCTAAATCGCTCTATGTAATGTCTGTAAATCTTCAAATTTTGCAGAAACATTGGAGCTTCTTGCACACAGATTATTACTGCAAATGGTGCAAATCGGTCATAGAGAACGCTTATAGTACAACGCAAAATGAGGACATCTATATTCTTCAATTCGATGATGCCGCATAATTTCGTTTTTTCCAAAATCTTTATAGTGCAAGCATGTCCATCTGGCTGTCTGTCCGTCTGGATAATGTCTGTTGTAAATATTCTCCTGACCGCAAAATTTAAACTGTCGACTTCAAGTTTAAGAGAAACATTGGAAATTCTTACATGCAGGTTGATATTGAAAATGGGCAAATTCGGACGAAGAACGCGCCTACAGTACTATGTAAAGTCAGACAACCTCTGTTTTTCAAAAGCAATAAAAAATCGGTTTTTTGATCATTACTCATAAACGAAAGCAGATAAATTTCTCTATTTTTGCAATTCATGAACACGATGCCTGAGCTTCGCAGTTTTCGTGAATCAAGGTTGGCACCCTTGGGTCAACCTAAAGTGTACTTATATTAATATTTAGCTCTTTATTGTCGAAGTCAAAGAATGAAAGGAAATCTTCCACATTTTATTGCCGTTTGCAGAGCTTTCCTCAAGTGTTTTATTAAGAAACAATCCCAAAAGATGGGATTTGATAACGATATTCGAATCACGTTCAGACACTTTGAAAATTTATTTAATCGAAATGTTCAAGGATGCGAATATGAATTCGAATTTAACTAGCAAAGACCCCTACCGTTTTCCTTAACAGAGCTCCGTTAATACCCTAGTAGGTCTCTGTTAAATATTCACAAATAAGATATAGTTGGATTTGGCAACCCATCCCGACCATATTAAAAAGCGTAAAATACTTTTGTGGATCTATATGAAAATACGTTTCAAACAAGTTGAACAAATCCAACTTCTGCTTACAGGAACTATTTTTAACGATTTTTTGAATTTCGGTATGTTATAGAAAAATAGACATAGAAAAAGACCCAAATTTGAGAAAATACCACCTGGATTCACCTATATCACGTGAACTTGTATGAATGCATCTGTCGAATGATTAAAAAAAAAAAAAACAAATTCAAACGGTAGGTGACTTTACAAATTAAATTACAATTTATCTTCATAACCTTGAAATATTCTATCTTGTATATTGTTTTAGATGGACTAATCTGAATTTTCCATTCCACTGCTAAACATCATTAGCATCGCATTAGATAGCATTGATTAAAATAAACGTAGCATGTCGGCTGTTAGCTTTGCTAAAATGGAGCGTGTAAATTGAATACAAAAAGCGGAAGTGAAGGCACCCTTGGGGTAGGTCAGCATTCATTTTTTTTTTTTCAATAGACGAAATACTGCTCACATTAACTGTCAAAAAGATCGATTTAGCAAAAAACCTTTATTAAGTAATTAATTGCTTTAAATGTATCATGAACGGACAATTACAAATATTTAGTTTTTAATCTAGTCCGTCATGATGGAATCGAATTCGTGGAGATGATTACTTTTATTCCTTATAGATGCTTTTAAATGTTCTGGAATATGTGAAATGAGTGTTCTCTTTGAAAACTCAGGCTTTTCTCCAGACGCACTAAAGGAATTACCTACATCAAATAAATCCCTATTGGGAATTTATGCTGCCTGCCTACCCTTTAAATGTCTTTAATACACACGAATAGAACTAGTTTTGTGTAGCTTTTTTGAGGCAACCGTCGAATAGAGCATTGAGTTTTCAATACTTCTACCAAGAAGTTAAGAGTTTACCATAAAGCTTTTCTAAATTGATTATGAATTCGCTTAAACAATTCTGTATTCTCTCGCGGTTTTCCACCACCATTTTGCTACACTTAAAAGTGAAAACGTCGATTACCTAGCATCGAAGCATTCGGCCATTTTTATTTCAAAATATTTGTAACAAGCAGGAAGAATGAATGGGGTCAGAGACCACATAAAATACATATATTCGTCATCAGCATCAAATCATCGATCGATTTAAACATACCTTCCTTAAATCATCAATGTATCTGTGACAAACGTGTTCCATCGTTCGAGGATGTCGCTACAATATTTGAAAGTAGATCAAAGCAAACTGGTCAAACGGCACGGAACGCCTGCTTGCCTCACATTACTCCTAAACTGCACTAGACAGACAACAAAAATCTCCACGTACATCCTGTAAATGACGCGCTCATTTTAATATTATAAAGTATGAAAATCTCGTTTCCTCGTTATTGCTTTTTTTTTTTTTTAGGTTTTTTTGTGTTTTTTAGGATAAATGGGTATAAAAAAAATCTCACCACTGCCGAATATTAACCTCTTGCTTACATGCAACGCTAAAGCACTCCTTGCCACATTGCCTGTTAAATTAATTTACTAGCATGTAGCGTTTCACTCACATACTAGTAGACGTTATTTATATATATATCCCTAATTGTGAATTCGGTTTATTTAAAGAGTTAAGGATGGGAATTCAATGGAATTCTGTGAATAAAACTAAAATTAAAAAATTGTTACAAAGACTTCTTAGGCTAACCTTTGATAATGAATTTTCCATTTAAATAAACGTGAAACTGAATGGATGAGTGTTTTGTGAATAGTTCAAGAGGATCTGCAAAATGCTTATTAATTTAAAAGCAGTTAAATTTGTTTTTATTTCTGCATTTTCTCAAAAAAGAAGAAAAAAGTGAAAGTAAACTTTTTTTTTTGCTCTTCTGTGGAATACCAAAATTTGTACGACTGGAAATGCAATTTTTTTTAACACTTAACGGCAACATAACTAATAAGAAGAGTTCATTGTCTTTAATACAAACGAAAGAAAATTTAGAGAAAGATTACCACAACGAAATACGTATATATTTGAAGAAATATTGCTGCACAATTTTACACTAATGAACTATTTTTTTTTTCTCTCTCTCTTTTACACCGTTTCACTCTGTTTCTCTTTCTCTCATTCTCTCTTTCTTTTCTTTTTAAACCTACTTACAGAGTCTGGGTATTTTGGCTTCAATACCCGCCGGTTTATTGATATTATCTCTGTTTGGTTTGTTATTGTATTTACTGACACGTTGCTGTGACCGCAAACCCCGCAAACCCAGTGCACAACGATGCCAAAGTTGTTCTTTAGTGATAATCACACTGATGACATGCGCCTCCATAGGTTTAGGTAAGTTGCAAACAAGCAAACAAGAAACTCAAGTTACACAACGAGACAGTATATATATACAGCATGTATAAGTAAACCGAAAACAGCACTCACGGAGCCAACTAATCCGCCAACCAAGCAGCTTAAGTAGAGCATCACCATCTTTTTCTCTAAAATGGTTTTATTTACGAAATTGTTTAACAAACTATTGTTGGTTTTTATTTTGTGTTGTGTATATTTTTTGTTTTTTGTTTTCTGTTTTTTTTTTTTTCGTTTCTTCTAAATTTATTCCATGTCTGTTTTGTTTTAATGCTTTCGCAATAATTTACCTATTTGTTCAGTTTGTGCTCTTGTTTTTAATTTTAGCAAGAGTTTCCAGCCAACTCTATATATATATATATATATTAAAAAAAAAAATATATATATATATATATATATATGTATACAAAGTAGAGAATATGCAGAAAATGCAGTAGAAGAAGTCTTCTGTTATGCAATCGTTGATTCCATAAAGAATAAAAAATGAAAATTTTGAAAAATATTTATAAAAAATCGAATGACAACAACACTAACAACAGCTAATTTGTGGCCTTTTATCTATCTATCTTTCTCTATTTATTTAATTCACTATCTGTATATTAATAAAAACACTGTATGACTGAATGATTAACTGACTGACTGACTAACAATCATCATAATTTTCAGTTTAGCGATATCAGATCAAAACGACAGAAAAAAAACAAGCCACCTTCACCACTACGACGAGCACTACCACCATCGTCACCATTACCGTCAGCATCAACATTAGCGTCCGCATCAGTTTCAGTAACAGCATTTTCTAGTTGCGACAACATTAGCAGGGCAAATCGAAATGATGTGATATATATATAGTGAACGCTCAGAACAGAGAATACAAAGCGCAGTGCTCTTTGTGCCATGTCAAGCGTATAAATGGTAGCGACTTACATATGTTTATATTGTCACTGACTTATTATTACAATCGTTCATATAACATCTCATCTTTATGCCATTATTCGTTTTCTACATTTTTTATCCTTTCAGGAACAGTGACAGTCAAACATATATATATAGGTATATATATATATACGCTTAAAAAATATATTTCTATATCTCCGTTATATATACGACAAGGAATTTATAAAATATTAAGAGCTAAGAGAATCTGCTTTAACTCAAGAAAAACGTAAACGGGGTCACATAAGTCTGTTTTTCGTATCTCGTTCCATATAAATATTCGAAAACGAAGTCAACGAAAGCCATTATATTATGATATTCTCCCGAAAACCGATGGGAAATATGTAATTCTTCAACAAGAAAATTTTCCTTACGATATTTCGACCATAATGATTCATCCGTTATGTCAGGATTCCCGCTCGGTGTAAGCATTTATGACGAGTTGATAGGTATACGATAGATAGGAGAATTATTTCTATCGAAGCGTATATATATGACATTTAGTAAGTAGTCGGCCTTGCTCGGCTGTAACCAGCTAAACTTATTTTTATCTGCTTTAAAAAGAAAATACCCATCGGGCACTGCTATGTCATGCCGTACTTTTGAGACATATTATTATTATGCCTACCTAACAGAATTCCTATTTTGTATGTTGGCTTAGAGTTTGGCGAAATCTGTTCCTCCAACTTGAATTTTCTCAATTAGGAGAATAAATGAAACGTTAAATACATTGATGGTACAATGATAATATTGCAATACGCGAATAATTTAGTATAATTAGATAACCTACTGAGTCAATTAACGAAAGCGTGATGTTCGAAATATTATTTATGATGTAAAACTTAAAGGCAAGTAAAGCAATTTCAATTTACGAAAAGTGATAAAAAGTGTGCAAAAAAAGGAACTTAAAGATGATAGCATTGAAGACCTTTTTATTAAACTGTTTTGAAATTAAGATAAATCAACGCAACCCGCAATCATCAGAAATGAACATTTCCAGGTGATAAGCTAAATGGATCGAATTTGAATTTGACATTAATTGGATTAACCATATGAAAAAGAGATGGAAAAGGGTCAGTTCAAATAATGACGTGAAAAAAAAAAGAAAAGAAAAATCGAATTTAATTAGCAAAGACACCTATCATCTACTTGACATCGCTCTGTAAGCCTCTTAATAGGGCTCTGTTCAGTAGTTTAGATAAAAATGTTGATGGATTTGGGAGACTACCTCGTCCAATTTGGAAGGCGTAAAATATTTTTGTTAACATCTCAAGGGATTTTCGTAACGATTCACGTGATATAGCTGAATATAGGCGACATTTCTTAGTTTGGCCGTTTGTTGCTAACATACCAAATTTCATAAAATTATTAAAAATAGGTTTGGAAGGCCCAACTTGAATTTGTTTAACTCGGTTGAAAGGTTTTTGTTCCCGATGCCGTCTATTAATTTAGCTTCCTAGGTGCAAGTAGGCCATTGTAAATGAAGGCATTACGGAACCGTGTTAGCTGATTTTCTGCCCCAAAACTTAGTGATTTGTCCATGGAGGAGTTCGTACTTAGCAGGACGTTGCTCTCCGACTTACAGCTCGTGAAATAATGACTTCGTTGCCTAGACCTATATTTTAAAAGATTCCAATCTCTTATATTTCATGTTCTGTGTCAGTAGGGACAGTTAATCGCAGAGCAGGTGTCTCTACATTATACCGCTTAGTACATTTTGTCGGTATTTTTGGGCAACACTGGCACAGGGAACTCCAAATCATTTCCATTTACGGGCACACGCGCTTTTTAACTTAGCTTCTCAATAATCATGGCATACGCACACCCTATATCATTTGCGATAGAATAGTACATTAAGTTTGCGCGGATGTATGCAACACCCAGAGCAACTTGAACAACTTTGAGCACACCTTTCAAGCTTCTCACTTTGTCTGTCCGTCTCAAGTCTCAGGTACCTTGATGAAATTGAATACGATGAAATTGCATGTGGTGCACGGTATTTAATGGTAGGCCGTGGTGCACTGTATGGTGTTTCGACTTGTATTTAATTGAATATTGCTGATGGTAGGAATGATGGAATGCATATTTGTTTTTTCTTTTGCCAAAAAGGCAAAGGAAAGGATAAAACTTACTAAAAGCTATTGACATAAACTTTAAAGTATGCTAAACGAGTATTGAAGTAATATTTGAAATTTTCCGTAGGTTTCAATACCGCCTTATTCATTCTTTTCTTTCTTTATTTTTTTTTTTCTTTCTTTCTTTCTTTCTGTCTGTTTTTTTCCCTGTAGGACTCTATGGCAATGATGACTTTCATAACGGTTTATTGCAAGCGTTCAGCTCCGGTAAACAAGTTGAGGGACTTGTATTAAGCCTAAAACGACAGGTAAGCTATAAAATACATGTGTACAAAAATGTTTATATATGTGTGCGTAAGTAAATCGATTATTAAAGTAAATCGTATTTTACATGCACAACATACGGGAATTGCACTTCATAGAGAAAATAGGTCATCACCAACTGGGCGAACAATGATAAGTAATTGGAAACAATTGCCTAAAAAATCGATAAAACGAGAAGAAAATTAAAATTAAATGAACAAATGTCATTCATTGTTACGTGTTTGTCTCATATCATCATAGTATAGAAATGTTTAATACAAGAAAGCAATGCTTCACTGCTCTCTTATAATAAGTAATACATTTATTATTTTTGTATAAAGACGAAATGTTACAACGCTTGGGCCACAAAGTGCAAACATAATTTTCTGCACTTTAATTTCAAATTAATTTTATTGAAAGAAATAGATGTCAATTCGATTGGTATGACCTCTTGTCAGCTCTGCGGTAAATTTATTTCTGGACGAAGCAGTGACTTAATTTACACAGGCCACAGGACTTTTTTGAAGTTCTGAAGCATTACGCCGTTAACGCAATTCTGTAAAGAGCGAGAAATGAATGATATCCAAGCGGAGCAAAGTCGTTGCTATACAGTGGATGTGTGCATAACAAGGACATTGAGTGTATGGTCGTCTACACTCATTGTTGTGATGAAAGGCGACGACTTTCCTCGTGATTAATTTTTGATGTTTGAACAGTCCGTAGGTTATTTGAATTGCATTAGGTATTGGTATTAGGGCGATACCAAACCATAAAACCAAAGCTATCTGTCAAAGCCGTCTATTGGGTGAAAGGCAACCCAAACTTTTCACTTCACTCTTTATTTCAGTCTCAACAATGTGAACACGTTACCCTGCATTAATATGCAATTTTAATAGCCGAAAACAATTTGAGAAAAGTTGTAGAAAATAATTTCTTTTTGAAATCTCTTTCTTCACTTTTCCCTCCCTTCTCCCATTCTCTTTTTATGTGTGAAATCTAAGTAACGTACATCCCATTTGTAGATAGAATCTACCTGCACTTGCAAGTCCATTGAAATTAGCGAGCTCGGTTGCAGAAGAGAAAGAGAGAGACAGAGAGAGAAACGATGAATTAATTGAAATTTTATACAAATATTCCTGGATTATGCAGGATGAACGTTACGAGGAGTTTATATGTATTGCATTCTTTACAATCTAAATAATATTTCCGCCTTCAAGAGCTGTGATATTTAAAAATCACTGTAATGCGAATATTATTCTTTTACTTCATTTTTTCTTTTTATTTATTTATTTTTTATTTATTTTTTTCCGTGTTTTATATTTTGAACTATGTCTTATCATTTCATTCGGCATTACAGCGTTTTCTCTTTCTCTCTCACACGCACGTCCGCCCTTCCTCTCTTAATGTATAAATTCATTTTGATAAACACGGCACACACAGTCAGCAGAATTATTTATCGTAATATTATTAAAGCTTTCTTGTTATTACGCAAAAAAAAAGAAAGGAATTTCTCATATCCATCGCCCAAGTTTGGAGGTACGCTGAAATGTATATGTATGTGTGCAATTTCAACCAGATGGGCCGGTAACAGTTTCAATCCAATTGCACCATAATGCCACACTACAAACATCTGCACACAGCCCCTTCTTCATTAGCGCAAACTGAAATTTTTATGTTCTTCGTCTTACCAAATCTTGTCATGCCCGATTATCAATTGTTTCGCTCTCTGCAGAACTCTTTTAAGCGTGTGATGCTGACTTCAAAGGAGAACTTGATACAGTTTTTCCGACAGAAATCGCAAATGCTCTGTAGTAACGGTTTTACCAGATTATCGACCAAACTGGCATATATTTGATTTTTAATAAATTCCATTTTAAATATGAAAAGTGAACTGGACTTTGATTAAAGAAAGGCACAAGTTTAGGCAATCATCCGATACATACAATACTAGCACATGAGCTATAGAAATGAAGCAATTTCAAAGAAAAGGAAAATTTTTTGTTTATGTGTTTGCTACAATTAAAATAATTATTGTAAGAAGGATTTCGGTTCATGGTCCTTGCTTATAGCGAAAACGCCGTTTTTCTGCTATTAAACGGAAATGTGACGAACAAAGTCAGACAGGAAGTATGCTTTTTGTTTGTTGATATATATTATTATTATTTATTTTTTTTTTGGGCCACATATCTATGCAAAGAGAATACCACATCATTATTCATTGTTACACATATAATCGTACAGGGTAAGGTGTATCCTAAATAAATAGGTTTAGTTTTTTGGAATATAAAGAAATTTGCAAAACAAAGTTTCAGTTTCCCTTACATAAGTTTTCCTTCGTCTACCTATGCAAAGAATTAACTGCGTTATATGCGTTTGTGTTCGTATGTGCCTGTACGTGTGGATGTGCATGCTTATGTGCAGACGAAAGTTTCAGAAAAATTCTCTGAAAGGTTAAAGAGATGAAGAAACGAAAGAAATGAATGAAAAAAAAATCTCATTAAAGTAACTGTCGCACGTCTTTCTTAATTTTTATGATTATTCCCGCTCCTGCTGTTGATCTGCTTTATCTTTTCTTTCTTCCGTTTGTTTCTTAAAGCGAAAAACCAGTTTTTGTTTATTTTAACCCCTTTAAACAGTTGTGTACACGCACACAAACAAACACACAAATAAACACATACAAACGCCCAAATACCTATACACACCTCAATGTAAATACATTTGTATTGTAAAACAACAACAACAACAACAAAAGTCTCGGTAACGCATACAAACCGGAAATTTGTGCCAACGACCGGCAGTAACATACAACAACGGCAGCAACAGTATTAACAATGAAACAGTATATAGCAATAAAAAACCACCTACACTATGCACAGGTTTACTTCTTCGTATACACCACATATACACAAATGTTTAGATACTTTTATGTAAAGTTTGTAAAGAAACGAGGAAGTTTAATTTCGATACCAAATGTGCATTTGAAAAGTTGCAAGTATATGTGCTTGTACATGCTATATGCATGCATGTGCATAAATGTATGATTGCATTATATGTATACCTCTCAAGCATGATTACAAGCATAGGTTTTTCTAAAGTTTTCAGTTAAATAGAAGTTTCTGCGTGTGTCTGCATTAATATATTTATAGGGTTGTTCCTGTCTATTTTAACTAAGTCAGTAATGTATCTAATTCACTACAGTCTGTAGTTTTCTTGTAATATTTTGTTACGTTAATCCAAAATAATAACTTTTATTCCATTACTTGAATATATATATTAATAGCATAAGTGATTTAAATAATGATTTAATAGGATTTAAAATAGAAAAAAAGAGGAAATGGAATAAGCAAACTGCAAAATCCGACGATATAGATTAATCGTTTGAGTACCAGACGGTTTTGAAAAAACACTCTCGAAAAATCCCAAGCAGCGCGATCGCGCTGTTTAGACTTTATGTCGAGAAAAGCCAGCACATTTCGAGCATTGTCGACAACTGACGGTGCCTTACGTATTGTCGAAGTCGAGCGCAATACAATTACAATAGTACTACAGTAGTGCAATAATATATTACAAAATAAAAATTTCTATTTTGGTGTTGTGTTTTCTATAATTTTTGTGGAGCAAACTTGAAATATTTATTAACAAACAATTTAAATGCATTTAAATACATAAAATTAAACAAGCGCTATGGCGCCGCTTGGTATTTCTCGACATCAAACCTAAACAGCGCGATCGCGCTGCTTGGTACTCAAACGGTCAAGAAAAAGATGAAGATTAAAAAAGTAAAATTAAGACAGCCATCTTTGCCATAGAGAACGAATCTTGTGTGCGTAGCATTTCAAGTAAATCTATTAAAATTTTAACTCAGAACTAACTTCTAATCGACAGGCGGAAAAATCTTCTGACTGACTGCTTTTTGTTGATAGAACTGAATATGTCTTCTTCTAGTTCAACCACTCTTTTTGAATGTCTTCAAGGTTGATTATTTCGACAATAGAGAAAGAGAGACATTGCACAAACATAGGGTCAAGGAAATGGCTGAACCAGCTCTGATCCAAAAATAATAATAATTAAGAGTTAAAGTATATAAATAAGTTGTCATCGGTCTACTTAAGAGATTAGCTTATCAATAAACATTTGCCAAATTGTAACTTCTCCCTATAGAAGTTACAAAGCTATCCATTAGCTTTATGCAACAGCATTAGCCAGCCCGCCGAAATACAGTTTTGCGAAGTTTTAAACAAACCAGGCAGGGAAAGTCTGATTGTTTAATACTCAATTCAAAGACAAGATGCGACACAATATCGGAAATGTAAAAAACAAAGAACCGTTAATGAAATTTGGTGCGTCTAGTGCTGCCACCGAGCGCCTACAACAAATAATGCTATTAACCGATATGAAAACTGTTTGCGATTTGTGAAAGAGTGTCAAGTACGACGACATTTGGCCTCACATTGCAAAACTCGACCAGGAAATGGTACTTGTACTGAAGTATTCGCTAGGATTTCCCTCTTTCCTTTACCGCTGTTCTAAACAAATAACTTATCACCACTTATCAGTGGGTAGCGCTTCCATTCTTTCGACGATATTAATACAATGCGTCTCCTCAAAGCCTCAAAACACGAAACGAAACTCACATATCTCATCTGTTGAAGATAGGAAAGCGTTTAGCGATCGGCAATGTTTTGAATGTATGTTCCTTGTTTAATAAGGCTTCTCATTCATACGAAAGCCGGTCGTGACTTTTATTACTCGGTCTGGCATGTAAGTCGATTGCCCCACAACCGTACATTAGAGATCGATATCAATATTAAGGGAATACTCTTCACTCATATGTCGATGTGCCGCATATGTTACACAAAAGAAAAATTGCACCATCGTTCAACTCGGGTGCTGCAATTTATAAATTGTTTCTATGTTTGCACGTTGCTACCTTACGTCTGTTTCGAGAGTGTGCGAACTGCGATAAAAACAGTTATAACGAAAGATCTGCTTTAAGTCTTCGTTAGCAGTCTGATACTATTCAGAGAAACTTGACTTTTTCATTTTTTAGCTTGATATGGACGCACCTTTCATTATATCCATCAGCCCATTATGTCTGTCCGTCTAATATCTGCGCATGCGTCTGTATTCTATGCGTCAATCGACTTTTACAAATGGTTAAACCAAACACAAATCTATGATACTTGATCTGGGGATGCAGATGACGACTCGCAGAAAGATTAGGACAAGTCAGTAATGATTAACATAAGAATGTCGCAATGAAATTCGGTATTGCTTAAAAAGCGATTATATACGTATGCAAAATATTGTCAGACCAAACATTGTAAAAATATAGGCTCATCTAAAGATCTTTTAGAATTCTAAATAAAGTCTATGTTATTTTAAAAATCACAATTCATGAACTTAATACCAAAATAGGTCCGAGAAATACATTAAATCGAAAGGCGGCAGTGTACGTTAAAATGTTATATTTGAAAGTCACGACGTGTTTCAAAATTCATATTTTAATCTCAATTCACATGGCTTTTAAAGTGTAAATAATAAATGATAAATTGCTGAAGGGAAAGAAGAAGGTTATGAAAGAAAAAAGTTAACTGATCGCCTCTAAGCTGCGACGAGAGCATCTCTTACATGCATATCTAGATATTGCGACCGAAGTGAAAATATTAATACAGACCCATTTTCTGATGGCATTCGTCTACATGCAATGACATCCATCGTATACATGCAATCATACATAAAATCAGATGCAAAGGCATTTCTCCAAATCACAATTATAACGGCACTTAGCATACTTTTGAGCAGACAGAAATGTGTCATACAATACAAACTGAATATTTATTAGGTGCGGAGTTGCAGCAAAAAATGCAAAGAAATATACATAGAAATGCAGTGGCAGCAGTAGTAAAACGGAACACACGTATACACGAACGTCAAAATCAGTGAATGCAGGCAACGTTTAAGGCAACATCTTTTTCGTAACACTTTCTTACATACACATATATACATATAGCAAAGCCAAGAGGAGAGAAGCCCACGTGCATGTGTTTATGCCCATCAGACAACACTATCTCTCACTTCCCTACCTACTATCTGTAAAAGAAATATAGAAACAAGTAAACATTTCTTTCAAAAAAGTCTTTCTATTTGAATGGCTTTGGCTTGAAAAAAAATTCAACGTTTTTATAAAAAGAAAATGCGCTTAAACTTTGAGATGATAAGGAAAACCGGAAAATAAATAGCACTAAAATATCCAAGTCCATGTGCGTGTGTGCGCTCATATATGAAAAGAAAAACTCTTCTTTATTTTTTCTTTTTATTTATTTATTTTACATTTTTATATGTAACAAGTTGAGAACTTTCTTCGCCTTTTTTACAATCCTCCCTTTCATTTTACCATAAATAGAAAAAAAAAAAAAAAATAAAGAAACGTATAAAATTGTGTGTGTTAAAAAACATTTAAAATTTATTAAGCAGTTTCCTTTAGAAAGCGCATACACGTACATCAAGCCACCTACCGGTCGCAACACAAAAGAAAGCCCTTCACAATAAATCATCATCGGTTCTTAAAAACAAACAGAAAGAGAGAAAGAGAAGAAGAAGAGAAAGAAGTATGTGTCTCATCGTTTACCATCTAAATATTTATATGTGTGTACCGTCATTACTCAGCAACTCGACTGCTTACGTTGATTGTTTGTTTTCATACTTGTGGCTCTGACTGTATATAGAGCAAATTGGCTTCATATAAATTTTGGATATTTTTGATTTAGTTCAGCTTTCTCGTTTCAATAATCTCGAAAGGCAAATAATTTGTAAAAGTTCTCTCTTCTCCAGTGTTTCCAACTTTTGCGCAAAAAAAGTTATACTCGTCCTAAGGAGAATCTTATGCATACACATATAAATACAAATAATAGGCCACAATTATGAATGGAACTGCTCTGTTTGAACCTTTTTTACGTGTATTTGCAATATTTCCATTACGGTCGCGTCAGTTGATTGCTAATCACGATCAGTTTTAAACTCGCGTTTTGATCATCAGCTAAGGATAAGCGAGCTGAATTTTAACATTCGACGCCAATATTTATGACAACAACCGGAAATAGATACACAGACTGTAAACAATTGCCAGCGGATTTAGATTCATATGCATGGATATGCGTGATGGCGTCTCTTTTGCACATTTAATAAAGTTAGTAAGTTTAAAAAATATATATATGGGGCGAGAGGATCCTTGGCTATAGACCTTTACATAGATCTAAACTTAGGCATAACAAACTTATAGACCAATTCACTATTCTACATCGGTTTTCATTGGGAGTGTTCCTAAACAGAAAAGGGTGGTATGATCGGAAGCACGAGACTTGAGCTTGCAGCCCGTTACAGACTACGTCGTTAAGCGTCTGTCCGACACCCGTCAAAATAAACGGCTTCAGAGGTCTGTGTGAGCATTGAAAATATTCGACCATCGGTAAACAATACTTTCAAATAAAAATTCTCAATCGAACCAATATCAAAATCTAGCTACATTCAAGGATCATAAAGATTGCTTAACCAGAATTGAAATACAAGGTTATACGAGGTGTTAATGCAAACATCGCAGTGGTCATCCAAACGAGCTGATCAAGTTGGAAATAGTAAAAACAAGCTGTAACATAGCATTGAACGGCCATTGACTGAACAGGTAATCTGCATCGCATATTGACTGAAATAACGACGAGGCAACCGTGCGCTGCGCTGCGTTTGCTTACAGAAAATAACAAATAAAATCGTAAGGCTATCTTAATGAACGTGAAGCGATATCTCATAACACAAAGGTAACATAATAATTTGAAAGGGGAGAATCGTGCTCCATGTTGCTAAGTTCAGAGTATTTATTTTTTGTTAGAGACACACGTGCAATAATTGGCATTGATTATCTACAAAAATGGAAAACAATATACAACGAGTGTTATTCATATTTAATGCACCGTTTGACATATGGAATCGAGAAAAACCAAATTCTTATGAAGTGAAAGTAAAATTCGACTTTCTTTCTTTCCAAATCGCTCTGTTTGCCTAAGTTCGAGCACCCTCGGTTTCTAAGCTGGAGAAAAAAACGGAGAAAATATGCGGTGGAGACTACGGCTGATAGGCGTTTCGTTATCAAAACTGTTGAATATCGCTTCTAAACTTTCTCTCACTATAAATATGGCTGATAAAATTTCGTGCAAACAAAGAGAGAACGAAAATTTTTCCCAGACTTTTCGCGTTTTCTTTTTTAGACCGGGGGGCATGTATGTTATGTAAGTCATATGAATTTTTATCCGACGAAGTTCCAAAAATGATTCCATTCCATCCAAATTTTCCCTAATCAATTACAGTTCGTCAAAATACTACTTTTTAGCGTTTTTTGCCACGAAGTATTAAAAATGAAAAATTTTTTTTGCAAGTGCAATCTTATATGGACTCGCGGTCGTCAAAATATTCATCATTGAGCCAAAACATGTTACTTGTACCAAGTTTGATCGGCATGCGTCTGGGTTGCATATCAAACCAATTGAGCAGAAAGACTGACAGGCTTAAATCGATTCAGAAACTGACTCTTAATTGATTGTGGTCGATTCACCCGGCCCCAGGGTGCTTTCACAAAGTTAGTATATACCTTCGAACAAACGCACGCGCGCACCCACACACACACACACACACAAAACGCTAAAATTGTAATATACTTTTAAATATTTTCTCTCATTTACTTATATAACATATATAAAAAAATAAATAAATAAATAATATAATATTAAATCACATGAATATTTAATTAAATTCTTTTTCCTAAAACAACAACCGCAACTCATTAATATGCGCTTTTCCGTTTAAAATATTAATGCAAATTTTTACTTAACTTTTGTCAGCGCATAAATCATAAAGTTTACTATGCGCCACGCACACATACGCACATACACACACAGGCGCAAGCACAAGAGCACCTGCAATATTTACGGAACGTAACGTCAAGGGGAAGAGGGAAAGAGAAGTTGGGATTTTTTTTTTGCCGAATTAACCTTTAACTCTTCACAAATTAAATTTATTATCACGTAAACTTGCAATTGCGGGTTCTTGGCCTTGCATTCGCATTTATATTCATATTCACATTCAAAGCACTTAATTAAAGTAACCAGTTTCTCTTTTGAACACTTATACGTAATTGAGCAAACATTAACTTTAATTGAAAAATGGCGATGCAATCTTTCCTCTCTTACAATATTTCCTTTGAAAATTGATCATTAAAATCCTTATTGTCTGCAATGTAAGCATTTTTTCTTTTATTTGTTTCTTTTTTGCGTGACTATTGGGATCAGCGCTGCATTAAAGAAAAATATTATTAGCAATCAGCAACTATCTTATTCTGGTTGATGGATAAAACACAAAAGAAAAAAAAAAATTAGGAAAACGAACGATAAGCTTTTTTTTCGAATTAAAGAATCATTTCTAAATTTACAATAATTCCAAACATTCAATATAAAACTGATAATAAGACGTTGAAGAATAACAAGTTAAGTAGTCTGAAAATATTAGGTGTTTGCAAAAATTTTGATCACAGAGTTCTACAGATAAAAATGATGAAGGAATGGTAAATATCAGTGTGTACAACGGTTGAATTCGATGGTTTTGACCTACCTCTACATAAAATAATAGTTTTCCATTTACTACTGTTGATTAGTTCCATGACCCTAACCATGGTACGCTCAAAATTCTCCTTCTTGCAAGTTCATTAGTTTTGTTGTTTAATTTGAAGAAATCTGCTGTTGAAGCCGCCCACCAACCACCTTCGGAAGCTTAATGCGATGGCGCTCCATCATATCCCTTGACTGAAAATGCCATTTTTTGGCCACTTATTGCATGAGTTGTTCCAGATACACTGTTGCAACTCGAATGGGAAGTTCTGCCACACCCAGCGTACTCACACGACATGGAAGCAGGATCCTGATTTCTTACTCGGTTCGGATCGGTGCATATCAATATAAATTCTTTCGGCATAGTATTGACATGGTGCCAAATATATTGCAAAATCTTGTAGAAAATTATGGAAACTATTTTGATTAATATACCTGGAACCGATTTCTCTCGATAAATGCCTTTTTCAAGTGAAAAAATGATCAAAACTTTTGCAAACAACTAATAATTTCCAACATACCTTCTCCATGGCCACCATAGTTACATAGTTACATTTGATGAATCCACCTCTTTCTCAGCTCAATTTTGAACGAATTTTTCAATTTGACAACACATTAACAAGTCAGCTTCTCGCCATAAGCCCTCTAACACCTGATATATCCGTAAAGAAAATTATCCATTCTCTCCAACGATACATCATTTTGATGGCCAATTTGTTAATAATTTTTGTCAAATAAATTTCTCACAAAATATTAAAGTTCAAAAAATCGATTGTTTCGGTATCAATCCTCCGATAATCTGCCGCCAATGGCTAGTGTCGCTAAACAGGTGGTGGTATCACTTTATCATCCTCGCGTCAGCAATGGTTTCAAAAAAGCTCTGAAGCTCCCTGGGAAGCAACATCAAATTTTAAAAGCCGTAGAATCTAATAGGTCGAAAAAAAAAATATTTTCGTATGACAATTTCAGTATGATCTTAATAAATGCTACGTCAACGAAAACGTTCATGACGGTTTGCTTTCTTTTTTTTTTGCGTTAACTCAGTCGTAAGTGATTGGGTTTTGAAAGCCTTTGCCTTCCATCGCAGCAAAACCATTTTTAGTGCGATGACAAAAGTAGAGAGAGGTTGGCTAGGAAGACCACTTACTACATGTTTCGCTTTCTGCAAAACTCTCTCGAAAGATTTAATTGATTGATGTAATGATTTTCAAAAGGGTGTATGAAAATCACTTGGTTATGTTTTAGCCAGAGTAAATATTAGACGTAGTATAGCGTTGGTATTATCCGTAAAAAAGAGAAGAAAGAAAAATGTTTTTTAGCATCGGTGAGAAAATTCACGAACTTTTTCCCGGGTCTAATCTATTGTTGCGATAAAATATTGCGTTTAGTTTTTTTCACAATTTTCTCTAATTTGCCCACTGTTTATTCTCTGCGCTCGAAGCATATCGTAGATGTCGGTCTATCTATATGTGTGTAAAAGTATCGACCAGAAAGTAAAACCAGAGCAATGCCCCAAAGCTTAGCTGAAAACAATAATGAAAAGTTTTCGTCGTGCATTACAATGCATAACGATCTAGAGTAAAAATAAACAATAAAACTGAAAACTTTTTTTCTAAAAACGCGGAGAGGAAAACTTTATTTTTCTTCTCTTTTTAATTATTATATTATATATATATATAATTAACCATTGAGCAATCAAGCATATGAGGAAAATAGAACAGAATTGGAATAGAAAAATTGAAAATTAAAGAAAAGCGAACCGATAGTCCGTGTAGAAGGTTTTAGTCGACTTTTTCTCATTACTTCTGAAAAAAATTCCGTCTTTTCGTCTATTCGAGAAGTAGTAGTCATAGTGTGTACAATTTTTGAGTATTAATGCCGCTACTACTATATACGTAATCTTAATTAACTTAATCCGCATATCACAATTAATTAATTCACTCTGTTGATGGTCATAATAAAACAAGTAAGAAAATTAAATTCGATCGGGACCGAACCTTTTATACCTATTACCGTTTTGCCTAAAAAAAGACAAAAGAAGTAAAAGAACAAAATTCTCATGCTCTATAATATGGAGCGGGCGCAATTGATTTTCTCAGTTTCGAAAATTAAAAAAAAGCCGATAGCCTTAGATGCTAGTGCTTTTAGGAGCTTAGTCTTAGAATTTATTTCTCTGGCGAAATTAATAATAATAATAATAATAATAATAAATCCGAATTCTGTTGCAAATTTGTAAGCGATATTTCCGTTTTCGCTGACGGGAGAATGTTTACCACAAATACTACAAAGTTACTCAAACAGACAGATAAACGGATGGACAGATGGACATGTTTCGGTATATTCCAAATTTGAGACTGGTCAAGAATTTGTATACTTTATGGGGTTTTTAAAGCTGGTCTCTGCGTGTTATAAAGATATTGAAAAAATAACTCAATTTTGATACACTCTAATATTGGGTAGGCATGATCAATTTTTCCCATTTTTGTACACAGATGCTACATCATTGACCATAGAATTTGCGTTCAAATTTTTGTACATTTATTTGCTATGTGTAATGAGCGAAAAATCAATTTTTCATTCCTTTTTGTACGCTTATTCTACGACTAATGTGGCCCCTTTTCAATGCCATCCTGTGTGCAAGAACTTCCGATGTTTCTGCCAAATTGAAAGTCGATAGCTTTGTTTTTGCGGCCAGAAGAATTTTAACGGACATTGTACGAACGGACTGATCGATCGACAGACGGAGAGACGAACATGCTTAAATCGATTTAGAATTTGATGCTGATCGAGAACACATATACGTTGCAGGATTTCTGATGCATCCTTCTGGGCGTTGCAACTGTTTTGAGAAAATGAATATACCATATACTCATCCTTCGGTGAGGGGTATAAAAACAAAAAAAAAAATCTATGATAAGCGTTCAAAAAGTATAAAATTGCAACCTTTTGTGAATTTTACTCGTTTTCATAGCTAAGATAAAAGACGAAAAGCATCCTATAGCTTTTGTGATACAAACTGTCCAGCCAAACATCCGGCTAAGCAATAAATTTTAGGAGGAAGTAAAAAACTTAAGTAGCAAACGTTCAATGTTCCAGCGAAGTGATATTGTAGCTTTTTTGGCCAGAAAGTCAACGAATTGTTAGGGCTAATTATCATGCGACGGATATAGAGGAACAAAAATGATTTTAGCTTAACGAAAGGAAAGGAAAAAATTGAAATATTCTTTTAAATAAATTGATTTGAAATTTTTTAATTAATCATTTGTTCAAAGAGATTTGCGTATTGTCTACTTTTTCTTAGGAAGAATAATTATAACAACAAAAATCAAGCTGCAGTCATGTTATGACAATCTGAAATGCGAAGGAGCTTCTCTTTAAATTTGTTTTTTTTTTTTTTTTTTGTTTTTAATGCATGTTGAACAACCGCTAAAAAGGAAGGCGGAAGGGTCACAGATATTTGTTATAAAGAGCTTTAAACAGGACATTAATGTCTTCACATCTTTTTCTGCAGTGGTTGTTCATTTTCGTCTAACTTTAGAAAAGTTGGAAACTATTGCAACAGTTTTTTTTTTCTTTTTTTAATTTTATTCTTTTTACTTTTTATTCTATTGTACGGTTAGAAGGGTTTGCTTTCAAAAACTCGGTAAAAGTTCCTCTGTTTTAATTGCACACAATGTCCTTCCTGGCAAGATATTCATGGCGCTAAAGTATACTAATTGATGTTGTTGTTGCCCATAGCAAAAGCACTGACCAACTGACTCATACTCACACCACTTGATTGTTTACTACAACTCGGTAATTTGGTTTAGGGATAATTGACATTTTTCGGTTACAAATATATTTATGGTACGGCTTACGTGTCAAACTAAGTACTTTTGTTTTTTTGTTTTTTTTTTTTTTTTTTTTTAATCTTTATTTTACCCAATCAGAAAGTAATAAAGGAAAAGCAGAGTCAATAGCCTGGCACTGATTAACGATTCTATATATATGCTACGTTATTTGGTATATAAAAACGGAAAACTACAGACTTGAAAATAAAAACGTTGAAGCAACATCTTTAGATGGTCTCGAGTCGTAAAATTGCATTTAAAATCTATATATACTTGTGTTCAATGAGAGATTTGTTGCTTATTTTTTTTTTTCTAATTTAGCCAAATAAAAGCATTGAATAATAAATAGTATATGCAATGAGAATTAGAACAAAAACTTAAGACGAGATCAACGAAAGCAAATGAAAACGTTATGGTCGGTGAAAGTCGTCAATGCCACCTAATAAAATACTTCAGTTATTTTGATTATAAAATACTATAAGAATAAAATCTTGTTGCTTACTTACATGGGAATCTTTGTATGGGAGCAGTCCTAATTTGCCTCTAAACCAATTTCCATATCATAAAATACTAAAAGTAAAACCTGCTTATTATATTAGAGGTTTATCTCTCGTGAGAACGTTTGAAATAGAGACGATTTCAAAAATGGCCGTATCCGATCCCAATACAACTATTAAATTGAGAACACATGTAATAGACGAGAACATTTATTTCACGTAAAGACTTTCTCAAAAAAGGCTTCTTTTCTATTTTCAACAGAATACCGCAAATGCCAGGTTATGTACGTTGAACGGAACTATACATGGACAGTGACATCCGATGGATAGACAAGAAGGAGGCATGCTTATGCCCATTCGAAAGCATTTTCTATCTCAATGGATTGTTATAATGAAAGGTCCATCCGCTCCCAACTACTTCTGAACAAAGTTCACAACACTACACGCACAAGCGGTGTACAACTGTATGAGAAGAAATTTCATTTCAACGATACGAATGAATATTCTGTGCACAAGGCAAATTAAGCTAAACTGTAATAATAGCTGAAGGACCAACTAATCTTTCTTTGCCTTACAGTCTATAGTTCGTAGGGAACCTCGGATTATTCAGCTTGACATTCCCTAGGAAACGACATCTTTATAATTGTCCACTTGACGTTTTGGGCGATTGGATGAACGGTCTACCATCGCGTCTGATTTCGTTAGGTTTTATCTTTTTTAATACATTTAATCGGCTTTAATGCGTTATTCGAGAAGTGCATGTCGTCATCATTTGCGGCCTTCCTAATGCCAAGAAAATCTTCTACCGAGTATAGCTTATAGCAAAGTCACTTCATTTAATCGGTCTTGCAGTCTGTCTATTTGGCAAAGCAATGTATGTCCGTGGCAGGCAAAACATATTCGTTAGTATACGTACAGCATACTCCGTTGTAATAGATATATGACTTCCAAAAACCGCTTCTAAACAAAATATTCATAATTATTTAGTCATTAGAAAGGTATTCCGAGATTTTTTAGTTTGGTAGCGTTGTTGTGTTTTCAAATTTCGATTTGGACGATCGAGGAGCGCATTTCAAACATTTATTAAACATAACTTCCAAAGAAAACATTTACATTTCCGATCACGTCGTATGTACCTAAACAGACTAAGTTTCCTAATTATTAAATCCACCTATAACATCATACACTCACAACGAAGAGTTCTGTTAACTAATTAACAAGTTTATTTGCAAGCTTTGTGCAGATCTCTTGTTAGCTTGGTAAGCCGATAAATATCTTTATTAGTTAAATGGAAATTTAAGTTTCATTTTCAAGAAACAATAATCATAATATATGATAAGGAGGCAATTAGTGGTAAGATAATGGAATTTTGTTGAAAGCAAAACTACATTACAACAACATTAATAACATAACATGTTCTTTATGTTACGTTGAGCGTAAGGTGCATTAGCATAATAGTATTTAATCATACAATTGTAAGTTAACGGCCGGGACGTAGTTAATTATTTAAAAAATTATCAAATAACTGATTTTCTTGCAGACTGAAGCAATTAAACATGACCTGGAACGGAAGATGTCGCAACATCGATTGGAGGCACAAATCGAACGAGTGCAATACAATCAGACAGCAGTAATGCTGTTGATAGAGACATGTAATTTAGTGCGCGAAAATACCTCAAGAGCTGTCACGAGTCTCGACAATATGGTGCTGTATTTTATGAAGACGAAAGGCGGTGAGAACGACGACGATACACTCATGGGCTTATTACAGGTAGCGAAAATTTCGAATTTTGCGTTAAGGAGGTGTTGAATTTCATTTTTCCTTTTGCTTATCGCAGATGGGGGAACTTTACGAATCAATACGCTGGCCAGCAACTTTGGGTTTTCTGACGTTGCTGTTACTGTTGTGCACTGTTTTGGTTATAGGCGTCGCACGTCGATCCCGCTGTGCTCTTATATTTTTCAGCGTATCCGGTTTATTTTGTATTATTATGTGCTGGCTGCTGTCGGGCATTTATTTGGCCTCATCGGTGGCAGCGGGTGATTTTTGTATGCGCCCACACGAGTACATGTGCCGCCAAGTGGGCATGGTAAGTAGCAGAAGAGATAAATCGAAAACCTATGCGTACAAAACGATGATTTGTACGTCACTGTAATGCTTGCTATCCCTATCGCACCGATGTTAAAATGAAACTCAATGTGAATTCTCTTCCAACCTTCTTTTTTCGACTGTTAGTTTAGTCTTTGATGGCTGACGATTTCCGCTCAATCATAAATAGAAAACTTTCAAATAAACTCTTTGCAAAGAGATTTCGTTACGGTTAAAAAAAATTATTATAATTTAATTAATAAAAATGATCTGTCAAATATATCATTGCGATGACATTTGGCCGATAAGAATTAGAAAATTTTCTGACACATTCGCAGTACACTTGAATTATTCCAGGTGACCAAGTTCATTTCAATTTGTCGTCGTCTCTGCAGCTTTGAAAGCCAAAGGGAAATAGTCAGACAAACTTCCCAGCACCGACTAGTAAGAGTGTAGTTTTCACACGTGTATAAATCACGACCCAATTGGAGATTCGCATGTTTTCGTAAGTATTGTCAGTCTGACTGCTACAATGAATGGATGCGGGAAATAAATGTTCCATTCCGTGATTAATTTAAACTGCCTCCTCTTATTGGTAGACAATGACGCTACCAAGAAATGTATTACAAAACAGATAAAAAATCCTTTTGCACAATTCTCTATATTTTCATTAATTTCTATGTGCGTGCATAGCTTAATTAGAAAAAAAATTATGACGGAAAAATAAAAGAGAAAGGGGAGAAATCATTTTCTCATTTACGTCTTAAATTCTTTTTAAAAATTAAAAAAAAAAACAAAAAGCAAAATGAATATTTGAGAAGTTTGTTTGATAAGTCTTTTTAACAAACAAACAAAAAAAAAGAAAAATAATAATAATTTAAAAACAAGGGCAAGCTAAAGTAGCCCAAAAGTCGGAACAAACTTTGGCCAAATCAATGAACTGACCATTAGATATATTTTACTTACAGCGAAGTAAGTAAGTAAAAAATTGTTAAAACTTCTTTCGGCACAAATATTTCTAAAGTTTTTCTCCTCCTTTTCTCAACGTCTCACACTTGCAGATTGGCCCAAAGCCAAAAGACAACAAACATGGAAAAAATTTTCAAAGCTATTAAAGCCAGGCATAGTTTATTAAGTGCGAAATTGAATTTTACGAACTTGCTTAACACAGTCCAAAATCCATATGCAACGAATCTTTTGGCAAAGTGGGAAAATGCAAAATAAAAACAAATTATTACCAAACGGAAGCAAACTTAATTATGAAATTTATTAAATTAAATATGAGTTAATTTGTCCGCATGGAAATGAATGAAAAGTCAATATAAAAAGCGTGCCATAACAAAGCCGTAACAATTACAACAAATAAGAAAATTACATTCGGTCTTGATCAAATCTTTTATATCGATTACCGTGATCCTAAAAAGCTACCAAATTTTCATAATCTATAATATTGAGTGGGCCCGGCTGATATTTTCTCATTTTCAAAAGATACGGAAAGCAAAGATGTTCACAGTTTTTGCTGCATAGACACGTGGGCATTGCAGATGTGCCTTTTCGCCGATTTTGATCATTTGCAAATTCATTCACAAATTTCTAGGCGATATCTTCATTTTTGCGAACGGGGTCAATGTTTACCACATATATTACACAGTTCGGTAGACGGTCAGATGGACAGACATGTTTAAATGCATTCCAAAATGAAAATTGAAGAATTTATATACTTTATGTGGGAACCGTGCTTCTGAACGTTCTAAATGAAAAAAAAAAAAAAAGTTATAACAAACTATAATATTAAGTAGGTGTGGTCAATTTTTACACGTTTTATATAAGTACTACATCATCACCTGTAGAATATACGTTCAAATTTTTGTGAACGTATTTACTGTAGTTCATGAGTAATGATCCAAAAACCAATCTTTTATTGCTTCTGAGAAACAGAGGTTTTCTTAGTTTACGCGTTACTGTAGGCGTATACTTCGATCGACTTGGCCCATTTTCAATACTAACCTACGTGCAAGAAGCTTCAATGTTTCTGAAAAATTTAAAGTCTGCAGCTTCATTTTTGCGGTGACAAGAATGTTTCCCACAGACTTACGGACGGACAAATGGACAAGCAGACAGACGGGCAAGCTTAAATCGATTAAGAATTTGATATTGTCTAAGAATATATATATAGTTTGTGGGGTCTCTGAAGCTTCCTGACTATACGCTTCATCCATTGAAAACGAAAAGCCCAGCAGTTGAATTGGAATAAAGCAGACTTGGACTTAAAGTTGGGTCTTAGAAAACTGTCCCGTCTTTCTTTGCTTTAAAAACGGCCCATAATATAAGAAAATGATGACGATGAATTAAAGATGAAGAATTTAACGACATGTGCTTTGTCTTCTAATTTTCATTTCATATCGCTGTATTCTTCCATTTGACATTGTTTGTTTTCCTTTTAGAATTTGATTGCACATTTGCCTCGTACTCTGTTAAGGTAACATGTTTCGTGACGGTTAACTTGACACTGCTAATTTTCTAATAACATATTCAAAGATTAAAATACTTAATATACAATATAAAGGTGCTGTTCCATAAATAAACCGAGAACACTGCGTTTTCAATAGGGTTTTCAACAAGTTACTATATACGATCATGTCTGTAGACGAATATTGCTGCTTTCTGAAGTAGACCTAAAGAGAAAAAGAAAGAAATTGAAACCAAATCGTTTTTTACAATTTAATTTTTTAAAGATGTAATTGTAATTTCAATGGAAAATAAAAACAAGTAAGAAATTTATATTCGACGAGGGCCGAATCTCGCATACCCACCACCACCATGTTTTTCGGAATCTACTCTCCATGTGCCTTGATTTGGTACCCATATCGCTAGTACTATTAAGAAGCTACTGATCGCGATGTCTACCATATTCATTTTAAAATTAACCCATTTTTAGGCAGATAATATATCTTCACTTAAGGTGTGTACAAAATAGTTTTAAAAATTCGATCTTGTTTGCCTTGTTATAAATAACCATAAAAGCTGGAAAAATTGAAAGAAATATTAATTAGTTGCTCGTGACTTTGTGTAGGCATCGCCGATTTTCGCACCCAAAGAGTAGACTTTCGTAAAGTAAATGAGGAAAATTTCAGGATTTTAATTTTAGTCATTTCCGAGAAACGAACAAAAATCCAGAATTTTTTTCCAAAAAGAACTGAGCTGTATTCAGTTTACGCTCCATTGCGTGCTTTTGCTCTGACTAATTTGGCCCATTTTAAATAGCAAACTGCATGCAGAAACTTCCAATGGTTCTAGCAAATTTTAAGTTGATATCTTCATTCTTGCAACAAGGAGAGTGCAAAAAACGCACACTACACAGACACACAAACGGACGGACATGGCTAAATAAACTCAGAATTTCACGCTGATCGAGAATATATATACTTTGAAGTGTCTCTAAAGCTTCCTTTTGAGTGTTACATATATTTTGGAAGAAAACAATGGTGGGTATAATAAAGAGACATTGCCATACCTATTCCTCGACTCACGTTTCTCCGAAATCGAGTAGACCTGCCAACATTAATTTATCACCCGTTCAGATACAAAAACACACAAGTAAGATCAAAGAGAGAGAAAAAAAAAACAATTGAGGAAATATTATGGTAGTTAGGACAAATCGTTGGGACACCTTAACATCTTCAATATATGAAAATTCCATGAAATTTCAAATTTTTATTACGATTTTTATGGGAGTGAGCGTTCACAACACGGTACAGAGCATGTTTAAGATTAAACATTCCTAAGTACTGTTCTCGATTAGTTACAAAACCCATTGAATTTCAAGAAGATGAAGAAGAAGGAGAGAATTGCAAATTTATTACGAATTAAATCTAATTTTTTTTTAAATATAATTTTAATTCATGATGTTTTAATTCTAATCTACAGCGAAGCCCTTATGTATATTTTCTTAATTGTGGCACTTTAAGAAATCGTTTTATTTTACGCTTAAATGAATCCCGTGATTTGGTGGAGCGCGCCAGAGAGTCAGTTTACTTAATTCAAAGGTAAAACTAAGAAATCTCTTCAAGGGGCGAACATTCAAATTTAATTTGCATTTAATTTATAGAATGAGTCAAGAAACATATCCACGTATAGATGTGCATAAAACGCTGGAAGCGATGGACAACGATTTGGAAGAAACGAAACGAAATTTAACTGTGTTGTCGGCCACATTGGATCGTCGGGCAATAGATCGACATTACGCGGACGCTTTACGCGGTCTTTGCGGCGGTGGCCTACTAGGTTTAAGTCTAATGATGGTAGCTGGCTTATTGACCTCATTCCTTTTCACAATTTTAGTTTACGCTGATTCGCATGCTTGGATTTATTTAAACAAACGAAGGTTTAATATATTTTCCTGAATTAATGATTTATTATTTAAGTATTTAAATTTATACGTATAGACCATCCATGGATATTGATAAATCGGAGACGGTTCCATTATTTCCTTCGAATGCGCCAAGCGCCAATATATCACCCACTGCACCTTTGCATCATACGGGCACTATTAACCGTACTTTATTGCATCATCAGCAATTACATGGTGGCATGACGACAGGCAGCACTGGCACTTTAGGCAGTTCGCGTAGCAATGGCACCGCCAACGGATTAAGAACAGGGTTCGTCGCCACATACAACAATCCCCTTCATCATCAACAACAACATCATCACAAAACTAACACTACTCTGGGTAGTACTGCGATCAGCAGTAGAACTGGTGGTGCAGGTGTTAGTAGTGCTGTTAACAACAGAAGACTATCACCCTCACCACCGCCCGGTTATGATGTTGTGGTGCATGGCATAAGGCATGGCTTTGTTTTTTTATTTAATTGATTTCCTTATACATTTTTTTTTTTTTTTATTTATTCATTTCTTCTTTTTTTCGAATACCTTTTTTCAAAAATATTTATATAAACACTTGCGTTTGTCTACTAACCAGGAAATAACGATTAAATTGATCAAAAATTTGCTTAATACTTATATCTTTAAAGAAGTTGCATTAAGAAAGCCCAAATTCACTTAATAAGTTAACAAGCAGATAGAATTCCTTTAAAAAAACTAAAATAATTAAATAAATAAAGTATTTATAGGTTTTTGAAAAAAAAAAAATATCATTACGTCTTCAGCAAAAAGCCTGTTCAGTTAATTCAGACAATAGCAGAGTCAAAACCTCCCAAAAACCAACAAATCTTCAAAATCTAGTCAATTAGCAAAAGTCTGAGATTCTTCGCTGTCGCAATTATAACTATTTTATTTTTAATTATAACTGTTTTATTTATGCATTATTATATGCTGGTATTTTTTTTTTTTTTTTTTTTTTCTCTTTATTCGTTTTTGTTTCCTTCAGTTTTGAGTTGAATAATGCCACGATTTTATTGCACCCTAGAAAGGCGACGCTTTTACTTAATATTAAATATTTGAAGAGTAAATAAAAACATATCCATATACATACGTCCATGTATATATGCAAACGCACGCACACGAGCTATTCATACGAGCACACACACATTATAGTCAAGTATTAACAGAAGACTATATGAAAACACGAATGACAGCAATTTCTCTTCTTTATTTTTATTGTCTTCATATAAAATCTATAAATTTTGAAGAGGAATGAAAATATCGTTAAGAATGATAGATTTCTATGTAAATAATTTCCATTCTGTTAATCGATAATCGCACTCACACAAATAACAACATTATTAAAGGAATATATGTGTACACGTATGATTCATTATTTGCGAATCCTTATCTACGAAAAAAAAAAAATAACCTCGAGTCGAGCCCCTAATCTACCTATCATTTTAACAGGATACAGGAATGTTTAGCTAATCAGTCAGGGGCGTTATGACGGTCTCGCGTAATATTCGTATTAAATTTGTTTTCATTTCCGCTTAAAGAAACATTTACGTCAAAAGTCAATCATCCAGGATATGTCTTCCATACGAAAATCAACTAAGGATGTATCTGTCGAACTTCAACCTACCGTTTCAATTTTCGCGATAGTCAAACTGAGACGACTACTGGGCGTGTAGACAGACATTTTCATGTACTTTGTGGAGGCTCTGGATATTACGAACAAAAGAATAAATATAGTGTATCGCCATCGTTCAGTGATGGGCATAAGGGTCAATACTTTATTTCACTTTTCAATTATAACCAGTTTTGCAAATCTTTATAATTTTCACGTTTTACAACGTAACTTATGACAAATTATGAACACACCCATTAAAATTGGGTAATCGAAACCTTCACAATATTCAGTAAGCATGAATCATATGTTTTGCATATATGCCTTATCTTTAAACTTTCCCTAAAAAATCGCCACAACTATATAAAAGAGATATAAACAAATTCGCACATATTTTACAATTTTTTCAAAATCATTTACAACCACACTTAGGCTTCAGCTTTCACAAAGCAGAACTTTCCTTCGAATTTTTAAATTAATGCGGTTTTTATTTTTACTTTCTGCAGTTCTGGTCATCATACCCTGGGCCGTTTACCATCTCATCAGCAGCAATCATCATCATATCTGAGCGGTCCTAACAACGGCAAGTATGCCACGCTCAGTAAACAGTGTAAGACCTTAGAATCCAGCGATTTTTACTGAGATTCGCTTGCCTGCAACACGTATGCAGGCAAAAGCTTTACTAATCTTAACAGTAGCATTACCTCGAATGGTATTGGCAGAAATTCTTTAAAGAGCATATTTACTTCAGCCACCCTCCCTCGTTCAGCTGGTTCGTCACTACGTTCAGTACTCTCATCTCAGACCTCTAACACGATGTACAGATCCACAGGCAATGGTTTAGATCGCGACGATGATAAAGATCCGCGTGATGTCACCAATAACAGTTTTAATCGCTTTGACCCGAAATACATCAGCATTGGACCGAAAGCAGTTCGTGGTAACAATAATTTGAATGTAGTAGCTGCGGCTACGGCCAGTAAATGTGCTACCCTACGGCACGTTGGACGTTACGGTGGTTCATTGAAAGGCACAAGTCCATCAGCGAATTTGCGTAACGCCAAAACCCCCTCCATAGCTACGGTTTCGAAAGACTATTGCTCTCAGCCTGACTGCATTACGCAGGCATACCCAAGCAATCCTACAGATGTTGTTGTAACCCAGCCAACTACACAACCACCACCACCGCCTTTACCCCCGCCTAAACCAAAGAATACGTTCACTGAAATCCCTGGAACAACCGGTGTGGGCAGCTCATATGCCAAAGAACAATTACAATTACAGTTACAAATACAGCATCAGCAACAGCAAATCCAACAACAGCAACATCAGTTACAACAACAACAGCAGCAGCAGCAGCAGCAGCAACAACAACAACAACAACAACCACAGTATCAATTACAGGAAATACAGCAAGCGGCAGTAACACCAACCTTAGCCAACTCTCAGCAGCAATCATCGGTGATGCAACATCATCCACCAACTACTCATATTTTACCTCCATCAGCTGTATACAGTATTGAAAGCTCTAGTTATCAACAACTGCAACAGTCCCAGGCCCAGCAAAAGCCACCACCACCATCTTTAGATCCACCCATTCCACTGCCCCCTAAAACACCTTCAGCAACTCCCCGGCCCCTTCCACCACCAACGCAGATTCAGACGTTACAATCAGCACCACCCCGTTCACTAAATCCTAATTCAATTGTTAATCAACCGTTACCGGAAATTCCCAACCCAGCGACGCTGCAACAACAGCATCAGCAATCAAAAATTTCACCTCAGCCCTTATGCGCTGCTAATCTAAATCAATATCGCTCACTACAAAGACCACAAACACAAAAATTACAATTGTCAGCTGCTAATACAGCTGTGCACACTGCTACCCAATCAACCAATTTAAACCAACAAACAACTAATCAGTTGCAGCCTCCTACTTTACCGCCCAAAAATCGACATAAAACATCACCACGGCAACACAATGCTGGCAGTAGCGAGCTACATCAACAAATACCACAAGTCCCGCCACCAAAGCTAAGTAATTTACGCCATCAACAACAATCCTACGAACGAGAACGCGAAAAAGAGCGAGACAGGGAAAGAGAAAGGGAGCGTGAACGTGAACGTGATAGACACGAACGTCCTCGCCGTTCGGAAACTTTGGATAACGCACGCTCGAACTCGGGTTATGGGGAGCAGCAGAGCGCCCATTTAAATATTAGAAAACAATATTCTTATGATTCGGGGCAACCAAACTCATACTTTCATCAACGTCATTCATCATCACAAGTGGCTACTACACCCAATAACAATTATCATCACTCGACAAGTGCGACAGCTAAACAACATCAACAGCAGCAACAGCAATTGTTGGTCGACGCTCAACAGCAAATGTATTATCGATCTTTAAAACGAGGCGGTTCGCATGGCAACAATGACATGTACTCGGTAACTGAATTGTAGGAATGCGCCTGCTGCGGCGGAGGTGTAGATGTAGTAAGGCGTTCTGCATGCCATACCACATCTGGCACTTCAGCCGTAGCAATGGCCGGCAGCAACCATAGCACAGTTGTGACCTCTACCGCGCCCATCCCTTTACCCCCCAAAAAACATCGCTCGTCGTCGCGTAGCAGAGACAGTCAGGAAACGTCAATTCCAGCTGTGGTGTGTAATGCGAATACATGCATTGACCACGAATACGATGAATATTGTCCGGGAGCTTACGAGTCGCAGCAATCCGGTATACAACGTCAATCTCATTCTGCAGTAACAGCCGCAAAACATCATCAACGTGCTGCCACCTTCGACGTGGCTGACGCGAGAGAATATGAATTACGCAGGTTGGGTAATCGGCGCTCCCAAAGTCAAGTCGCAAATTTGAAATATCGCAATGGTGGCCTTAATGTCATGGATCATCATCGAGGGGAACGCACACATGATCGTGAACGCAGTCGAAGTGATCACCGCATAGGTTCGTACACATATGACGATACAATTATAAATGGTGCTATGACACATGCATTCAGCAGCAGTATAACCAATGGTGGCATAAATCATCATCAGACATCACACCACTTAAATCAGTCATCAGATATACCACAGCAACCACCACTGCAGCAACCGCACCAACAACAGAGACAACAACAACGGCGTGAAAAAACATTTAAAGTATGATTTTTAGAGACGTCATAAAAATTTATCCCCACTGCTGAGGGGTCACCGCCACCCAAACGGGTGCAAACCATTTATGTGGCAACTTGGTAGGATTAATTAGCCAATTAATAACATTAGCTAACTAAGCCACATAACTGGTTGAGTCACGGTGACTAGAAAATGCTTAACCAAGGTGGTGGTGGACATTGGGTACGGTCTTCTAATAATAATTTATTATAACAAAAAGTGTGTGGATAGCTCCCAATGTACTTTTGCGTTGCCATTGTATGTTAGTTACGTAGTTTAATTGGATGTAATTATGTAATAATGCCTCTTGTTTTTTTTTTCGTTTTGTGTTTTTTTGAAATTTGTTGCTTTGTTATAAATTATGCTAAAACTATATCAATTGTAGCTATAGTGGTAAGAGTCGAGTTGTGAAATTGTGACATACACGCTATCTCTATATGTTTCTTCCTCGATCGTCCTTTTAACACACCATTATCAACAAGAACAACAACAATAATACCACACATATACAAATAATTATCATCAATTAATTTATCTAAAATAAAGTATGATGTGTCGTCTATTTGCTGCCCCCCTTTCAAATTCAATCACGTCTAAATTGATGTTAATGATTAAGTTTAGTATTGCGATTTTGCCAAAACCTACAGGATATTATTATTATTATTTTTTTTTTTAATATCACGGGTTTTCATCCGACCAACGTGTGAAACGTGAAGACTGACTGTTGACACGATATTTGTTTTATGTAATATTTTTCTTTTAAGAAATTATATTTACCGATTACAAGTCCACATCGTAAAACAATAACTGAAATGGTTAAATTAGTCGAAGACAAGTTATACTTAAAAAATAGAAAACAAAAAAAAAACAAAAAAAACAAAAAAAACGAAAGAAAAAGGAAAATGAAAACGTACCGTTTCTTGTAAAAGAAAATATTATGTAAGAATACTTTTGACTGATTTAATCACGATTAATAAGATTCTGTTCTGATCGGCAGAGTCTTAAATCGAAAAAGTTTTCACGGAACATCATGAGATCGCAACAAAGACCCAATGTTATACTGTGTAGATATTATGTATGTTATTTATATTAAATTTGTATACTTTTTTTTCTTATATTATTCAAAGAACGTTGTCTTTAAATTATTTATGCAAAAATTAAAGATTTAAAAAAGAAGTTTTAGCAGTTTTTGCATTCATTGAGAGTAGTTATTATTATGAATACCGGTGCACAAAGTCAAACTACAAAAATTTTTGTGACGTCTACAAACTAAACTTACAGTGAAAACACAACAACAACAAAAAATCAAAATAAAGCTCAAGTTACACTTACGACAGACAAACAAACAAACAGACAAACAAACAAAACAAATAAATCAAACAAAAAAGAAATTCCGATTACAAATATAAAAAGCAAAAATTACATTACACTTATTTAAATATACATACATATATACATATGGTAATAGTTAAATAATATAATAAAAAAATAAAAAACAAATAAAAAGTAAAAAAAAAAATAAAAATAAAAAAAATTTACTAAAACTTATTAGAAAATGCCATTTTGTTTATAATGACACAAAAAGAATTAAAGTTTAAGCAATGTTCAGGTCGGTAATTGCATTTATTTTTCTCGATGTAATATTATTCTTCGCTCGCTCCCTTTCTCTTTCTCTCTCTCTGCACTTATTTATCTATCTGTTTCTTTCTTTCTTCTCTTTTCATTAACATCTTAAAGGAGCTGCATTTATTTTTCCATTTTTTCTATGTTGAATTAACTGTAAATAATTGATTGATATCTCTTTATTTATCAATAGTTAACAGAATTACCACAAATTTTTAATTATATTATAGTATAAGAAGTTAAAAAAAAAAACAAAAAATCAAAAAAAAACAAAAGACGAAGCTATTTATATTTCGTTTTACAAAAGTTTTACTCTCTACATATGTCCCCCGTAAGCTCACGCATTATCTCTTTTACAGGTATGTGTTCAAACTCATGAAACAAGAAAATCATCACACTTACTCCTCTGCCTCTCTCTCTCACTCTCTCTCATTCTCCCTTTCCTTCTCTCTCTTCCACATTTTAAGTTATTATGATTTTTGCAAAAAATGAATGAATGGATCGTTTGAGCGTGTTTCCAAGCAATCTTTCTTTCTCTCTCTCTCTCTCTCTCTCTCTCTCTCTCTCTCTCTCTCTCTCTATTCGTATCGTTCATCTTTCAATCTCTCAATTTCTCATACTTTCTTGTTACACGGATTACACGGGCAAAAACCGCTATTGACGTACATATGTATATTATACGAACACAGTCACAATTTTATAAAAGTAGCGTATTAGAAATTCGTTTAGCAATAAAATAAATGCTTATATATTTATAAAAAATTTTTTTTAAAACTCAATGTTTAAATAGATTAAAAAAAATAAAAAATTAAATGCAAAGAGTATGAAATTTATAAGTAATGTTGTATGATGTTGTAATTATGATACTTCATATTCTTTCAAATCGTGGAGAAGCGAAAGTAATTAATAAATGTTAGTATATAATTTATTTCTGCTGTGCAGATGCAAATAATAATTACTTTAAAACAAAATTGTAGAAGAAACCAAGTCTTATAACAATGTTGTTTTTTTTTCTTTTTTTTCTCCTTTGAAATGCAAGATTAAATCAAGAAAACAAAAAAAAAAAAGAAGAAAATAGAAAATTAAAGCAAAAAAGCAACGAATATTATGTAAAATAGTTATTAAAAAATATTGATTAAATTAAAAAACATTCCAATCTATTTAAGAGGAGATTTTCTTCGCTAATACTGATCTTTTGTTCGATTTTAGGATCTATTAAAACGCACAAGTGCAACTTTTCTCTCTTAACTCTGAAAAAATATGAAATTTTCTTTTTTTTATTTTTTTCTCTCTCGGACCGCAACAAAGAAGACGAAATGATTTGTGCAATCCGAATGCTAAAGGTTTACAATAGACAGACATGTTAGCCTTAAATCGAATTTAAGCGTAGCATATTTAAAAACATACTCTCCTCAGAAGTGAAGAAATTAATAATAATAATAATAATAATAATAATAAAAATAATAATGAAGAAAAGAAGACAACTTAATTCCAAAAGTATATGAGAAAATCAACATTAAACAATTTCCGCATAAAGAAAAGTATATAAAAAAAGTAAATAAAAACGTTAGATAAAAATGAAGAAAAGCAAAAAAAAAACAATCATAACATAAATATGATAAACATTTTAGATCAAAATACGTGAAAAAAAAGAAGAGAAAAACAAATCGTAAATAAGTAGTCGTTTTTAAAACGAGAAAAAAATTTTAATAAAAAACAAAAGAATGAAATAAAAATTATTGCAAAAATCCTCTCAATGAATCATTCTTATTTATTTACCTTACTTAAACATAAAAAAAGAAATAAAAAACAAAAAAAAAAAACATAAAAAAAAATAGTTATAAACAAATCTTTGCAATTCTTTTTTTAATTAGCACAGTTTTGCTCTCTATCCGTATCGCGTAATAAATTTCTTGCAAATTTAAAAACGAAACGAACCCGCTATAAGTTTGTAATATTAATTATGAATAAGACTTTAAGAAATGAATTAAAAGTTAAACCAAATTCTAACCTAATGTCTATACATTTGTTAACATAATTCTACTTCTAACGCTAACTACTCCCACACTCTCACATACGTTGTACTTCTGAATAATTCAAAACAAAAGAAACGCATAAAAAATGAAGACTTCTTTTTAGATATGAAAGAAATTGAAAAATTTATTAAGTAATAATAGCGGCAATTAAATAATAATAATAATAATAGTAATAATGATAATGCACGACTTATCCTCGATTTAAATCTATAAAACGAGTAACGAAAATATTATACATATAGTTATAAAAAATATTTAAATTGCATTTTTTGAAAGCGCCACGAAGAAGAAGAAGAGAGAAGAGAAGACGACGAAGACAAAGACGAAGAAAAAGAAGAAAAATTATATAGTTTATAAGTTCTACAATCGCATATAACAAACCAGTTACACAAGCAGGCAAATACACTTTCACTTAGTTATATACATAACAACAACTATAACAAACTTCTTGAAATGTTCAATTCAAAATACTGTCGTAAAATTTCAAAAATATTTAAATATACATATATATTATACATATTTATGTAGTATT
>NW_023998414.1:43818460-43829358 GCF_014805625.2 Glossina fuscipes | reverse complement strand
CAAAAAAAAAAAAAAAAAAAACAAAATTCTTTGAGAGACACGACAAAGAAAATGAATTTTCCAATAAAAGTGAAAAATATATATATACGATAGAATATTATTAAAATATCTTTTATTAAAGGAAAAAAATTCAAGGAAAATCGCCTATATCCTCTTTTTGCCAGCAGAGTACTTGTTGTGCGTAGGAACTGTAGCAGTCTTGTTATACCCTACACCATTTGTGGTACGAGATATATTAAGTTAGTGCGGACGTATGTAACATCCAGTAGGACTTAATTCCCACCTTTTATGATACCGATCGATTCAAAATCATTTTGTAAATCGTTCTAAGTCCATCTGTCCGTATGTCCATGTATTCTTACGCTCAAGCTGCAGGTCGCAATTTTTGAAATACTTTGATGGCATTCCGTACGCTGACATACGCTGGCGCAAGTACGAAGGCTATTGGCTCTCCCCCGTATAACGCCGTATTCTTAAAAGTTGTTATATGGAAAAAAATTGCAATTTTCAAAATATCTCGACAAAAGTGATTAAGCAGTATTACATCTTCATTCTAAATTGGTGTGAAAACTACCGGTTGGGCAATTTTTTGAGCCCTCTCTCTTTAGCTTTATATGGTAGCTTTATATGGTAAAAACCTCAAATTTCCAATATTTTATAGTGAACATTGGAGAAGTTTACCTTACCGAATTTGGACCACGCATATAAGGATCCTCATGAAACGTGACCCCTTATATGGTGAAAAAGCTTAACTGCTAATCTTTTTGTGATCAAAATTTGCTCATGATAGAAATTAAATAAAAAAAATTACGTGGACCTAATTTGAACCACTAGAATCTATTGTTCCTCCCCCTCCGTATAAGATATCTCATGATATCTTAATAATTCATAGGAGCGTTCAGCAAAGAAATTTAACGGTAGCGAATTTGAATCACGTAAAGCTATATTTGGTTGTGCACCCTTATTTACATAGGCGCTATCATGAAAGACAAACTCTT
Source organism: Glossina fuscipes (assembly GCF_014805625.2). NCBI lineage: Eukaryota > Metazoa > Arthropoda > Insecta > Diptera > Glossinidae > Glossina > Glossina fuscipes. The sequence continues at coordinate 43,828,360 of NW_023998414.1, read as the reverse complement.
AATCGGACAGAAAATATAATCTTCCAATATGAGAGCCTTCATGAAAATAATGTGTACTTTTTGGTGTATTATTACCAAAATGAGCGAATAAGTGTACTAATAAGCTATGTGATGTGGGGTATGTAATGCTCGGCGTCGCCCGAACATAATGTTCTTACTTAAAATTGTCGATTTACAGCGCACACAATAATGAGTTAAATAACGCAATAAACTCTCTTTTTAAAAAAAAAAAAAAAACTCGAGGGTTCCAATCAAAATCCAGGCCTTCTTTCATTCCTTTATGCTCTATAACATATAAAAAGTTCCAGTTAAAAAATGAACTCATCTAATTAAAATAAGTAAGAAAAGTTTTTGGTTAATATAATAGATTGTTTTCGTAAAATTTTATTAGATAAAAACACACACACAAAACCACAATTAAAATAATGATCGTCGATAAAATGAAGCCATGGAATGTTTTTAGTATTTACAGTTTTATCCATTTGAATATAGATGTTGAAAGAGTGAAGAGGAGGGTGCTTCCTCCAGGCAACTCCAACACTGTTATTATTGTTTTTTCTTCGATTTTGAGTTTAATTGGACCAAGCCTATGAGGAATATAACTTATATGTCGAGATGATAGATGATAGAATGTGATGATTGCTTGCAGAAGATATATATGTATATTTTTAAGATAACACAAAAACAAAAAACAAGTCATTATATGTTAAAACCAATATGTTAAGTGTAACAGTAAATTTAAACTTTGGCTGAAGAAACAATGTTATCGAGAGGATATTGATTAAACGTAAAAATGAGGAATAGTAAGAAATTGCCATAAGTTAAATAGACATTCGGAAGATTCGCTTCCCTAACCAAGCGAATTAGTTCCTCTTTAAAGAGATCGAAGAGGCCATTATATAAATTTAAAATGCTCAAAGCACTTCTAATACTTCATCGAACCTGTGACATCTGAGATGAGATGTTCGCAAATATCATTTGCTATAGCCCGGATCATTTTTAAATACAGTGTATAAGTGTGGCCATCGTGAGTCTCCAAAGTATTTTCATCTCCCAGGAATTAAAGTGTGTTGCTGGGATTTACTTTATAGAAGAGGATAGAGATTAATTTTAGCACGAGCAATTTCTTTAAATTCATCGCTTAGTTATTGAAAGATGTGTTTATGAATTACCCGTATTGCTACATGGGGAGAGTGTTTAATGAACAAAATTGAGCCGTTTTTATATGAAAGATTTGCAAGATGTAGTATGTGCAAATTCGAGGTTAGACCGGAATAATGCTCTGTAATTTCTCGGAAGGCAAACTTGACTGATTGTTAGTCGTGAGTTTGATGATATTTCATCCAGTCTTTGATAGTTTTTGAAGGCTATCAATTCTACCAAGAAATCGAAAAGATTTCACCTAATTATTTTTAGTTTCTTTGATAAAGAGCCTAATTTTGCGTTTAGTGTCTTTGGCAAAAAAAATTGTATTTGTTTTACTCGACTAAAAATATAAACTAAGATCGGCATACGTGTCGAAAAAAAGGTTAGCTTATATCGAGAGATTATTCACAGCTATTGAAAAGGATGAGTAAGCGGACAATGTTAAAAAATCGTCAGCATATTGAAAAATATGAGTTTTGTCGTCGTGAAGGTCATGCAATCTAAAGTAGTCCAATAAAGCCTAGATACAGTAGCGAAAATTGAGCATTCTTTTACTAAAAAGTGTATTTATGGATTAAGGATCAAAAAATATATTTCATAAGAAATAAAAACTTATATTAAATAACAACTCAACTACTTTTTTTTTAACTTTAAATGAAGTTATAAGCAAAAAATATATCTTAATCCCATAAAAAACACCAAGAAGGTCTACATACAGTACCGCTGAAATGTTCGAAAATGAACATTTTTACTTAACATTACCTAATTTTTGTATTTGTTTCTCGTTAGCTCGCTTAAATGCTACTGACCTAGAGAGAAAGAGAGAGAAGCATTTTTTATTTGCAGATCGATTTCACTGTGCCTCATTCTTTTCAGAAAAGCTTCCTACACTCGATTAATTAATAAAATTACTATTGCTTATCATTTCTTTACTTTATTATTATTATAATTTTTGTAAATTTCCTTCAATTTAAAACATAGAAAATTAAATCTCATGTGAGCTTGTAAATTGCACCATAGAAAAAGAAAAACGTATTTCAGAAGTTTATGATAAAAATGATGAAAATGAGTAATAATAATATCTAATGTAAGGGAATACGGAGTTAAAAGAAAAGGAAAAATAACCAAAAGCATAAATCGCCTTTATTAATCTCTCCAAGATTCTAGATCTTTGGAACTGTTTGTCGCATTCTCTTTAGCGCCCGGAGCTGCGTCCAAATATTTGCGCTGTATATCTCCATATGTCTTAAAAAAGAAATGATCTACAGATTGTGATACCTTTCCAAGCCATTCGAACCATATTTCTTCGGTTAGGTCCGTAGGCCCAACGTACATTTGATTACGAGGTGTTGAAAAGACTAAACAACGCAATTGTTCCACAATAGTCGAAAGTGATTCATGATAACATGTAGCCTCCTCAGATTTAATTTCAGGTAATAAAAAAACATTGACCGCCCTTTCAACATCCGATGATCGTGCTTTCCTTTGTTTCGATAATAAAGTCCGTCCATCTTGTTGTATATAATCCATGCTTTGTCCCCGATAGATGCGCAATTGCGAATCTCTGAACAGAGACTTAAGAATGTTCTCAAGAATTGTTGTATTAGCTTGAGCAAAATCCAAGCGTTTAGCATGGTTCTTTACAAACAACACATTGGGAAAGTAGTTGTGTAAAAATGGTTTAACGTCTTGAGATGGTTTCATTAATTCCGCGAAACGTAACAAATTCAAAAAATTTAAATTAAAATAATCATCCATTACCACGATAAGAAGATGGCAAGCTGATAGCAAAGTGATAATATTAGTTAAATCATCCAATTCATTGTTGGTCATGTCTTTTTTGTAAGCATTAGATAATACCGGAGGAGTATCTAACAATATCAAACGGTCTGGGGTAATAAACATATGAGTTGACTCAGTACGTGAGCGAGCCGAACACTTATTCAGTTTTAACTTGGTAGGAAAGACACTGTCTTCCTCCACAAATACTTTACGATAATAATTGAAATCGGGCTGCTCATTGGCTAATAAATTGAGAATAGTAGATTTCCCCACACCTTGAGTGCCTATCACACCCACTACCATAAAATCGCTATTATTTTTCATTAGTAATTTTTTAGCCGAATCTATAATCAAACCAACAGAGGAAATGACTGTAGCAGGGCGAGTCATTTGCGGTACAGGTTCAACAACTTGTGCTTGTTGAGAGGCATCGTTATTACTGTTATTAGTTTGGTCTCGGATAGTATTCGGACTCATGGCCGGACTTTGTGCATTTTTGGTAAAAATTATGGTTTTCTGTGGCACTTGTACAGTAACGGGATTCATCAGCTCGGTATTGACAGTTGATCCACGGGAATCATTTTCTGTTTTAAGTTCATTTTTAGTTTTCAACAAAATTTTAGGTTGTATATTCAATTCTTTAAACGTTGCTGCCAATGCTGAAGAACGTTTTTCTTCCTGAAATTCAAAATCAATGAGAGACGTATGCTCTTAAATTATAAATATTATGCACCTTTGATTTTCTATAACGTCTTCTCTTTTCAGACATTGTAATTTATATTAGTCTTTTTGAAATATAATTAGTAGCAAAATTTTTTTTTATTTAAATTTTTAAGTGAAGTGCTATTCGTGTTATCCAACAAAAGCTAAAAGTTATTATTCCAATCGACTTGGATCCGTCTTCTTGCATTAATTTACTTCTAAATTTTGATTGCTTTCTTGTTAATATGAAAATATAAGTTGAAACAGCTGATTATTCTCTTCATCTTATTTTTGCATTTATTCTCGTTAGTCTTTAATGATTAATTTTGGACATATAAGCCACAAATCTATTGGCTTATTCCATCTCCACTCACCAACCAAGAAAAAAATAAAAATAATGGTTAATTTAAAATGCCACCATAAAATACAAAGAAGTAATAAAATAAATATAAAATAATAATTATATACCAAAACTAACCCTAATTTTATTAACGCTCAAACAAAGAACTTTGTGTTCACATTGACCCTTTTACACATCACAGCGAATTTTTCACTGTTAATTTGCTAAAAAAAAGAAGAAGAGGAGTGAAGTTTATATTTGGAATTACTTTCAATCACTTTTTGATTTACATGTGATTTCACATATTTTGTAAAAGTTGGAATTTACTTTTTAAGCTCGTTTGGTGAGAGATGCCTTTAATAGTAATGTGTGGTTTGCCAGCAAGTGGCAAAACTAGACGCTGCCGGGAATTACAACATTACTTTGAGTCGAGGGAAAAACTTGTCTATGTTCTCAGTGAAAACAGAGCCGTACCAAAAGCCGGTTTTCGTAAAAATGACCACTTTATCGATTCACAAAAGGAGAAATTAATACGTAGCGATTTGAAATCCGAAGTGCTGCGATTTCTAGATAAAACATGCGTAGTAATATTAGATGCAGGCAATTATATTAAAGGTAAGGAACAGCTTAAATTCTTGAAGGGAAGTTATAACTCATCTATTTTGGGAATAGGTTACCGTTATGAATTATTTTGCGCAACAAAAGCCGCCCGTAGCACACAGTGTTGCGTGTTTTGTGGCATACAGAAGGAGCAAGCCTGGGAATTTAATTTACAAAGAAATGGCAAAGAGACGACAGAAGTTGAAAAAATGGAAAATGATTCGATACAAGACAATTCCAATATACCTTATATTAAGGACACCTTTGAAGGATTGTGTATGCGTTTTGAAGAACCTCATAGCAATTGCCGCTGGGATAATCCTTTGTTTGTAAATTTTCCCGAAGACAAACTAGACTTCGATAACATTTTTGCAGCTTTATTTGAATCAAAACCTTTACCACCAAACCAATCAACACAAAATGTAAGCATGCTTGCTTAAGAATATATATAAAATCTTCATTATAACGATATTTTTTTTGTACTCAGCCACCTTTAAGCTCCACGAATTATTTATTCGAATTGGATCGTCTGACGCAAGAGATAGTTAGAGACATTTTGTTAGCTCGAAAGGTAGGTATCTTGGGTGCAATCACAGTGAATCAAAGTCAAACAAAAGTCGATATACCGACAAATGTTAACGCTATACAACTTAATCGGCTAAGAAGGCAATTCCTCAACTACACAAAGCTACATCAGAATACCACAGGCTCTTTGGAGAAAACGCCGCAAGTTTTTGTACAGTTTCTTAACGCTAACTGTAAAGATTAAAACATTTTTTTTTTAATTTTCATCACGTTCTTTTATCTTAAACAAAATTATAAAATAAAAGGAATCCAATCCAAAATTGTTTATCTTCGTCGTCTATTTACGCATGAAATTAGTTAATATTATATGAAAACGTTTGTGTACATTTTATTTGTCGCTATTGTCTTCATCTTCACTATTACTTTTGACTTTAGCATTCATTATAGCCGTTTATATCACAACGCTCATCCCTGATTTCAGCGGAAGACTGCATTCCGTCAACCGCTGCTTCAATAGTATTAGTCAACGGTTTCCGACAAATCCAAAATAGACTTTCGTATTCACTTTTTAACATTGATTGGGGATTTTGAGCGTATTTGGTGCGTATGCCAGATTTTGACGTTAGGACTTCAAACCCAATGCAGCTAATTATGTGTAGAATGTCTTCATAGGTGGGCTCAATACTCTGTTCGTTTGGTACGTCACTGAAATGATAAAGCAGAGGTCCCAAATTTACCCATATACCCCCCGGCATCAAAATGTTGTATATAGTCTCGATGAAATCTACGACATTGTTGGCACAGTCTATAAAAAAACATGTAGCCACGCAATGGAAACAACTTGGAGCTTTGTACACCTAAAATGCAGGTAATGAAACAGGGCGTACCGATTGGAAAGTAAATTTTGACAGACCTCGAGAAAATCGCCAGCTACAATTGAAAGAAGGCCTGTGGGCTTGTTCTTATCAGGGCACACGTCAGGAAAGCGTACAGCTGCCACTTGATCGGCTCTATGCAAGTTGTTAACGTTCTGATGCACCCAAGGATATAAAGTATGCATGTTCTCTTCCTTGCAGCAATTAAGAACAAAATTCGAAGCAAGTAACATGAAGTAAGAAAACTCATTCCCCTCGCACTCGTAACCGCGACACGCCAACTCATAAGTTAAACGTCCCAAACCAGAACCCGGAACTAAAATCTTGATCTCGTTAATTTTTCTGAAATTTTTGAAATTTCTGTAAGATTTTAATAAAGTTATGCGTACCACAATTCTCACTTACAAGTCCTTGGGATTGTAATAATGCTCAATAGCATCTATGATTGGCTTATACGATTGTTCACGTTCTTCAGCTCCTTCCATACTCCAATCTCGAGCAATGGCTTTCAATGTCGATTGGGCCTTTAAAATTTGAAAAGGTTCAACATGCTCATCAGACTGATTTTGATTGTTTGTTGTTTAATATTGATTTGTTTTGGTGAGAATTAACAGAACCATTACAAGAGGAAACAAAGTGGCCGGTTTCCCATTATACAACAGAAAAGTAGGAGTATCGTTAAACACAGAACATCAGCTACCAGTACAACTTTAAAAACTAATATTGAAAAGTGAAGTGTTTAACAAAATACTTACGTGCTCCATGTCCTGATGTCTAATTTTAGTTGCATGACCGTCCAAATCTTTTTGGGTAATCTCAGGGCCGGCATTACCTCCACCTAACAATAAATTGTCTCTCAACATTTTTTTGATAACCATTTGATTTTTGTCAATGCAATCACGAACTACATTTAGGTGATGACGATATTTAACAAGCATGTCTTGATGGCGTTTAGGCAGACTATTCAAATAATTGGTGGTCTTATTGACACGATTTAACAAGTGTGTTCTAAAGAAAATAAAAAAATTTTTAATATAGCGAACGTAGCTTCTCTCAACTTACCGATAATATCTTAAAGCAGCTATAATTTTCTGCAAATTCTGTCTTTCTTCTTCTGCTACTTCAGGATTTAACATCGCAGAGTCAGATGTCATCCCATGAAGTTCATTCAAAGATGTGCTAGGCATATCACACATCTTCCTAAAGCAATTGGTTAAATGAACACGTTTTTCTTGCGATCTCCTTTTCTTTTATTGTGATAACAAAATAAAGCGAGAGCTTTTTCGTGGTTGTTTTTGCCCTCGAAATGATAAATCAAACTACTTAATCAAATATTTTTATATTTTAACTCAATTTACGCATAATCGAAAAAAAAACACTATACTATTTCGCTATAGTTAAATACTGTTTTCGTTTAATACATAAATACAAATTAGAATTAAATTTTGATAAACAAAATGTGAGGAAAAGAAAAACGAAAGCGTTAAATGATAAAATGTGATAAAACAACAACCAAACTTCAAAAAGTCTGCTTTCTTTCACTACTGCTCAAATTGAAATTTGTGAAAACAAAAAGCAAAGTGCCAAAAAAAACAACCCTGACCGCCTAAGGAACGTGAATATAATCATTTATAAAATATGGAACAAATTTTTATAATGAAACATATAAGTAGATGGCAAAAATATGTGATTAAAACCTCAATTTTAATTTTTGCAGCACACCCACAAAGGAAGTATTAACACTATTTTTTTTTTAGTTCATGATTTAAACTATGAAGAACTAGCAACAACTTCATCCATACAAATAGCAATAGCAATGTTAAGTAGAACACGATGCTTGCATTACGCGTGGTGCGTGGTTCACGAACTGTCAAAATGAAATTGGTGGGAAGAATTCAAATTTAGATGAACATAGTAAACTGACACAATAAGAAAAATTGACAAACCATATGTTTTTGCATGCATACAAACAAATACGACAAAAATAGGAAAAAAACGCAGAATGACGGTCATAGTCATTTTTAAAGTTATTTGTCTAATTTATATTTATTTCAGCATTTGGTAACGTGGGTGCCTATTGTGCTATCACTTAAGAGTTTTTAATCCGAAAATGAAAATGACGCTTCATTGTGTCAACCTTGCGCTGTGCGTGTACGTAAGTTTTTAGAAAACTTTTAAATTTCTGTTCCCGTTTTCTTTGACAGACAAAACAGGGATATATTTGCGAAATAACAAATAATATATATCATGTTTGAGCTACAATATAAATTTATGGCGATTACTTCCAAATTAGTATATTGGTATCTCTTTCTATAAGGAAAAAAGTGTTGTTGTAGCAACGCAAGTAAGCTGATTTGGTATTACGCAAACAAAACAATATGCGCGAGTATTCTAATTTAACCTAAACATCTTTCCATTAGCCAATTGTTGCCATTAGGTTAAGACCGATAGAAGATTACCTTACATTCCCACCTATTGAGCTTTCATGCACTTAACATAATAAAAGCTGTCTTTGCCTGTGGCGGCATCTTATTTTAATCGTAAAAGTAAACGAAAATTAAAGAGCTCGCAACGCTATGTCTTAGTAGACACTTTTTTGTTATGGCTGGTTAATTTTTTTATCATTTAAGATTACTTGTGTAAGAAAATGGTTTAATGCGGTTTTTGGTAAAATTTTTGCTCACTGGGTTTCGGTTGCTTTGCGTATGGTTCGCCTAAGTATATATTTTGCACTGAAAGAAGCTTATAAGTGTGAACTGTGTAAGCAAACTATCATAAACCAATCGAGCATCTTATGCGACGGGTGTGATATGACAAAAGTTGAAGTGTTTGGGTCGGTATCCTTGTCCTATGTATATAACACATTTCGTATGGTGGTCTACTTGGAAACATCTATCTTGAATACTAAATTTGAAGAAATGTGTTCTAAATTTGTTGGCTGTACCTTATAAAGAATGGTGACCGTGGCCTTATTAAACGGTCTGTTGTCAATGAGTTACAGATGAAGATAGTCGCCCGCAATAATTCGATTAAAAAAGTTGAATCGAACACCGCTAATCGAACGCTGCTAAATGTCTGAATATGGTTTGTATTTACAAAAAATCCGCTCTTAGTCTTACGTGTGTGTATTATCGGAAAACTTTTTTGTTTTATTTTTGTTTTTTCTTTGCAACCTATGAATAAAATATTTCCGATGCCCCTTGCTTAAAGCATGTGCCGGAAGATGAAATTGTTCGCGAAATGGGCATTCAAGGAGTGACTGAAGCATATAAATTAACCAAACTGAATGATGACGGAAAAACACGCTCTCCTACAGGAAGGATTATTTTAACTTTTGATCGCTATCGATTACCGCGAACAGTTAATGTGGCGTGGTATAAATGTAAAGTAGAACTATACATCCCAAATCCTATGAGGTGTAAAAGTTGCCAACGCCTGGGTCATACGGCAAAAAGATGCACTAATGCTGCATCTTGTGCTAACTGTGGTCATCCTCCACATACTGAAAGCTGTACCCGTAGTTTTTGCATAAATTGCAATGATCAACACTCAGCATTAGACAAACAATGCCCACGTTTTGTACAGATGCGTGAAATATTAAAAATCAAAACAGAAAATTACTGTAGCATGGGCGAAGCGCGACGTACATACCGGGAAAGAAATCCATCTGTAGCCCATCGAATTGGCAAAAGTAATACCTATGCTGCTGTTGCCTCGCAAATTGAGCCTAGTAAGACTTTAACTGCAACTGCTTCCAATGAAAAACCTGTTCCACCATTAACCAAAAATTATATTGCGAAACCAGTTACATCACTTGCCAAAGATAATATAGAAAAAACCAAAGCAACTGCAAATATTGAAAAAATCAAAACAACAACACATATGCTAAAATCTAATATACCAAATTCTCCAGAATCTCCAGCTCTCAAC
>NW_023998414.1:43737560-43818450 GCF_014805625.2 Glossina fuscipes | reverse complement strand
AATATACCAAATTCTCCAGAATCTCCAGCTCTCAACTTTACTCAACAAATCACAAGTGTTAATGAATCCATTCTTTCAACCCTAAATCAACCTTCAATTTCAAATTATTCACGTGCGCCAACCCGTTGCGCTTCAAATGTACCAAATCACCTAAATACAGATTATTCTGCTGGTAAGAATAAATCATTCACGAAAAATTCCTATAGTGACCTTCTCGACGGAGACGCTGACATGTCAACTTAACCCTCCCTCCACTCTGCTTACATGTCATTACAATTAAACAAAGTTTTTAAAATTCTACAATGGAACATTAAGGGACTTATTAATAATTTTGATGAACTCCGTACACTCATAAATGATTTTAATCCAACCTTTTTATCGCTTCAAGAAACCCATTGTAGAAGCTCTTTTAATTCTATTCCACCCAAATCATATACTGGATACTTCACGAATGCTGATCAAAATTCATATTCCAAACAAGGAGTAGGTGTTTTTATAAAATCAAGTATACCTCACAAACGCATAAATTTAAGCTCAAATATACAAGCCGTAGCGATACAAATAATGTTAAAGATAAAATTTACAGTGCTTTCGCTCTATATTCCACCTTCGCAATCGTTTTCTCAGCAAGAACTCTACAGTTTATTCTCCGTACTTTCCCCCCCATTAATTATATGCGGCGATTTCAACAGCTGGAATACCATCTGGGGCTCAACAGTGAACAACACTCGCGGTACTGTTTTAGAAAAGGCCTTTTTTCAAAGCAACCTTTGCGTTTTAAATGATGGAAAACCAACGCACTTCTCAACTCATCATACTTTTTCACATATTGATTTAACATGTTGCTCTCCATCACTTCTTCCTTTGGTGTCCTGGTCTATTTCTGATGATCTACATAATAGTGATCACTTTCCAATCATAATCGATCTTAAACTTTCAACGTCCTCTGCTACTCCAGCAAAACAGGCCAAATTCCTCCTAGATAAAGCGGATTGGATCAATTACTCCAAACAGGTGGAGTCATTTTTGAACTCAAAGCCATTTAACGGGAACTGCAACCATGATGCTGCTATTATGTCTAAATCGATTCGCACGGCTGCTCATCTTTCTATTCCTCAATCCAACACCTCTTTTAAACGAGCTAGGGTTCCATGGTGGAACAACACGCTTTCGTTTTTGAGGAAAAATAAAATGGATCTATGGCACCGCTTTAAGAGATGTCCTGATCAGAATCACTTGTTATTATACAAAAAGACCAATGCTCTATTCAGGAAGGAATTACGGAAATCAAAGGCACTTAGTTTCGAACTTTTCTACAGACGAATTCACAGAAATACATCAATGAAAGTTGTCTGGAACAAAATCAACAGACTTAATGGGACTTCAAACCTGAACCAAATTTCTGCCATCTGCACTCCCAATGGAACTTTAACTGACGCAGATGAGATTTCTAATTACTTTGGAAAAGTGTGGTGCGAATACTCCTCTGACAGCAACTTCTCCAGTGCTTTCATTGAAAATAAAAGGACTCCAATATCTCCTTCAAATAATATCGATGGATGTGCCATGTTCCTGGAAAATAGCGTATCTACCTCAGAACTTGGAAGTTGTCTCTCCAATTTGAAGGGGAAGACACCTGGTCTAGACCGCATCTCATACCAAATGATCAGTGCTATGTCTAAGTCTAGTAAAAAGAAATTACTGGACCTATATAATACGGTATTTATGACTGGCCATATACCCTACATGTGGAAAATGGCAACAGTTGTTCCAATTCCAAAGTCAAAAAATGTCTCCATCGCATCTGATTATCGCCCAATTTCTCTTTTATCTTGCCTCTCTAAGGTTTTAAAGAAGATTTTGGCATCTAGATTATCTTGGTTTCTTGAATCCAAGAACCTGATAACAAAGCAACAAGTTGGTTTCAAGCGGGGTAGAGGATGCATCGACGCTCTGTTACATATTGATTATTTCACAAGCAAAGCAATTTCCGAACGAAATCACGTAACAATTCTCTCAATTGATTTCGAAAAAGCATTTGACAGAGTTGGTCTTCATGTTATCTTAAGACTCTTGAAATCATGGAATGTTGGACCCAAATTCTTCAACTACATCAAATCATTCATGTCGCATCGGCGGTTCAAAGTTAGAATCAACAATCATCTTTCTGATTCCTTTCCGCTAAAGAATGGCATTCCGCAAGGATCTCCTCTCTCTGTCACGCTTTTCCAGATCGCTTTCAACGAAATTAGCGAAATTCTTTGCCGTGTACCAAGAGTGGAACATTGTCTCTACGCGGACGATGTATACATTTTTACAAAAGAAAAAGACAACACGAAAGCAATCAACATCCTCGAATCTATTGCATGTGAGATCTCCACATGGGCAAACTCGTCAGGAGCTATAATCTCTATACAAAAATCAAAAAAAATGCACATTTGTTTTCGACAAATGCAGGAAACCTACTGATACATATTAACGGCTTACCAGTACTAAATGTGCAGACGCTCCAAGTTCTCGGGCTCACGTTTTCAAACAATTATCGCTGGAAAGCACACTGCCTTCGTTTAAAAAACTCCCTTTTAACAAGGGTAAATTTCATACAGTACGTTGCTTGGAGAAGCCATGCGCATATTAACACTATCGCTTATCTTACCAAAATGCTTGTGCTAAGCAAGATTGACTATGCTTTGATAATTTATGGCAATAGCTGCAAATCTAACATCAACATCCTTAAACCGGTCTATCACCAAGCCGTTAGAGCAAGTTGTTATGCTTTTCGGACGACGCCCATAAATAATATTATAATTGAAACTGGTCTCCCAACCTTAGAAAATAGACTGTATGAGTTAAAAGCTAAAATAGTCCCTAAGCTTCTTAATTCAAACAAATCCATTCTCGGTGATGACGTAAGAAATATTATTATTGCGAAGAAAATTCCAAAGTCACCATCTGCAATTGACCATTGTTTGTGCATCGCAAAGGAATTGAACATTCCCTTAAAAATTTCCCGCTCTTTTCGTGTTAAATCTCCCTGGATTTTGAAAGACTGCTCTTTTGACATCTCACTGTCTATGCACAAGAAAGAAGATACTCCAAATTACGTCTTCAGGAATCTAATAGCTGAGAAAACCCAAGTATTGGACAATACTGGTTGGAATCTTTTGTACACAGACGGCTCAAAATCTCCTGGTCTGCCCCCTGCTTGTGCAGATGCTACAGGACGGGTTCTTCTCAACCACATATTTCACGAAAACACTTCAACTTTCATAACCGAAGCCAGAGCTATCCTTCACGCTGCCAACCTTGCCCATAAAAACAAACTCAAAACCGTCATTGTTACTGACAGTTTGTCTGTATTACTAGCTACCCGGAACCCTTCGACTTCGAGATGGAGCACCATCAACAAATTAAGGAATATAATTACTACACCCGACGGAAAAATTAAAATGTTATGGGTACCAAGTCACATCGGTTTACTGGGAAATGAGCAGGCTGATCGAGCGGCAAAGTATGCTGCTTCTGCTCCTCTAATTATGGATGATGTCATGGAAAAGTTGGATCTTCAAAGATACATTGGAAGAAAAGTTAAAAAGAAAATTGCAGAAGGAAATTTACAATACCATCATCAACACTACTCTTGCATTAACCCTCAATTAACTCCACCTCTATATCCAACAAATGTTGAGAAAACCAAGATCCAAACATTTTCGAGAATTCGCCTTGGTCATACAATTGCAACTCACCAATGGATCCTGAAGAAGTCTTCTCCCCCAATCTGCTGTTGTGGACAAACTCTTACTATAAAGCACATTCTCTGCGACTGCCTCAACTTTTCCTTGGCTAGAAGTATTGCATTTGGAACGATTAACCCTTTGAACAGTCTACAATCAACTTCAGAACAGAATATCAATTCAATATTTTACTTTATTAATATTACTAAGCTTATTATCTAATATCCATTTATTTAAATTAGAGCCGATAGCCTGTGTTGCTAGTGCTCAATGTCTCTTTTTTTAGTCTAAGAATTCAATTCATTAGTCTAAAATTAAAATAATAATAATAATAATAAAATATTTGCGAGCAACATTGTTGTCTCAGCCAGCCGATGTAATAAGTTTAAAACATTTTAATTACTATTGCTATTTACAATTGCTATTTAGTATGCGATATGCCTTTCGTCTTGCGCGCACACTACGTATCTTGGCTCCCCGTTGTAACGTTCTTTAATATCTTCGGTGTCTTTTAAGAATAATACGGGTTTCGTAATCAGTGATAACTTTTACATGAAAACCGTCGTTCAATGTGATTGTAATGAACTTAAAGTCAGTCATCTTAATTATAGAAGGATTATACCCTATTCAAATTGAAATTTCTTGATAAAATTGGAATGAGACAATGTGCTTGTTCTATTTGAAGCATTAGAGATGTGGCTTGATTACTTTTGTTAGTTTTGCTTTGTTTAGTTTTTTGTTTAAAATGCCTATTTCCTTTCAGTAGAGATCAGACGTTGGTTGATCATGGTTTAGCTTTTGCTACGATTTTATAATTTATATTTTGATCCTTTTATTTAATACTGGGAACGCATCATCATAACATAAGGTGACAATTTCATCTGCAACTGTTCAGCGGCTTTTTATAAGAACGGTATTCAAGCTATCCGCATCTAAACAAAAGTCCAAGCAGCCCGAGCCGCCCCATGTTGTGTAGCTTTAATGGAACAGTACCCTTTTCTGTTATCATCTTAGTCATGTGGATTCAATATTATCATCATCTATGCTCAACGACTCAATTAAGATATAAATAGTTATAGTAATATTCACTAAGCTTTTCAAATGAGTAAAAAATAAATTATACAACATTAGGAGAAGGATTGATAAGCACTGAAAACAAAAAATGCCGCATAATTATTATAATTGTTGGAATTTTCGTTTACATCCTAACCGTGCTTTGTGAAGTCGGTGCTTGCACATAAGTACATTATCTCGCACAGACTGTCGATACAATTTTCGATTAAAATAAACGAAATTTTTATAGTAACAATGCAATAATGGTTATTATCAAAGAAATTGATTGAGAAATAAATAAAATTTTACAATAACAATGCCGGCAATGCTTGCGTTTTAACCGATTCGACTCTGATTACTATGTTACTACCACTTGTAAATCTATTGGACATCACAATGCTAATATAATATTATATTATAAGAGCGTTTTGTAACGGATAGCAGGCACATTGCCTATTCTTGCCAACCTGGAAGAAATGCATCTCTCATCTCAGCTCTTCCAACTGTTACAACGCCGTTTCCCTCTGCACACTACTTATCATGAATTATTACGCAATTGGCTGAAATGTACGGAAAGAAATTAGTTAACAATTTCATTCATAGCAATGCGGAAGTATTAACCCGCCTCTATGATCCATAGAAATTGTTTTCAATGTTATGGAGTTAATGTATTGTAAATATTTATAGATCTTTTTATATACATTTAAATTTGCATTCAAGTGTTTATTGCTAACAATTATAGTTTATAACAACAAATGAAAATTTATTAAAGGATATATTTAAGAAGGCTGACAATTGTATTTGTAAACTTCAATACAATAAAATGCCGTTAATTTCAAGGTAGGAATGATCATAATTACTTAACAAATGGAGTAACTTTCATTAGTCTAGACTCTAGCATATATTAAGTTGCAATTTGTTGCCTCACCTACAGTATTTTTCGGAAGAAGCGCCTAGCTACTATTGTCTGTTTGTCAATCTCAAAAGGATGCTTCACGGAAAGAGCTTTAGATCAAACGAAGTCATATCATTTATTTACTATTCAAGAATTCAACATGCAGGCCCTCCAAGGGTCAGTTTACGTGTATCGCAACAAGTTTAGGACTCAGTAAATTTCGACATTTCAAAATTATCCCTCCAAAAGTATAGACTATTATCAAAACTACAAAATTCCAAACGCGATGTTAAAGTAGATGCAGAAGGCAGTTCTATATGACTAATTTCCTAATTGTACTTTACAAATTACAATTAGACTCCCCAGCCGTAAACTAAGAAATTCACTATATCAGAACAGTCATATTATAGACCGTGCCCCATGGTGGCCACGGTACCACGTAGCCACTCCAAATGTGGCAAATATCGCAATCGAACATCCAAACTTTAATAAGCTCAATGGAATGTCAACCCCGTTCACAGCTCATCGCATGATCATTCCGAAAACAAGGTTAGTGATGCTAGACAATAAGTGAATATCCTATTCGAAGGTGGAAAAATCCTGCAAAAGCTTAAACCGAAAAGCATTATTCGAGTAAGAAAATATACGTAGGTCACGTGACAGGTAATTCCAGCAAAGTGCATCTGGCGCAAGAAGGGACCTCTCAGTCTAACTGCATTTAATTAAAGCAATGATAATCTGCGAATTCCTAGTACAGCTCGTAAATACAAAAATAGAACATAAATTTAGAGGGAGGGCACACTTAACCCTGTAAAAGTGCACAGTGAGAAATGACCACATGTAAATTCCAAGAACCGCTTCGACATATGCGTCCAACCCGACCAAGCCTACAGAAAACATAAGCTGTGGTATCAGCTACCACTTCCAGGCTATAAAGGAAAATAAGTATTGAGTAAGGTGGCTGACGCAGTGAAACGCTAAAAACTTCCTAGTGGAAACACAATTGATAGCCGCGCTACCATATTGTTTTACAGGAAATGTAAACAAAAACATATGCTTTTAGAAAGAAAAACAAAGATAGTAGTAGAATTAAAAAATCATTGTGTCAATGTATCAACGAATATCTAAAAATATATGAAGTGAGCGCCCTTGTTTTCACAGCTGTTTCTATTGACGATTTCGCTTAGATAGTTTTCTCATACAGTTTACAAAGTGATCTTGTACATACGTACTTCTTGATCTGGCTCGCATAAGAAGTAATGCATTCATTTACCTTTTTTGTTATAGATTTTAAATTACAAAAAGCAAAATATTTTTCCGTCAATAATTTTGCAGAATTTTTTTGAGTGTCCATATAAGCTTTAAACTCTTCCTTTACTTTTTCTAAAATCTAAAATTGTTCTGAAAAATACCTCTACTTTTGCCTTTCTTTCAACACAGCTGATAAAAAGCGGCAAGCAACAACTGAATAGTATTGAGAAGTGTTAAAATTTTTTTAATAAATTTGTTTACAATAATATCAATCAAGAATGAACAAGAGACCTACACCAGGAATGAACAAGAAACCTACACCAAGAAATAAGAAGAATAAAATTGGCTAAAATTTCGTCATTGATAAGCAACTACACTCACGCTCGCATCGCATTACGTATAGAGTGCACGGATTAACGTGTCTAATTCACATACATATATTTATTTCTCTTTTCCGTTAAACAAAAGTGGCCCTTGTTGCAGGTAAAACGAAACGTGAAGGACTTTGGTATTTTGGTGGTCTGGTCAGCGGGCGCTGCTTGTTGTACCCATCCATTACATTTGATTAAAGTAACGCTTCAAACCCAGCAAGGCAAACTGTCTACCGTACCAATTACCATTAAAATTCTACGTGAACAAGGTATAACATTTTTTAAAACTTCAATTTTTATAATTTTTAACAATTTAAGGTAATTTTAATTTATTTTTTATTTTAAACCTTAAAAAAGGTATCTTCGCTTTATATAACGGTCTCTCGGCTTTAATATTGCGACAGGTACCCTATTCGTTAACACGTTTGTTGTTGCCTTAGTCTTGGCTAATTGATCTCATTGAAGTTTGAAATGAAAGAAGTATTTGTGCTATTAAATCAAAAAAAATTAAAAGTTACTATACAATAGAACAAATTGCAGTGCGAAAAATTTGCTTTCGATTTAAATAAGAGCAGCGAGATGTGAACATTTCGCGGCAATCTGCTATCGCACTTATTAATTAGTCAAATAGTTGCCAGATTTCAAAAAAGTAAAATAGAATAAAATATGGTGGCAATTAGGTGCGATTTAATAGCAAAATTTGTTACACTTTGCGAAGGAGCAAGCAACGCTTGCTTGTCCAAGGCGTCATTTTGAAAATCAGTAAATATTCAATTAACGAAATTTTTTGTTAAAAATCGTGAAATGGCTACGAATGGGTCAATAATAATAACTAATTATGGAAATGTAACTCGAACATGTAAACGTAAACGACAATTTGAAAAGCTTCCGCAAAAGGAACCAGCTCGGGATGAAAGGAAGAAAACCGAAGAGAAAGAAAGAGCAGCCGCTAACAACTCCTGCTTTACAAATGCAGCGTTCAGTTCAACACCTAAGAAAAATTTGCCGAAGAGACGAATAAATTTGCACGGAAACAAGAAGAGTGCGAATGGACAATGTGTTAAGAAGAATATTCAACAAAATATCAATACTGAAGATATATTCAACGAAAATCCTTACGAGGTTGTGAGGAGAATGCCTAAGAAAAAAAAACGTAAAACCGAAGAAAAAGTATGTTTTGAAAATCCAGCTTTAAATTTGGAACTACCAGAAAAACAATTTAATCCTTATGAGGTAATTATGCTGTAAAATAGAAATAAAAAATCTTCATTTCGTAATTATTCTTTACTTTGAAGGTGGTACGTATTAAAAAACTCAACGAAAACGTGAAAAATTGTTTCATAAATAATGCCTTGAATTTGAAAGTGCAAGATAAGTCTGTCTTAATTAATCCTTTCGAAATACAAAGAGTAAGGAGGGAAGAAGAACGCCAAGGACTTCAAATTGAGTCGCATAATTTAAAAATTGGTCTACCATTTAAGCCTAACATGGGATGTCGTATTGATTTCAAAGATTTATCTTTGTCTCAATTAACACCTAGCAAGTTATTGGCAGAGAAGCTAGTCTTCTCGCCCGTTGCAGCAAATAACAGATCTCTGACCGTCATTAATGAAGAATCTCCCACAGATATAAGTAACGAATTGGACTGTTATCAGTTGGTATTGGAAAATAGTATAAATGAGGCTAAGCTACGTAAGAACGGTGTACCTCAAAATTCA
The DNA here is from genome assembly GCF_014805625.2 of Glossina fuscipes. NCBI lineage: Eukaryota > Metazoa > Arthropoda > Insecta > Diptera > Glossinidae > Glossina > Glossina fuscipes. Next base: position 43,809,428 of record NW_023998414.1, on the reverse strand, counting down.
GAAAGGAAACTATTGCAAGAATTAAATGAAGTTGTAGAAGTCAATGAAAAGAAGATTAAAACCGCAATAGGAGAGTCATCAGCTAATTTAGTGCCTAAAGCCAATACAAATCCTTTCCTCAACGAAAAAGGAAAATTGGAAAATTTCCAATCGTGTCTAACTGCTCAGGATTTTGACGAATTATATGGTGCAATAGACAGTGATAAAGAGGAGAGTTTTGGTTTGAACCCACATACAGGTTTTGTGCGTAATTATCGGTCAAGTGATAAAAATAAATTAACAAATTGCAAGGAAAGCTTAGAAAAGAAGGAAGACAATGAAGGCTGTCCGAAACAGTCATTGAAAACTATACTACGTTCATCGATACGGAAGCTTGTGCACCACTCAACAACAGCAGCCAAGGAAAACCAAAAGCCCACTCATGGCTTAATTACTAGTATCAGAAGTAGCTTGAGACGTAAGAAAACACCAAGCGATTCACATATTAAAATGGTGCCCATGAAGGTAACAGAAACTTCAATTATTGACACCAATGAGCGTATAATGAAACTGAAAACGACTCTGCCTGGCACAGAGTATATGAAAATTGAGGACTTAACCAATGAACGTAAGCACGGCTTCCGTCACAGCATTAGAAATTCTGGATATAGCGGCGTGAAGCAGCAGTTAATGAGCCGAGTATTTAATAAAAAGCAAGCGGAATGCAATTTTATAAAATGAAAATCGAGTAATTAATACATTAGCACGCCTAGATTTGCTAATCGTCCCTCAACTATTTTGTTCGGACTCTTATTTTAATATAAAAGTACAGTAAGCTTTAATCCACCGCCACAGAATGATGGTACACCAGATTTGTCCTTCCGTTTTTAAGTACTTGATTTGGGGCCGGCTTATGGTTCCTGATATCGAATAAGGTCGACAGCTATTGGTTACGGACTGACTGTAACAAATAGAAAATTTAGAAATGCCGGCAAAATATACATTTTTGTTACCATCGAATGTAAAATCTTTTGACCGCCATTTTAAAAAAGACCCAAACTCACAAATCCAAATAACGATTTTAAATTTAAACGCTAACACTAGTGAGCGTGAAATTATTTGCAAGTAACTAAGAGAATAGGACAGATTGTTTACACATGTAAATGTAGACTTCCCGATAATTTTTGAATAATTATCTAAAAAGTAAGGTTTCGATAACCCCACTTTGGTTGTACCGTTGACCTACATGAATTCTTAACCGAATAGTTTAATATTATGCATAATGTGGTCTTGTAATGAAATTGTCGAGTGAAGCATCGCTGATTTTTTTGCAAGTATTGATGCAAAAAGAGTTTTGATTTTTGAGATCAATTTTTAAATATCAAAAAAAAAAAAAAAATTGGTAACTTGGATGATATTAATGGTATGGATGGTAATGGAAGACGTACTTCCGAAGAAGACGCATTAAAACTTTTAATAGTAACAATTGAAAGAAATAACTGTACTTTAACCATTAAATTCTTGAGCCAAACAAAGAATCTTCAAGCCCTTTGGTCGTCATTCGAACCATTCAAGTTGATAGAAAACAAGATAGCATTATAATTTAATACGAATTCTTACAAATTTTCTTAATTTAAATTGCAAATATTTAGCATTGTCATTTAAAAATGGCCGACCGGTCCGGTCCGTCCGCTAGTTGACAGTTAAGAAAGTTGATGTATATATTATTGATATATATATAGTTTATATATATATATATATGTATTAACTAGAGATGGTGGATAGTACGGATTCGTCGCTAGGCGAATAAAAGGTTTCTTATTTGTTTTTAATACAAATTTTTAAATGTTTATTATTAATGCACATTTCTTCTATGTTGACCTAAAAAAAGCACAATAAAGTTGAAAGGAGTTTCACAATTCAGCCTCCTTCGTTTTTACTAAGATCTATTTATATACACTATGAAGTAGAGGCCTTCTTCGATGTTCTACAGGCTTATAGGCATGTTGATAGACGCTGGCTAAACGCCAATGTTCGGGATAGCCTACCTCTTTGGCACCGCCACCAAAAGTTTTGAACGGCGGCACCAATGTACCTATGTTATAATTCCTTTTTGCGTAAGGCTCTCGGGGACGCGGAATCACCAAAACTTTCTGCGAATGGCGACTGCCCGAACTGCAACCACTATCACTACTAAGCATATCTCCGGCGGCATTGTAATGTGGTATACCAGCGCGAAAAGCTGCCTTGCAAGGAATTCGTCGCAAAGGGGGCTCACAGTGTTGATTACAACATGTCGGTGTGGGTCCAACTTTATGACAAAACCTAGAACGTGCTTTCGTTAAAAAATTGTTACGTTTACAGGCGGACTCTTTAGGTGCCTGGAGTATGTCAGACTCGTCTCCCAAGTATTTTTCACGCAACGCTTTATATTCCTGATCATTTAATATATTTGGAGTAGATTGATATTGTTTGTTATAACTATTCAAAGGCGTACCGTGGCGATCAATGTAGGCTGGATCGTCACGCGAAGCGCCTCGATAACGCGATATTGGACGGCATAGAGTTAACTGAGAATCCTCGTTCACAGAGGGATCTAGACGACGTCCCGAAAAGTCCAGCTTTCGTCTTAATAGATCTTTCTCGAAAAATCCCACCTCTCCCAGCGTGTTACTAAAAACCCCTTCCGAGCGACCAGTATTTTGCGGAGATCCTTCAGAAGGTGTTTTAACGCAAGTAAATACGGCCGGGCCAGCTGATTCGTTGGTGCCATCTATATGACGTGCAGGTAGGGGTTCTTGAGTTGGTTTATAATCCCAACAAATGGCCAAATCCATAGCACCTATTTTCTTCTTCTCAGCTCCTGTTGCCGAAAATGACCTCAAATTATCGTCCGCATTGCAAATCCGACTTTTCGGGCCGCTGGTTTTTGGACGATATATTTTCATTTTTGTGCAGTGCGTAGGACCGGCTTTGTAGGTTTTGACACCCACCCCCGTTGCTATAGGCGCCAAATCCAAATCGAGATTTGAACCATCCAACTGTAACTTACGAAAGGCGGCATCTGTTATGCAATCTGGTAATGGTTGATGATCTAAGTTATCCTGATGCATACGTTTGGCCAATTCGAAATTGGCATATGCCGGTACTACAGGGGAAGGGCAACGTTCATTAGGTTTTTCGGTAATTGAACGCGCCGCCGGCATTTTTTGTTTCCTTTCTTTATCCAAGAGGTCGTGAAGGTCGTCGTTACAAGTGCCTAAATCTTGCGAATTTACTCGAGGTGATAATGAAGAGTTTACAAAACCCCTTGACTGAGGTAAAGGTGACAACAATTTTACATCGCATACATTAAAAGTTTCTGGTTTCGGTTCGGCTAAATACAATTTATTTAGTGTCAGCTCAGGTTCTAACCCATGGTCGCGACGATATTTATTATCTAATAGGTGTTGACGTGACGGATGTTGCTGAGTATAGGGTGTAAGATCACCCGGTGTATATTCCAAATCAAGAGGCTAGAATAAGTGATTTAGAAGTTTATAAACGTGTGACAACAATTTATTTCATTTTTATATATTGGCAGCAAGGTTTACAAGTGCAAATCCGAACGCAAGGGTTGGGTTTCTTGTGAATCGAATACAATTGAAAAAAGAAAAAATATTAAATGTTAGTTTTCAATAAATAAATAAATGTTTATATACACAGATAAAAAATATATATGTATATATGTATGTCCGTAATTCCTCTGTGGTGAAATTGATTGCTTTATAAATGTTCATGTCCGGAAAGTGCTATTGCTTCTTGTTAGCACCCATTTCTTTGCACTTTGAGCTATACTGGTCGATCCGGTCGACCTGACTGACAGCTTGTAAACAAGTGAAACTTTTTTATTGTACAACCAGCAAAAATGTCTAAGCTATGCATAGGCAAAATTCATCGGAGAAAAATGATCGCGCCAAGCATGTAACATAAAGTAATCAATCTCAACAGGGAAAACTTATTATTACGTGTGCGAGTGATTACAAGAGTCTTCTAATGTTGGCGCAAGATTTCACATATCTTGTTTGGAGTTGAAAATTTGCAGCGGATATTGCTGCCACTCAATATTCCTCGAATCGAAGAATTCGAAGAAATCCGTAACAGTGAAAGTTTTTCGAAATTGAATCGTGAACGTATATATATATATATGATATATCCGTTGCTTTCTACTTCAATTTTTACGAATTTGTCAAAGTCTGGGATATACTGCTAAACAATTTTGCTATCTCCATGCTAGGTCGATGATTGATTCGCATATGTCTAAGTCACGGATAAAGTAATAGTTTTTAAACTCCTCCCTTGAGACTCATTCATAATCACCTGCACACAACAGGAGAACGTGTAAAAGCGTCGCCTGCCTCATTCATAACTAAGTTCATTTATGTATTGAAATTTGAATTATGAATAAGATTGGTTGTCTTCTTCGATCAGAAGATCGAAGTAGAACTAGTAGATTAAGAATTCTGCTATACTTCTGGTTTCTTTTCGCATGGATGCAGCACGACCTTGTCAGAACGCAGTAGCGGTTCTATGGTTTCGCATTTTGTGGGGCATTTTGGCTTTTTGTAAAGTTCCTCTAACTTTGGCGAGGGTGCTCTGCCTTCGTGGCAGACAATAGCTTTCCGAGGGAAACTTCGCCATTTATAGCGCGTAAGCATACATTCATGATACTTTCCGGCAAACTCTCTCGTCAATTTATCGGGCAACTCATATGTACTTCGGAAATAACCCCATGGATTTTGATTAACTCTAAATATACGCAAGAAATCAAATCGATTATAAAATGATTGTGGAAATCTTTCAGTACATTTTGGCGCAATCAAGCAAATGGCCGCGATCGTTTGCGACAAATTTGGTGGCACCACGATTGGTTCTGGGTCGCGGAGGATACCATTTCGGCAATTCCCAATTTCCTAACCGGTTTGCGGTGTAAGCTTTTTCGAACTAATTGTAAAAAATGAAAAGAAAATCGGAAATTAAAAACAATTTTTGAAATTTTTGTTTTCGCGCGAATGCGGGCAGGAAAGATTGCGATTAGTAAAGGATTTAGTACGATTTCCTCTGACAGGCATAACCACCTGTTTTATTTGCTTTAATACGATAATTTATAACATTTTAATCCTCGTTGGGTAAACAAATTGTAAAAAAAAAAAACAAAAAACACAAATTTTCTAAATCTCAATGCAAACATACTCTACGCCCCTTACACTAACCCCCGGCGGCAGAGTATTTCTTACATTAAAGTAAAAGCGCAAAGTAAGTGTAAAAAATTCAAAGCAGAAACGTCCTCCACCTAATCAGCGGGCAAATGAAATAAAAATGCATCTGATTGGATTTGTTGCTAAATATATATTTATGTATAGAACATTTTCGAGAAATTATATTAAAAGCAAACTTGAAAATGTTAAGATTATCTACTCGAATGCATTAATTAATGCATTTTTTCGTTTCGTTTGAGTCGCCGAAAGGGAATGTATACAAATATATAGATATGTACATATACATACATACATACATACATATATATCATTCCATATGCCGTATTTTTCGAATTTTTTAGTTCGCAACTTCTTGCATAGAAAAACGGACTCCACTTGTGGGTGCGTCCGATGGTCGGAAGATAAAATTGAAGTATTCTTTCAATAAATCGCTTCTAAATTTGAGTTTTGAAGGGAGTGACAACAATAGTTCAGTAATGCGTAAGTAATGCGAATGGTGACATTAACGAGATCTGAATAATGCTAGCACGAGATATGTTAGCAATAAATTAAAAATTTTCATTTGAAGGTAATATTAAATAATATTTCAAAAATAGTCTTACAAATTTGAAATGGGTCTTACTAGTCCGGGAAATACGGTGCATACATAGGTATAATATTTTCGAAAATTTTCAAAGCATATTAAAATAAAATAGTTTGAAAATTTCCAGCGGGTGCCAGTTATATGCCACCACGATTGAAAGAATTTTACACCCTTCAGATGCTTGCAAAAAAAAAGACACCAATTATATGATGTTCGCTTCTTCTTTTTTTATTGATATGCGGAGCTTGACATATGTAAAAAACATTTCCAATTTAATACCAAGCACATAACTACATTTCAATGGAAGCGAGACAAGCGACTGACTAAGCATGGATTACATAAAAGTCATTTATCTGTCGAGTTTAGCGAAAGGAAAAATAAATTAATAAAAAAAGCTCTACTACAAACAAACAACACCTTCTCATCGTCCTCCCTACATACAACGATAATTATTCATTTTTTTTCGTTTGTTTACCTTTTTCCATAGTTTGCTTGCTTTTTATTTTATTTAATTATTATATATGCAAATGTTAAAAGAAATTTGATACATAATGGCATTCATTCCTTAAGATGAATGAATAATCGCATCTAACCACAAAATCTAATAATTTCGCACATTCAAGCGAGCAAACTTGATGACAAGCGAATGATATAAGAGGAGAGCATGGCACGCGTCTATTTGAAAGTCCGCCCAGTTAACAAACTACTGGTCTTATTTCCCCTCCCCTGCCCTCACCCCCTGGCCTCTTTTTTCATTGCCGCCGTGCGTCATATAAATCTTCACACATTCAAATTTACTTTTTACTTCAACATTATCATCATCATCATCATCATCATCATCACGACGGCCTATCAAAGTTTTATTGTATGTAAATAATTAAATTTTTACGGTAATTACTGCGGCGAACACTTGAAATGGATAGAAGAAAAGTTGCGTTACACTTGTCATTATTGACGGAATTGATTGAATTGAGAATTTTCTTTTTTTGCTTTGCGGGTTGACGATGATAATCCTTGTAAACTAGATTTAGTTGTGCTAGTCCGTTGCGGTGGCGATCAAGCCTTCGCTTTTCGTTTATATGGAAAATTGATTTTAAACTCAATTAGCAAAACAGTCTGTCTTGCATCGGTCTTTAGCTCTTCTCACCAAGTACACCAGCCTGGTGCTGCTGCTACGATATTAATGGCAGCCAGCATATGATGAGCCTTTGATAGCTAAGAAATCTCTTGGGTAACATTTATCACATTGTCTGCGTTTTGAGGATTATAAAGGCCAGTCAAAAAGCTATGTGTTATTGTGTTTGTTTGTTAAAACTTGCGAACTGAAATTGTAAGCGTCTTCAACCCCATTTCATAGTAGTTATGTACGCGCCATGCTTGCCATGCTCGCCCAGTGTTATTTGCTAAGGTACTTATAACACGTGTTCTTTGTTGTTTATTAAGCTGAAATCTTTCATTCTTACACTTGTTATATTTTATTGTACTCTTCACAGCATACTTACATAAATATATATGTAGGTAACCTCAGCGTGCGATAAACTACAAAAAAAAAAAATAGTTAGTTACTGAGCACACCGACCGACCACCTTTCTCTTCAACTGTACTATTATCTATTTAAAGCAATTTAACGCTTCTCTAATTCCATTTGTGCATCTTGTCTGCACTAAATGTAAAGCAATGGCAATATAAAAGCAGATGTCGTCCTTAGTCATTTTCTATTTCAATTAAATTAACTTAATACCATTGACGCTTAAGTTTAATCGATGCCTATTGGACGAGGAAGAACTTTTAATTGTTCAATTACATTTTACTACAAAACGCTTTTTACACAACGATTTTTAACACAAATTCCTTTAAATATATACACACGTCTAAGTATATAATGTTATTTATCTATTTTACGATAGTTTTAACAGTTGAAGCGAAAAAAAAATTTCTTTCTCGGAAACAACTTAAGATGTGCATACTTATGCACCATATATTTGGGGCACGTTGCCATGCAACTTACTCAATAGTTTGTTTATTATACCCAACAATAAAATATGAAAGTAATATCATTTTTATTTCTGTCTGCCGTTCCGGCAATCGGCAAACCTATCATCACCACCTATGTAAGTTTAACTTGTTTCATTCACTTCCTCTCCAACTGGCCACTTCTAACTAAAGAAAAAATTGATGATTTGGCTCATATTGGGGATTGAATTAGGAAAAGATCAAACGTGAAATCGAAATTTCAGTTCACATTCACATGGGACACTACCAACGCTTCTAGATGCTGATATATTAGGGTGGGGTTGAGTCATACGCATCAATCTAGATGTGACCCGGAAAGCTGAACCTAAGTTATTACATTTTTAAATCTCTTCCCAAGTAAGAAAAAAAAAAGAAAAAAAAAAATATATTAAATTTTTCAACTTTTGGCGAATCGCGATTTCTTAGAAACTTTTTAAGATTTATATTAATTATCGAAAAAGTTCTTTGCTTATGAACGATTGCATTAGAACACATTGCGAATCCTCACGCACGCCTCTAAGACATTTTCAATATATATTACCTGGGTCTAAAGAATCGCTAAAATAAAAAATTGGCGAAAATTTACCCAACGTGTATATCGTAAAAACATTTTGTCTTTATGTCTTATGCTCTGGATATATATGTAACTCACTTCACGAGAAGGACCTTTAAATTTGAACTTTACATGTATATGGTCCGTGAGAAACGAAATATAATGCATTTAGAGATGATTATGATATGACCTTGTGAGGTTAGGAAACATACCTGATTGGCACTGAAATTCAATGACATGATTTGATTGCAGCTATAAAAAAAAATAAATAAATAATAATTAAAATGGAAAATGTGGATTTTATATTTATATCAAAAATGTATGAATAATTATTTCGAATTTTTTTTTTTTTTTGATTTGTTTCTTTAAATCATTTAAACTTTTTCCGATTCGATAGTAAAATAGAAGAAAATGTCCGATGAAAAACTCATTTCGGTTTAACAATTAAAAAAACGTTTCTCCAAATGAAAGGGGAAACGTCTACTTAGTACTGGTAGTATTGGTATTTATTTGAAGGTTACCATCGCAAACTGTTTTTATGGAATACCGACGCAGCGACGAAAAATAAATAAACATTCATTGCCTTAGTTATCGGGAAATTGAAAAATTAACATAAAAATGCAAAACGAATTTTTCTTCGCCTACAAGCAGCGACTCTTAAGTACAATTTTTATAAAAAATTATTATTATATATTTTTTTAAAATAAATACGATGGGCGTGTCAGTGTCAGTAAAAATGAAAATGAAAGGAATTCATAGAGACGCTGGGGCGTGTTTATCAATCGCTTAGCTATGGAGTGAAAATATTGCGCATGCTTTACAATAAGCAGCATCTTCTGCCTCTCATTACCCACATAGTGTATATATCATAATAAAACAATTCTTTAAAGCGATGGGCACATCTGGTCTTGTCGCTGTAACAACAACATTGCCCTGGAAGCTATTACTAAACACAAATGATGCTCTTCGCGGTCATGTTGCACAGACTCAATTTCCGTTTTCCCCACAAAATAACGCCTTCATTTTATTGCGTTGTATCGTCTGTCATACAAACGTTTGTAACTCCTCTACTCTTCTCCGTGCAAAATAATCGTGAACACCAAACTATCTCCTTTAGATTTGATATTGTTGTTGTTGTTTTTATTGAAATATTTGTTATACAAACACATATACGCATACACACATGCACACACACACACACACACATACGTACACACAAAATTGTACTCTTAAAATTAAACAAAAAATTATTAAAGTCCAAGACAGTATAACATCGATTGTTCGTTAGATGGACAGAAAGGTTTCTATAATAATGTCTTCATAGTTTCTTCGTCTTCTTCTTCTTCTTCTTTATGGCGTCTCCAATATATGGTTTAAGTAGGCTATATAGCAAATAGCCAATTTCAGAATTTCAATTTTCGATAATTTTTTGTCGGGTGGTAAAGTCGGTAACAATTTGCGTAGCTCGGCGAATGAAACGTTGAAGGCTTCGACACGTATACGTTCTCGAGTAGCATGAGCGGTACGATATTTCAAGGTTGCACGCCGGCGCCGACGTCTCTCTTCGCGCGACAAGCCAACCAATTCGGCCGGATCTAAATGAGTTATTGGCGTGGTGCGTCGACGAGGCGCTGGTGTTGGTGGCGGCAGTGGTCTTATCTGCTGCGGTGGTGTCTCACATGCCATACGAGCCTGATACCGTTTATCGACATCGAAGGCTGCATAGTCTTGATTCTCGACATTGTTAAGATCTTGTAAATAATAACGACCCACAGCTATATTCTGAGAGGGTGGCATCATCTGATTCATATCATAGACCATTGTCTTACGATGCAGTGACAATTTTAAAACTATAATTATAAAAAAAAAACAGTTAAAAATTAAATAACATAGTTTTTTACTTCAAATTCGATTCATTTATAATTCAGTTCGTTTTTGGCTCACCGTTCGATAGCACACTTGTGGGCGGCGGTAGTTTTTTTTTTTTTTTTAAGCTACTATTTTCCTAACATATGCCTCTGTAGTCTTTAATTGTATTATTTATGATATTTAGTGTATTTACGCTCTTAAGGGGTTAACTATTTATATAACGATGGGAATAATTGTGTGCGTACAATTGTATACACCCTTTCCCTTTATTTGTTCTTTTTATTATTATTTTTATAAATATTGATTTGTATATATTTTCACACCTGCATTTATTTTGTTCTGCCATCAGAGAGACATCACGTTTTCCAATAAACCATAAAAATTTAATATTCATTAAACTAACGAGCAACAAATATTAGGAAACCGCAGAAAATATTCAAAAAGTTCAATATCATTAAATATCGTTACTAAATTAAGTGAACAGGTGGGCGGGACCTACTCTCTAAAGACATTTAGATTTCTATATAGATAGATTTCTAGACATTTATCATTTCTATAGATACATTTTCTAAATAGAGTATATAAAGTCATTCTTTTACATATATACCCTTTCATTCTTTTGTATCGTTCATTCTTTTATATAAATACCGTTTAATACTTTTCAAAAAAAATTTCAATAAACAGTTTGAACGATTTGTAAAAGTTGCTCGCAGGCATTCTGGGGACGTCTCCTATATGTGCGGGCACGGCGGTGATTAGGAAGGGTTATAGCAAAGAAGTGGTGAAGGAAGAGGCAGTAAGTTTTATGAAAGTTCACCTTGAAAGTGAAGACATCGGTTACGGCTTAGCTTTTCCTACTAATCTGACCTCAACTTGTTAGTGTATGATCTCTAACTGAAGGAATACGGGGGACACAAGGTACTGCCGTCTGCAGTACGCGTAGACAGCGTTTTCTCAACACGAGGAAGGGACAAAAAGAGAAGGAAGAGAAATTTGTAAATTATTTAGATCTTATAATGGAAATATTCTCCAGGGGTGCTTCGCGGGGCTGTGCCAATCGAATTTTGGTTTAAAACGTCTTTAGACTATACCGGACTCTAAAGGAAATGATGTTTTCGTAGCTTTGTAGTCTTTTAGTCTGCAGTTCGTAGTAGTCTGTAGGAAAATAATCGCAGTTTTAGTGGCTTCTGCGGTTAACTTCTTCTTCTTCGTCTCTGGCTATGGGATTTTACACCATCAAAATCATAGATCTAAATCGTATCTTTAAAGACTTTGCTTCTTTTTTTTAAATTTTATCAAACTTATTTTATCGTTTCCGAATATAACTGAAATCTTTGACACACTTATTTCTCTATCTATGATAATTTTCATTTCTGGCGCTCGGTCCAAGTAAAAATTCAATTTCGGCGGGTCTTTCGCACTACGACAATTTGTCGAATAAGTATTAAATACATATTGAAAAGATTGTTTTCATGAAAAACGCAGAATTACAGCACTATGCAAAATCCGTCCCACTAATCGATCAAGTTATTTGCTATTATTATGAAAATCCCATATTTGATGATTTGAGTTTTCGCGAAACCCAGTCGAGTTCTAAGAAACCAGAAAGTGTTAAAAATGGTAAAACCCAACGCACATTCAAAATATTTTCGCAATAATATTTACCTTGTAACTTGCTTGTAATATATAGATATAAAAGCACAATGACAGATACCATGGAAGAAGCGGACATGAAAGTATTGTTCCGGACAAAGGTAAAAAAAAATTTGGAATTTTATTTCACTGTGCCACTAAAATAACCCACGAGCCCAGCACATTAGATCCGAATATAGCCAATCTAGATGGGCCATACAGATGTCTCCTTCACTGTTTTTCTCCTGATTTTGCTCAAGAAATTGTTGATGGAACTGATCTCTATACCATTCGAACAAGCCTATGATAAACGGTCCTTAGACTATAACAACTTTGTTACTCTTCAATAAAAATGAAAAGCATCTTTCAAAAAAATCATCCAAATCACAATCGCTTATACATGATCGGACCATCTAAATGAGACATTTTCATTTATTCCCGTAGACCAACGACTCTCAAGACAATGACAAATAGATCACATTTCGCAAAACAACACAAGTGTGTCTGCAAGATATTTATTGAACGTAGTCTCATAACGTACGCATACCGTTGTGAAATGTATTCCGGACAAGAAGACAAAACAAATAGACGACCAAATGGGCCAAAGTCGTCTTATGATTAGCTAAAGTTATATTAAAAATGACGAACTTTATAGCATTTTCGATAATTTTTACACATCATTGCCCCTGGCATACTATTTAGCGAAACAGGAGGTCCATTTTGTCGAAACTGTACGACAGAATGGATTGCCTAATTGCACAGTCGCGGGCAGGGAGAATGTAATGGAGATAACGATTCTTAGGAGAACTTAAGGAACGAAGATATTTCTCATCACGATACTTTTGACCTGGCAGCACGGTTGTTATTATGTTGTCTGCAACCCGTACTGTATGCCTTGCAACCTGTAGACAATATCAGTCAATTCATATGATAAGGTATTAAGGCAAAAAGATCAACATCTCTTTCTCAAGAGTAATGCAAGAGGATAATATGCATAGAGGAGGAGTGGACAAGATGAATAGCTACTTAGGTCGCTATCGTATAGTAGTCAAAGGCCGCAAATGGTACCTCCGCCTATTTTATCATTTATAAGCCCTTGCCATAATAAATTCGTGGGTACTTATAAAAAAAAAATCCATTGTCGATGGTATCCCAAACAAACAACAAACACTAAACCTTGTAGTCTAGTTCTGCAATGATTTGCCAGATGTTCTTTGCTTTGTGGCATCGCATATAAACGAGGTCGACCTACTAATATTACCTACTACGTTAGAACAAGTTTACAGTCGCAAAAAACCTACAGAGGCATCTCACCCTTTGCCGTCTATGGACGTATGTCACTGGCCAATATTTGTACGGGTACCACATAGCAAAGTCACGTAGCAAATGCAATAATTAAATGCGAAAAATAGTTGTTTCATGAATTTTCATTTTTGTAATATAACGAGAAGTATTATGTTATTTTGGAAATGAACGAAAAACTCTTATGTGATCTTTTTTATATCCATCACCGAAGGATGGGGCGTATACTCATTTTGTTTTTCTCCATAATGTATGTAGTAGTCAGAGGCCCTATAAAATATATATAGTCTTGATCAGCGTGAAAGTCTGAGTTGATTTAGCAATGCCTGTCCGTGTGGGTAGTATGTATTGTTGGCACTCTCCTGGTCGCAAAAATAAAGATATCGACTGTAAATTTGGTAGAAATATTGAAAGTTTCTGCACTCTACTCTTCACGTGCAAAATGGAAACAATCAGCGAAGCCCACACAACGTTGCGAGTAATTAAATTTTATATCTTTTTTACTCTTTTGAGATGTCATGCTTATTTCTCAAATAAGGATATATTATCTGAAATAGATGTGGGGGATACGGCGATCACTTTTTTCTTAATAATACCAGCGATGTGGGTATCAAATAAAAGAACTTGGTGAGTAGAATGCTAAAAGCATATTGACGGGTATGCGGGATCCGGCCCCCGCCGAATACAACTTTCTTACTACACTCATTTTCCATTTAATTTCAATTTTTTTTTTATTAGTAAACATTCATGCATTTAAGGGTTAAGTGATTTTGTTAAATGCAAAATATTTATAAACTTTAATTTTGGAAATCGAAAACAATAAAAAGAATAGAAAACATTTTTCCCCGAAAAAATCGCCCAACAATCGGTTAAAATCTCTCAATTGAAAACGTCTAAGGCACTTGATTTGATAACTTGATGCCACTAAACAGCTGCACTTGAAATTTAATATAATAAATATATATATATTTGTATAATTGTTCGTGAATTTGAAAGCGCTGGAAAAACGGCCAATTTGAAAAATATTTCGTCTTGAGAGACCCGCAATAAAAACCTTACATTGTAAGACCGAATTAATTTGTTTTATTCACATGGAGATTTTCAATGCACATGAAACATTTCCAATATCATTCTTGAACACTTAAGGGTCATTTAAAACAACAAAGAAAAAAATATTGGAAACATTTTATAAGATAGGATTACGCCTTAAAAGAACGTTGCAAATCTTTTTCGCGAGCAAAAATTCCGATTATATTATTTCGGAGCCTTTCGGAGCCATTTACTCGTTATTCTCTCGTGTTTTATTTGAGATGAGAACGCAAGGGGACATCGTTCTCCACTCACGAGAACGAGCAGGATCAGGTTTATCTCAGTGCCATCGAAGTTCTTATCTCCCAGTTTTATCCCATTTACATGAAATGATTCCACAAAGAGAAATTTATCGAATTTTTTGCAAATCAACTTCAGTTGCCTTCACAGTAAACAGGAACGATTCTTATTTGTAGTCAAGTTAATGATTTTTTAACATTAAATTTTTCATTCCTATGGTTCCATTATTCCAAGTAGAGTACATTTCGCGTTAGCAAAGTACACCGACGTTTTATTTAGGTTTAACAAGTAAAAACCTTATAGTGAACCATGGCCTATCATTGAATACGCTACGCCATTTCACTTAATACATTTACACATTGTAACTTTCCAAAATAAGGCATTATATGGGAAGCGCTCACCAAAGTGGCCCGATCTAAAGCATTTTTATCAGCGCTATACCAAATTTACGCAAATTTCATCAAAATGTGTGAAAAATTGTTTCCTACAAGCGGAGCACAAGAATACAAGACGGATAGGCGATCGAACGGACAAACGGACTGCATAATACAAGATGAATCTATCTCATGTGTTTTCGCGTATTGTACATACACCTAGACAAAGTTAATACATCCTTGTACAACAAATAGTATAGCGTACAAAAAAAGTTTTCTTAAAACAAGCTTATATCCAAACGAAGTGAACCGAAGTGGTATGCGAAATTTCTCCCCTGTCGCTTAGAGCTTAGGGCACTTAAGTTAATTCGATTTTTTCTAAACGTGTTACAATTTTATATACTATATATTTTTGTCATTGTACATATAGAGAAATTGTATTGCCCTCAAAACTGAAAATGGATTTTCAGCAAGGTCAAGCATAAGGATGTACTCATCACCTAAATAGGGAGTCTTCATGCGAAACGCGAAAGCGAATTAAATTTATAAATATAAAGAAATGAGAAATTCACATGTATATGTAAATGTAGATATATTAATATTTACACGATCTATGAATTATTGCATATGTAATATATCAAAGCAGGCATAGTTGTAACGAATATTTCACAGCCACGGCCAATACCCACTATGAAGCGTGAAATGTTACCTTTGCTATGTAAATAAAAATTGTATAAAACTATTTTTATTCCTGTTTCAGATCTACCTATTAGCCGAGTTTATTGCCACAATTTTCTGTTCTCTTATTATTGATAAGTTACGAGTTGCAAGTACTTGCAATAGGATAGAGAAGAGAAAAACCTTGCGTCCATAAATATTTAAAATGAAAGCTGGGCAATGCTGCGACCATCAAATACTATCTATCACTACGATCTAATACAAGTCTCTATTTCTTTTCGTAATAGAATTCCAAAAATTGGCCGTTTGTTTCCAAGCGGTAGTCTCCATATGACAGAGAGTCTAAAACGTAAGCTGATGGGACATAAATTTACTTTGTTGCCATGCAAAAGCTGAATTTTTAATGGGCGATCTTATACCTTATGGATTCTAGGGATCAATTTTCATCATAATATACTAGAAAATAGTACCTTTTGTCATAAAACGGTGCACGGAAATGAACAACCAGATGTCCATTATGAAAATTGGTTATTGATTTTTATGTCAAACTATTAACCTATTAACCTTAATGTGAAATATTACAAATGAGACTGTTTTCCTATATGAAGTCCAATCAGTTTTGCGCACGAACGTTTATATACGATAGAGTTTAAAGCATCGGGCCATCCGATCTAAATTTCTTACATCACTCAGCGATTTTTGACGACGAAGGTATGCCTCTCTTGACCTCTCCTGATACGCACAAGGTTAATATGCCCGATACCACAAGTAGGGTGAGGTATAAATATTGTGTATTGCTTCCTCTTCCCTTATGACAATGCATTTTTTAATGAGAATTTGGGTAATTTTGACTCAACCAACGTATAACCTGGAAATCTCTCCGTCCTATTATTACTTGTTTCGCTCTTTACACAACTCCCTTACTTATGGAGGCCGATAAAAATCATTCGGTTTTTGTTTTTCTAGAAGCATAATGGCATAATAGATGTAATAGAAAAATTCCAAAAGGGCGCACAATATGTTAAACAAATTTCAACATCAATACTTTCCTTCTCCAATAGCTGACCAAGCATTTAAGAAGCCGGGCAACCTTCGGACTTAATTATAAAAGTATTAGAAGTGTAAAAAATTTAAAGATAAAGTTTAATATTGACTGTATGTATGTGATTAAATTTCGTGTCATTTCATCGTAGTATAGAACTGAAACCACTGAAACTGAAGTCATTATTAGTTGCAAAAGCAACTAGTAGTAGTAACGTCATACCAAAGAAATGGTCAGCGTTTTCCAACAAAACAAGCTTAAATGGACAACGCACGAAACCTACAAATTTATTAGTTCCATTTGTTACATATATAGATCGCGATCGCGCGCTAATAGAAGCAATACAAATCTTTCCTGAAAAATTATTCCATATGTAATTGATATAAAACGCACACAAGTCACTTTGTTTCATGTAAATATGACATAAAACAAATTAGATAAAGATATTAAAAAATTTTATATATTAGAAAAATTAGAAAAAGTCGATATGATAAAATTTATCAATACTTTTTATTAATTTTAGTTATATCTGCGTAGTTTTTTTTTGCCACAATATGATTGAATTTTGCAGTTAAATTAGGAGGAAAAATTTGTAATCATAGTATAGTTTTTACGTGGAAATTTTTGCATGGTTATTTTTGCGAAGAATTCTTGTAATTATCCCTAAAAATATTTATAATAGTATTTTAAAATGATTTATTTTGACAATCTTAAAAGGTTTTTTTTTATATTTTGTTTTCCATTAAATTTCATTCAACATTTAGTTAAATTTTGAAACAAAACGTTTTTCAGCATATGCTATCCAATTGAGAAATTAATTAGTTTAACTTAATTTTTATTTGTAAATTTTATACATTTCTTACGTTTTGTATTCCTCACAAATTCTAATTAGTAACTGTCACGTATGTAAAAGTTTGCAGCATCCTTTTATATTCCACTTAATATGAAATCCTTCGTCTGTTAAGCAACCCTATATCAAAATGAAATTGTATGCTGGGCCAATCAAAAAACATCATTTCTGATTTGTGGTAGATGAAATATCTAAAATGGCGTCGTGACTCCGCCTCTTACAAAAATATGAAACATACAAATTATTTTCTTAATAAAATTTTTAAATTATTGGATTTTTAATTAATATTAATCTATTACATGTATTTATTTAATATTAACGTAATTTATAAATTTTTCTCATTAAGTTATTTCAATGCTAAACAACTCTGCCTTAGTAGATGTCGAATTTTTGATTCAGACATGTTTCTTTTTTCTCGAACTGTTTCTACTTTATATTTTGAGAATAACTTTTTTTAAATCTACACAGTGTATCTGTCAAGATTGAAGTGCTAACCACAATGATTACGTTATACTTCGTATTTGGCGCACGAATTGTCAAACTAACAATTATTATGTACAGTAAAGGCTCCTTATTCGCGGGATATACGTTCCATAAAAATGCTGCGAATACAGAAACCGTGAATACGGAATGATAGTTTATATAAGATTATAGGGGATACGTTTCTAGGTGACAAAATAAAAAAAAATCAATTTAAATGAAATTTATGAACATTTTGATTAATTATCTTAAGGCTTAGGCAATGGTTTGAAGAATTTTGTAAGTTTCTCTTGCTTGGCAGTTTTTAAAAGCTCCTTCAATTCCGACTGATATGCAGCAGTCGTATTAGCAATTTGCCTCTTAAAAATAAGATTTCGTTCCATAGACGGACCAATGTTCATAAAGAAATCGCTAAGCTCATTTGCCATTCTTAAACCTTAACTAAGACCTTTCAAATTAAATGTCACGTTTCCAGTGCTTGTTAAAGCCTTTTCTTCAATGGGCGGTGAATTTAACATTTCCTCCAAGTCGTTTTCAGTCAAATCTTCATCTTGCGATCCAAGCAATTCCTGAATGTCACTTGATTCTATCTGTTCGAACCCATCTCGTCCTATTCCATTCGCGGTTTCGCCTATGTTTGCAGTCCGAGTTTGAACTTACACAGATTCTTCGTCATTTTCCGCAGTCAGAGCAGGCCACAGTTTTTTCCAGCATGACTTCAATGTGTGTAGCTTCAGTTCCTCTAATGATTCTTTTATGTTTACGATGCATTTCGCTACGTCAAATTTCTTCCTGCATTCCATAACATTCATATCACAATTATATTCCATATTATCCAATATGATTTTGACGATTCGTCTAATATAATAGAGCTTACAGGCCTGGATTATTCCTTGGCCCATAGTTTGAAGCAAAGCCGTCGTGTTGGTTGGTAAAATGTTTGGTTGCATAGTTTCAAGTGCGCGAGGATGACCTGGTGCATTGTCCAAAAGTAGAAGTACTTTAAAATCTAAATTCTGTTTTTTTAAATAAGTTTCAACTTCAGAAGCAAAACAATTCCGGAAAGAGGTACAAAAAATCCGCGATTAAAGAAATTTATAACCGCGAATATGGGAAATGGTTTGAATTTTTTTAATCCGCGAGTAGTGAAACCGCGAATAAGGTAAACGCGAATAAGGAACTTTCACTGTATTTTTACATGTAGATGCGTTGTGTGCGAAGGCAAATTTTTAAAATTTCTACGTGCGTCACTTTTGACGCGGAAACAAAACGTAATAATGGTTTATATTTGAAGCAAATTTGCTTCCGAAAACATTTTTTTTATTTTTTTGTTCCATTTTGCTTTAAAAGTCTTTGTTCAAAGAAATTTTTCGTTTTACTATTTTTGCACTTCGTTAACCTTTGTGCAGAAACACGCTAACCATATGATTTTTCGTTAGCAGCGCATGCAACCTGAAGGTTTTACTGATTTCGGGTTACGCATTATGTAAAATGCAGTCATTGTGTTTGGCGCTTGAGGGTTCTCTGTTCAACTCATTCTTCATCTCTTGTTAACGTCATCAACGTTCAAGAAGAAGAATTTTTCACATATGAAATAAGAGAGTTATAATGTTTCACAACTTTATAACCAAATTTAATCAAATAGATTTCAATGTTGTACGCCATTACAGCAAACATAACAAAAAATACCTTTATAACAACGGAGTAAAATATGGAAATATTTACTATTATCCACGGTCAGTTTTATTTATACGAAAATTAGTTTTTTATTTCTCACTTTCTTTAATTAGCACGGCAGATCATCAAGATCCTGCTGTAGTACCCGCCAAATTGTTTCGTGTACAACGCATTAAACCTGTGAAAGGTAATCCTTATTGGGAGAAACGCTTATTGAACGAGTTAGGCTTGGATGGAAAGCAAAGTGATTTCACTGTAGTTAAGAATATACCTGAAATTAATGCCCGGCTATGGAAAATTAAACATTTGGTGAAAGTAACACCTATAACATTTCCATATGGTGAACCAAAAGAACATGATATCAATCACACTTTTTTAAAAGAAAATGGGGAATGCATTGTTACCAAAGATATTGGACCAGTAGACGAGAGAATTGAAGCATTAGAAAGCTTTGAAAAGGATGTTAAACGCCTGGATACCGAACTTTTGAGAAAAGATGCACGCTTGAAATGGTTAAACCCCTGGTAAAAGCAGTAAAGAATTTATTAAGCAATAAAATATTTAAAATGAACCTTTGTTCAATACAAAAAATTAAAATGCACATTTTTTTCTTTGTTTACGAACGCCTATGCTGATAAGCAATTACCGCCACTTTTTTATCCAGTTTCTTACAGCCGGATTTAGCGAACACGCCGTGAATAGGATCAAAAGTAACAACGCTTTCCACAATTTCGCTACAAATCAGAAAAAAATGTTAGACGAAGCGATTTTATTAGCAAACCAGGCTCCCTTTGCGACTTACTCTAATACTTTTACTTCCGGATACATAAAATAACGAGCAAATTCGGCGTTCAGGCATTTATAAATGTGGGATTTTTCTAAAGGTAGAAATGGTATGAAGTGATCAATAGCATGCGCTTCGATGAGACTGCTTTTACTTAAACCACCGTCCAAGTTGTAGGCAGCTCTTTCCAAAATGCTTTCGAAGTCCCCCAATTTGGTATTTTCACGCAAAATACCTTTGACGAGTAAGTTTCCTAAATGAGTGGATATTTCAACTCCGGCTGTATTTGAGAGAAATATATAAATAGCTTGCGAGAAGTCCACCCCGTTTGCGATGCTTCTGTAATCAACGATTGAGGTTAGAGCTTCAAAAGCTCCCTTTGGCATTTTATCTACTTCATCAAATATGAACAGAGAACGTGGACATTGTCTAAGAGCGTCTATAACCGTACGGTGAATGTGGGCACCGTAAGAAGCTGGATTCCCACCTGTTGAGTAACCCGCACGACCCATGAACTTATGTACAAATTGGCTCCGTAAACCTTCAGCATATATACTATTCGCTATCATATCGGCGACCATATTCTTCCCGGTGCCAGGTGTGCCATGAAAACTAATTACAAGTGACTTTCGTGTTTCCCGTCCCTTTTCTAAGTGACTCGCCAAAGCGGCTATTAACTGTTGTTTGACAATGTGTTGACCGTATAAATTCGCCAGTTTAGTTTTCAATTCTTTAAAATATGATGTGTTTGTTAGACTTAGGGATATCAGTAGTTATTTATCGCTACGTACCATACACATTTGCAGGTATGCTGCGATCATTACAGCATTCTGCATATCTGCAATAAGTTTGATCCTTCAAAAAATCAGACTTCCACACTCCTATTAAGGCCGCAGCACCGGCACCGATTGTTATAGGATCAAATAGTGCTAATGAATGCGAAATTAACGAGAGCAGTGTTGAATATAATAAAATATAAGTCATCACGGTTAATGAGAAAAAAAGGAATACTCTAACAATTGCGGTATTATTCTACATGAATATGCCGTAAATAAAGTTTACAAATGCAGCAAAAATTAGCGACTAAAGCGCAAACACAATATTTGACTGTCACAGTAACCAACGCATAATGCAACATCGATAAACATACACTTTGCATGCGTTGCTTAAACAAGCTTGTTGAAGCAAAACACGAAAATGAGGAAAAAAGATATTTTTTGCAAGCAGAAGATGATGATTCCTGTAAATTCAAACTATGGTTAATAATGTAATACAAAGAATTAGCAACTTTTAATAGGTCTATAAGCGAATGTTCAAAGGATAAAAGAAAATGGATAGCTACGATATAATTATTTGAATTGTGACAGTAGGAATGATGTGGGAGCATTATCGTCACCGCCATAAAAAGCAATACTGGATTATTTGCGACCGCTTTCGATCATACGTATTATATTCACATCGAGCATTCTAAAATGAATGTTCGCATGAATTCGGAAATATTTGATCTTCTCCTAAATATGACGGATAAGGTGCGAACGAAATCTTCGTACACATCATCTATATCTACGAAGTGCAAATTGTTCTTGACACTAATGTACAGCTCTCTTTTGTTATAATTGAAATTCAAAAAACATTTATCTTGTGTTGCTTGTTGATTCATGGGTTATGTGTCAGATAATTAGCACTCATAATGGGAGCGTCTGCAGTGCAGTCCATTATTTAGGAAACATCGCTGAACTTATGGAATGTTCTAGCTCCGTTTTATTTAGGTTGGTTGAACAGTTCAGAAAGGAAATCCGCGGGGAATGGTTTCGACAATATTTGGAATCTTCCACGCTGCGTAGACACTATAGATGGAAAACACATTAATATTGTGCGTCAAAGGTAGCCTGTTGCTACGCTAAAACGTCACAAACATTTCATAATAATTTGTTCTTTCAGATACGCACTCACTTGTCTTTTCTGCAGTGTGTGATGCGAACTATAATTTTACTATAATTCACAGTAGAGCGTACGGGTCCTAAAATGTCGTTGGCATTATGTGCCGCTCGAAGTTTGGGCGACGCTTAGTCCGAATCGACTAGAGCTGCCTGAAACTATAGTTATCACAGGTATTAACATGAGCTGCCTTACTATTTTGTGAGGACTTACGCTGGGATTCTATTAGCACAAGACAAGTAAACTTCTAATAAAAGGCTATCCCGAGAAAGATGGACAGTCGAAAGTGCACTTAATGCAGATGCATCTCGCCGAAGGCCGCTGTTAAGCCCCATCCACACGAATCTGGACAAAGCTGCAGCAGTGTGATAGTCGCTGATGATAATTGTGGCATTGTTGTTGGCGCTACTCATGAACATGGTAATATTCCAACCTTTGCATAAGAAAAGTGTTTCTCTAAATTAGACCAACTATTATGATATGGCTCTTCATAAGTTTTCTTTGTATGGAGACAAATTATTTTCTGACAACGGCCAAAACGCTAACAGCTTTGTTAAGGACAATGACTTCCAATCCAAATACTGAAAAGGAAAACCCCCATAATTTTACTGAGAAATTTAGAAAAACCAATAGAATTCTTTACTGCGTTAAAAGAAAAGAAATAGTGAAAAATACATAGTTCAACATACAAAGCAAGTCTGCCCATCCTGAAAATAGGAATAACGAGCTTATTTCACATTTAAAAGCAATTTAACTAATTGTATACTCCATATTACATTATGTAACTCTGAGGCGTTATTTTTGTTTTTGAGTTAAAAACTTCCAAGTGGTAAGTACAACGGGTCGCGATACCATATGGTTTTACAGAAAAATATAAACAGAAACATACGGTTTTAAAACCAAAAATAACGAGATTTCCGAAAACATAAACTACAAGTATATAAAAAATAACAATTTTGTTAATCTTCATAGGCTGCTGAAGAGGCTTTTTGTGAATTAATTGTACCACAAATTGGAAATTACCATTTATAACTTTTTAATAGCATAATCTCAACTCTAAAAAAAAATGGTGTTTAGCGCTTGTGTTCATTTCTTACAGAATAACGCATGGTATAAACCAAAATTGCAAATCACAGATTATGAAAACATGTAAGTGTAAGATAAACATAAGTTAAGTAAATAACTTTAAAATTTAACAGAAACGATCAATGTTTCTTCTTGTTTTTTCTTTTTTGGTGTAATTGTTGTACATATGCGAAAACATATGGCTTGTCAATCCCTATAAAGTCTTGTGAAAAGTCAGCAAAGTTAAATTCCCAACCTGAAAATATGATCAATGCGTCGTTGTGTCAGCCCCCTAAGGTATTTATAAGCATCATCGAAATGTTTTCTACAAATATGTAACTTTTTTCATTTTTGACTAGAGGAGTTGGCCCAGCTTCAAATATTTTTCCCGATAGCGCCTAAGAGTTTGATGATTATCGCGTTACTCTTATCTTTTATTAAAATATGGATATCCTCTGTGAATAAACAATGTTCGATTTTCGAAATGCGGCAAAGAATCTTCGTTTGGACATATAAGCCACAAATCTATTAGCTTAGTCCATCTCTGTTCAACATACCAAAAAAAAAAAAAAAAAAAAAGAATCTTCGTTCGAAGCAATTTGAAAAAAATGCGACAAATGGAAAGCACCCTTAATTTACAAGAGAAAAGAGATTGCGGAAGGCGATTAGTAATTCTATCCCTAAATTGCGTATAAAAATTTTAATGAAGTCGGAAAACTTTAGTTTTGCTTTTTACAGTCTCTGCAGAGACTTCTTGGTATAAATGCAAAACTGAACATTAAATTTCAAATCCCATGAGATGTGAAAAAATGGAATACTTTGGCCACATAACAAAAAGGGAGAAAGAGCATACCAACATGTACTGATTATAGGTTACGTTTTCATAATCTTGACGAGTGCTCATGTATGTGTACCGTTCAGCTTCGCAGAGATTGCCTTCGATATTTTCTAATGAATGAAAAAGTTTCTGCAAATTAAATTTAGAAGTATGTAGATATAAATCTGCAAAGACGTTCTCAATAGTTTTTACTTAAAAAATGACTAAATCTGCGTCGGCAATTATTTCGCTCCCTTTGCAAACTTTCAATCTTTTTGATCCTTTTCTCCTTAACGTAGGCGTACATCACATTTTACGGAAATTTCACGTTTTAAAAAACAAGATTTAATTTTGACAATAAAAAATAAAATATGGATTCCTACCAGATCAACAGCACTTCTACAACTCGCTATAAATGTAGGTGGCAGCTGTCAAAACTAGCAAATTTAAATCTCTGTAAAGAATTCCTATAAAGAATTAAATTATGTAATGACGAGGAGTCCAATGAGCAATGCAGAAATACTGTGTTACAACGATGGGCTCCGAAGTCGATCGCAATTTTTAAGTTATATGTCATTTACTTGCCACGTCCCTTTTGATACTTTGGTACTTACCGGACACACCGTTGCACAGTACTCCTATTAACATGAAATTTTCTTTGCATTTGTTCACTTTTTACTTTTATATGTGAATTTAAAATTTAATGCTTGCCAGAGATCTGTGACAAGAACTCAATTTTATATAACATGCTTTGCTCCTACCAAAACCAAATGAAATGCAAAAAGTTTGTGTTTTTAAATTACACTTTGAATTTGTTAAGAAAGGTTTCGTTAGCTTTTTTTAAATTCTTTTACCAAATATAAAACGTTACTCCGTAGACCTTATTTCCATTACGTCTGTCCATGTCTCCTTCTGGAAGCGTTATTAATCGTTCGCTCGTTCGTATCAAATAAGGACCAAACTGAAATATTCGTTTCTTGCTTATAATATAATTTTCATTGGGCACCATTTCACCCGATGTCTGCAACAAACCTGATCTTAGTTTTAATTAGGAAATATTCGCGGACTATTACGTCCTTCCTCCACAACTCAATTATCACTTCTCAAAGAGATTTTATTTATTTACATTAACACAATTTTGGTGAAATTAAGCAGAATTGTCAGCTATAGCTTGCAATAATAGTGGCTGTAATTGTGTTTGTAATAATGAATGGTCGGGACCGTGCGTAACGTCTAAAATTTTTTTTGCTTCCTGAAAATTGTAAATGGCTTCTTTGAGAAAATTTTCATACAATTGTATTTTCGCCAATTTCATGTACAGCAGACCTAATAAAGGATTCCAATCGCCGTAATATTTTCTAAAAGGGAACAAGGCAAACAAATTTAAAAGGTCCTATTCAATACAATATCGTGTGTTTACCGAAAACCAGGTAAAAGTTGCTTGCCGAATTCTAAGGCTTCACCCCACTTGTTCACTGCAATGGCGGCTTCGAAAGCAGCATCCAATATCTTGACATGCCAAACATTAAGAGAATGTACAAATTCTTTGTGTTTCTTTAGACAAATTTTACAAACATCTAAATCTGTTAAATATAGAAACAGGAAATTTTGTACAATAGTTAGATAATACGTAGCAAAAATGTACTAATTGACCGTACTAACATGCTACATCTTTCATGTTTTCCAAATGATTTTTTGTTAAATTTATAGCTTCTTGATAGGCGTTACGGTACCGTGGACTTACGCCAGCATCGCAATACAAGCAATTGTTTAATGTGATGTCGAGAGGCGCTGAGCATTTCGCATTGGGGCACTTTGCTGCTTGCATTTCCACAGTTTCCTGAGGATCAATGCATTTACTGCATACACACCAAAAATAATAATTTTCCTTTAAATCACTGCGCCGCTGTGCTGGCGTGTTCAGTAGATCTATGTAACTAATGAAAATCTACGGATGATTAGAGAACTTTGTTGAATTTAGACACTTTATTGAACATATTTGAATTACCTTGGACCAATCCAAACATTCCATATCTTCGATGGCGTGAATGTGTAGAGTAGTGCCCTCAAAAGTAGCCACTGCATTAGGTTTGCAACTGTGATCTGTTATCGAGACACCTAAATATATGGCAGTAGCTATGGAATTCATTTCAGCGTCAAGTATATTAAAACCATTTGTTATCAACTTTAAAGAAAGACGAGAAAAATTCTCTAAATTACTTGAACGCCAAACGCGACATATAGAGCAAAACCTTTGACTTATGTTAAGAAACACGACAAGAGCCACATAAATTCAAATAGCAGAGAGATTGCTTAGGTGCCTCTAAAAAAAATCGTACTTTTTCTTTTTTACCAGTTGGACTTTTGCCAAAAAGAGAAACAAAAAAAAAAAAAAAACAAAAATAACTGAAAATTTCCGTGCGCCAGGCTAACAAAAGTTGCCGTAAAAACTTTATAGAATTAAAAATGTTTTTTACGATCCATTATTTTTTATGCAATTACCTACCCGACCATGTATGCCTAGCAATTCCGCTGGATTTGGTAAAACTGTATCATTTTGCATCATTTCATTTAATATAACGTATAATGATTCCAAATGCTCTACACGCTTGGGATCATGCTTAATTTCTTGATAATCTATAATGAGATTGAATCAATTTTTCGTGTATATATTGTGAGCAGGAGCAACCATCAACTTACGAGACATTAAATCTCTAAATTTCCGATAGCAAGTTGGCGTGCAATAGCCTCTGATTAAATCACCGCCGTTGTCAAGTCTAATTATCAAACGGCATAGCATGCGGGCGGCGTCCGGAACAATACGAGGAAAAATACGTTTTAACATTGGACATTCGATTTTATGCAACGGCCAGGCCTGCATTTGACAAGCTCGATTACAATAATATACATAATTACAATTCGAACATTTCATTACTTTGTTTCTATTATGCGAATAATAACAGAAATAAAAAAATAGAAGAAATTATTGCAATGTTACAGCCTAACGAATAACCTGAATGCTTACTGATTCAAGCAGTTGTCACATCGTTCCTTCCGATATTTTGATTTTAAGACATAGGCGAAAGGCTTTTCGGTTAGTATACGTTCACCTCGTTTGATTGCTTTGGGCTGCGTTGACTTCATTCTGCCTTTAACTTTACATTGATTATTGCTGCCTTGTTGGGATTTTAAAGTTAAAGTTTCAAATTGTTTTATCAAAAGCGGTGAAAATATTCTATGCGATGGCATTTATTATTTAATTAATATGCTTTCCCCGGATAAGCACTAAATAAATGACGATAAATTGTTTTACCTGTAAACATCCTCAAATTCTTATTATTCTTCGTTTTCATTTGGTAACACAGAGAGCACTTCATTTGACTGTTATTCTCTTTTTTTTCTCTTCAATGTTTCTTAGAAGCGTTCTATTAATAGTACCGTTCTAAAAATCATTTATGTTTTGGTGAGCATTTAAGGTAAAATCGCATATATAATTTTATATGATATAAGATTAAAAATTCGCATAAGCGCCTGTTTTATGTTCAGAAGAAAATGTAGTAGCTTTTGTATGTTCTGCTCACGTTTGCATACAGAAGTACAGAGTTAGAAGCATATTTTTAGCGATACGGAACAGCACAAAAATAATTCTCTCAGATATTTTTTGACTTAATATTTAGGAGAGAAAAGAATAAAATGAAGAGATATGTTAGTAAAGCACTTTGTTATAATAAATTTTAAAGAATACGGAAACTATTAACAATAATAATTCCCGAAGAGTGTTTGTTTAAAATTCGTGTTTATCGTTGTATTTCTTTGGCTAAGGCTGATATTAGTTTGTCTATAATTTTGCATTGATATTTTTATTTTAGGATTTTGCATTTTTCATTTAGGGAGAGCAATGGAATAGTATAAAATTGTTTTTGACATGGAAATACAGAAACGCTTTTAATGTTTAATTTTCATTTATCCATAGTTTTGCATATTTATTCCTTATGTTTTCATAAAAAGTATTGCGACAAAAGCTCATCTTCCATGGTGAACAAAAGAAAAACAAACCGTAAGAAGTTTATATAAATGTGTAAACAGCTGTTTTAGGTTTAGGGTTTAGAAACACCAAATTCTTTTTCTATATGTGGAAAAGAGAGCACTTGATTATGTGGATATGGGGAATATAGGGCTGTTTACATATACAAAAGCTAAAAGTTATGAAGCAACAATTACTCTAAAAAGATTGTCAAAACTATAAAAGCGCATTTGGCATTTTATAATATATTATTTAATAAATTTAAATATATTGTAGCAGCCTTTTAATACTTTAAGCATCAATTTTTTTAGTTCTTATTTGTTTTTATAGGTAACAGAGATGCATTTCTGTAGATTAGTGATGTTGAGAAGTGCGAGAGAATTTATTAGACATAAAAAATCATAAGAGAGATCTGAGCGAAATTCCAAGTTTTTTACTCTGGGGTCTAGTGATGATAATAAGTGCAAAACATAAACATACAATTTACTTTGCGTGGATGTCGTACGTATTAATGGCTGTTATATGGCATAGTGTTTAGTGGTATATTAGTCGTTTTAGTCTTCACTTTCATTCATCTTTGATAATACGAGTACCGGTCAAATTACGCGTGACGAACCGTGTAATCTCGCTTTTCTTTTCTGTTTTCTGAAAGAAAAGTTTAAAAATATAGTGCAAATACGAAATATATATATTTTTTAAATAAAAGTGTACATTTAAATGAAACAATGTATTTAATGTAAAAAAGTAGAAAATTATACATGTGCGTTTGTGTTTGTTTTATGTGTGTCAGTGCGTGTGTGGATTACGTGTGACACCACCCCTAAGGAAAACAGATACAAACAAAATTGATTTAAATTTCTTGCAAAAATGATTGGATTATATGGAATCGGGATCCCTTTAAAGTATACGAAATTGATTGCCTTATCTGTCAGAAAATAATAAGAAAAAAGGAATTAATGATTTAGAAAAAATGTTAAGATAAATTTTGCAAGTGAAAACTTTCGCCTAACTAACCCAAACAGTATGCTACAAATTCATAGAAAAAGCTTTGGTTGTTGTTGTCTATTACATTGTTAAACTTCTCTTAATAACATGCATCTCAACTCAGCAGCGAAATTTTAACTGTGCAAAAAATGATAAACAAAGAATTAAAAAAATTGAGAAAAGGATATATTTAAAAAAAATCACCAAATATTTGAAATTAAGTATGAGAAAAATGAGAAAATCAGTGAACAATTTATAATAAAAGCTAATTATGAATGCAACGACGACATGGTTTTGCGCACCGTTTGTTTTACCAACACGTTTACAATCGCTAATGAGTATAATAGTGGAACTTGCAGCGTCAGCAACAACAATAGCAGTTATCCAATTCCCTAACCTGCATAAAAAATATCCTACTGCTGATAGCAGATTTAAGAGTTTTTATAATATCAGAAACAGCTACCAATACTTATCATTTTTCAATGCTAAAATCACTCTTTTTTAGACGGTTTACTTCGCAAAATTATTATTTTGATTGTTGACGTTCTTGTTGTTGTTCATGTCCTATACTCTTGCAACGTCGTTGTGCTCTATCTTTCTACTAGAAAACAAAATGTCCTATACTTAAGATAAATTGTGCGTGTGGATGAATTTCGTTGCAACCAGGTTCTACTATTATGTTCATATAATATTATTGCTCCCTGCTTTAAATTACATGCCACAACGACAACGACAGCGACAACAATAATGGTTTTAAAACATTTCATCCTTTACTCTTGTGGCCTCATCTTGCTGTAAACGATGCTAACACAGTAAGTTCATTTTCTTCAACAGTAAGTTAACTCCTGGCAAACAATACGTCTTTCAAGTCTACACTTTTTTCACACTTTATGTATAAGCTGACATTTATTGTTGTCCAGTTATTGTTGTTGTTGTATTCAAGATTTATTATGCATTTAACAACACACCTTCACAATTTTTTTGCCTATATAATGGATGCATTATTAGATTTCCATTTCACAAGCATTCACGGATAACTGCTCCTGCCGATTATTCCTTTAGTTTGACTTTTTATTCGTTCAGATTTGGATGGATAAAAAAAACTTTCAATTTTAGTTTTAATCTTACTGGCATTCAACTAATTAACTCTTTATCGTTGGAGTAAAGTGCCGGGAGTTTGTTTGCTTATATGCTTCCGTTTTGTCTTTTCCCATTTCTTTTTAATTCTCAGTTTTCTTTTTCGAGTGGTCGTTGTAAAGATTAACCCTAATTGGTTGCTGATGAGGTGATTAATTAAGTTTTAGAGCCAGTGTTGCTTTCTCAATCACAATCATATTACTTCTTATAGCAATGCGAAGCGTATATTTGCTCGCTCATTATGAAAGTTCTGCATTTAAACATTGCTTTCTTTTTCTTGACGTTAGTTAGCGTGTGCGAGTTTTGGCTTTATTTCAAGTGAAAGATTTGTAGTTATTGTACCGCCAATGCTATTTTGAATTGTTCCTTTCTCATTGCTTTCAATATCAAATGAGTTTAAAATATTATAATAAGAAGAAGGCGAAACTAATTTTTGTTTAATTTGAAACTCGAACAATTTTCCTAAAATCAGTTTGGATACTGTTAAAGCTGTGCAAAGTGTAAAGTGCAGAAGAAAGTTATCTTGACCTTAATCCAAAATCATCTCATGGGGGGTATTTCAATCTCCAAATTGTTTGACTCTCTAATAAGAGATTAAGCCTCAAACTATATTATAGACACACTTTGACTACAGTAAGGATTAGTAAAGAGCTCTTTGAAAATAGCCGGATAATCGATTCGCATTGAAAGCATTATTAAACATAATTATGTTAAATATTAAAAAAAGCACACTCACATCTCGATCGAGAATTGCCAAATTCTATAAATATAATGATATCAGTAATAGACGTATTCTGTCTAATTACAACGAGATGTCACAAGTAAAAAATCAAACAAGTTTTTTTCGCATTTTCGTGCTTCGAGAAGGTAAGAGGGATTTTAAGAATATTAATATAAAAATATACATCATTCATATTATTATGATATATATTACATGCTTCGATGTAATATAAGGCGAATATAGACATATAGACTTAGGTTCTAACAAAGGCTTTTTTGAATTGCTAATTAATCAATTAGATGCAGTAAAGCTTATTACAGCATTTAAGGCACACAAGCAATTCATTTAAAGTTGTCTGATTCCATTTGCGTGCAATATAGAATTAAAACAATATAGAATCGAACAATCGAAATAACTAACTCTTCACACTTTGTGGACGCATTCATTGACAACTTCAAAGACGATCGGCCAAAGGCCAATAGGTAGTCAGTAGTGCTGTTGACGAGTCGGAAAGAAAACATAGTCTGCTCAATACACATATAAACATATATTTTTCATAAATTTGTTTTTCTTTTGGCCGCTTAAACTAAATTTGTTTTTTATACCTTATATCATTTGTGGCACAGTATATGTTACACTGAAAGGGAGACCCATCTTTTATTATATCGACCGATTCAGAAAGTGATTCTAGGGTTGTCTGTCCGTCTGTCCGTCTGTCCGCCTGATGTTTGTCCACGTATTTATGTGTTCAATCTACAGGTCGCAAATATTTGAGATATTTCGATGAAATTTGGTAAGTTGCCGTGTTTTTTGGTCCAAGGACGAACACTTTTGAAGAAAGTTAGGAACGAACCACTACCAATATAACGCTTTATTTTGATAAGATTTGATATGAAAAAAAATTATAATTCTCAGATTTTCGAGACAAAAATCATTGGGTATTGCCATTGAACGTCTTGAAGTGCAAACACTTCTACGGCGACAAAGTCTAACTTGTAGTTTTTTATGATGGAAAGAAGTGGAAATTACGAAAATCTCTGGCAAGTAAATTGAGCTTGCTAAATTTGGGCCAAGTCATCTGATGTTTTGAGTATTCTCCAATGTGAGGGCTTTCACGAAAATTATGCTATCGTATAAAAATAATGTATAATTTTTATTGTATTATTACGAAAATTAATTAAATACGGGTTGATTTCGAAAAATTCAGTCGTAGGTTGAGCTCTCAGCCATTATAGTTCGGTATTTGCGCTTTATAGGGTATGTGCAAATTGAAATTTCATTTTATTACGTTGCTTACTATTATCGCACTTATCAGCCGCATGCTATCAGTCAGGGACTTTTATGATGAAAACGATCTCATTTAATAAACATAAAATTCTTTCATGCACTTTATGCTCCTGCACGTTTTCGTTAAACCGATTGGCAATGCAATTTGTGGTTGGGCAATGTGTGCGTGCGCGGGTATGTTATTACCAATCAGTTTGCTTTATATCATAAATTATCGCGTTTAGTTAGCAAAATATGTAAATTTTTTCTAATTAAGTCGGAAAATTCCGACTAAATTCAATATTATGCTCCATATATCATTTATTGGAATCGAAAATTCGAGCCTTTCGTAATAAAGTTCAAGTTATCGTTTATAAAACAGGTTTGCTAAGTTAGAAATATGTGAGGCTTATTCTACGCACACATGCACACACACGCACTTTGATATTCATATATTTTTGGGGATTGGTTTCGAATCGAATCCCTTAAGAAATATAAACTTTTGCGATGAAAGTCGAATGTAACTCAACGATATGCATACATATATAATGCAAAGTTAATGCAAAGACATAAAAATGCGTATGCACGTATTAAGTTCTTGTATAGCATGGAGAGAAGTGCGCAGGTAACTCTCCTATAATACGGTAAATACAATTCTACAAAGTATGACATTGTGCGAAATCGTTTTATACGAGACCAGAAGTCAATAGAAAAAACGGGATTAAAAAGATTTTTTTTTTTTTTTTCTTCAAAATTTCTTATAAGAAAATGTACAATATTTTTAATCTCAATATAAGTTACTTCATCCCTGTTAAGAAATAAAAACAACAAACATATATATATATATATATATATACAATATATTATTTAGTTTCATTTAATGTAAACTTTGTTTAATAATTTTCTTCGTCATTGCTCGCTCAGTATAATTAAAGGAGGGCGTTAGTTTGATTGAAAAATATTATCTTCATTTTGTGAACTTTCCGCTAAATGTTGTGCGTCTCCTGCCCTTTCGAAAAGATCTGCGTATTTGCTTGACATGATGATAATCAATTCTCTCGTGTCGTTTTAAATTTCACGCTCCTTTCAGGCGAGCACTCATCTGCACTCACGAAACTTTTTGTTAAGCTTAAGCCTTCCCGTAATTGTTCAAGTGCAAAATTATGATTTTCATCATCAGTTTCTTCATCACAAGTTTAATTTCTCCTCCGATATTGTTTGTTCATGGTGAGTAATGTGAAAAAATCATGCTATCGCGATATAGAAATAGCGCCGTATTATAAGAGGCCTGTTGCAATTTTTTTTCGTCATAAAATGTTATAGGAACGCTACCTTAGTAGTGTCTCTCTAAATACT
Source organism: Glossina fuscipes (assembly GCF_014805625.2). Taxonomy (NCBI): domain Eukaryota; kingdom Metazoa; phylum Arthropoda; class Insecta; order Diptera; family Glossinidae; genus Glossina; species Glossina fuscipes. The sequence goes on along the minus strand of NW_023998414.1, from coordinate 43,775,717 downwards.
ATCACATCAGTTCCGTAAAGAGTTTGAATTTAAAGCAAGCATAATATTGCTTCGGATTTTCTGCTCGCTACACAGAGTGAGTCATAAATTAAAATTTTTGGCACGTAATGTTCTGTTATTACAGCCACGCTACGAAGTATTGGAAAGGAGTGCATACATATATAAACACGCATCGAATGAGAAAAGTTATTGCGATACCGATCAATATCATAGGGAACGAGATGAGGTGGTAAATACTTCAAGAGCTGAAGCTGAAAATAAGGTTGAAAATGAATGTTGCGAACGAATAGTGCCAATTAGGATATCAGAACAACTGTGATGGAGAGCCGTTAAGCCCTTAAGCCGTTATTAAGTAAATGTTGGAGGTTCCTTGCAATTCAAATACGGAATCAAGATGGTCGGTCATGCACGGCTCATACCGAGAAATGAGTAAAATTGCTAATAGTTTGAGCAGATAGCTAATAAAGAAAGATAAATATCTGATCATCTATTCTCAATGATATATATAAATACCTCATCAGCTATTCTCTTCCTTTAGGACATGGAATTCACCTACATATTATACTTGACTCTTTGTGCCCTCTAACCTTGGTGGCATGCATGACTTCCGCTTGACTTCGTAAGTTTCAAAAAAATCAGCTTGCAACGCGATGTATATGCATACATGGTGATGTGGCTCAAAGAAATTGAAAATAAAATTGGCAACATAGAAATGAACGACCGTATGTATATACGCTTAAGAATTTATATACAAAGCATTCATTTTCCTTTTTTTTTTTATTGGATTTCGTTTGTAAAATGTTATTAAATAAAGTTATACTATGTGCATATGTGTAAGGTAGCCAATAATTGTTAATTTGTATTACATACAGTGGCGAGCCAAACTGGATATGTTATTTAAAAATAATACGTTAAATGCCCAACAACCATCAATCTCCGTCCTTATGGCAGTAGAAAAAAATTCGACATAAAACGTTAATCCTTACAATCTAATCAACAAACATATTCAAGATAAGGATAAGAGCATGCTTATCAAATGCCTTCATTTATCCGGTTCTGCATTTATTAGTGTTTTGTATTACAAATTTTACATACGTTGGCATGCTTTGTATTGTTTCGTTCATTACATTTTGCCATTCTGCCTCACTTCTAATCCCAAGATCGTTAAGGATCGTTTTTCGATTGAATTTAAATCAGGACTTTGCGTTGCCCATTCTAGAGTTTGGAAATCTTTTAATCATTTCTTTTAATCATTTTTGAGCTATTTTTAATCGTCGGTTTGCGGTCGTCATCATACTGGAAAATGCTTTCTTCAATAAGATAGCCAGACTTTTCAATAAAATCATTCTAATTTTTTCTGCATGCAGCAGTCCGCCAAAAAAATTGCGTTTTTGCGTTGTACTCTTATCGGCAGATTTATTGGGACGCATCTGTCTTTCTTGCTCATTTCATAACTTTGTAAAGCTCGTTAAATGTTCTTTTTAACGCTTATTCAGGCTTAGTAGGAAAATGAGCAAAATCGGTCCACGCATCTATCATAGTTGCTATATAGGCCATAATTTGCATTTTTTTTTTTTCAATTATGATTTTGAAGTTGTAAAGCCTGCAGTTCAAACCTTGCGGTCCAAGTGTTTTCCTTAATGAAATTCCCTTCTTCAATTGCATAATTTTTATATCCTTTTTTAGTCAACTTCGAACCTCGAAGTTCTCAAGATATATAATTTATTTTTCATATAAATTTAAAAAAAGGAAGGACGAAGAAAACTTGCTCTAATTCCCATCAGAGATAGTTAATCTCTATTGCGCTTGTGCCTTACTTTGAGGTAAAGCATAACATTTATGATTGGCATTCTATATAGAATTCCAATCATAAAATTTAATTAAATCTATATGTAGATCTACCTATATAGAACGCCTTAAATTTTATGCAGAATTTTTTGAATGATGACAAGTTTTTGCTTTGCGGACAAAAATATTCACGCCAAATCGCAAACATCGAGAGAAAAAAACAAAACTTAAAATAGAGCGAGACGGACTGAAACTTGTCTTACTAAAACGTGTCTAAATGAAAAAAGACAATAATTAGTTATATTAGTAATCTAATTAGTGAATTAATTTTTCTTCTGTTTTTCTTTTTTTTTTTTGTATTAAGCAAAGCAGAGTCTGCGTTGCATTGCCTTCGAAGGTAAAGCAAGTTTTGCGAAAACGAAGCCAAGTTAGAAATGCAAAGTTCTCTATAAATTCTGTATGGTCTTTTTATAATTTGAGCTCTTTATCCGAATTCTGGATGGAGTTCGACAAAAATATCGCTGTTAATAAATATAACGTTTTTTTCTTTATTGACCACTAAATAAAACATTGATACATATTCTCTCTGTTAAGCGCTCGATATCTGGATTAAGCATAAAACCGTTGCATGTTCACTTTATTTAACGAGATTGTTTCGCAAACACTTTGCAGCGCTGGCAAAACGTTTATTGCTTGTGTAGCCTTTAAACTCGTTCAGACTAGCATCCACAATGCGCGCACATATGCAAACAAGCTTCTGTAAAAGTGCGGTTAACACGGTTTATACCTTTTATGAGTAAAAGTTCAAGTTTTAGATATGTATGCACATATAGTTTTTAGGGAAGACATAGTGGTTCTGTTCATATAACTATAGATCGACATGCAAACGCACGCATAGCTTTGCATATGACAATATATATATATATATATATATATACGCTTGTAAGACTTTAGAGTAAATCTTTTGGGCCATCATTTACAATCCTTCCCATTTTTTTGTTACAGACAAATTTATCTCTTGCTATAGCGACTCACACTGTAGGCTCAACCGTGAAAAGCAAAACGTATGTGAGATAGCGCGTGAGGTCATAAATTTGTGATTTTCTTCTTTTCCTTTTTTTGCATTTTTCCAAGAGTTAACGCTGCTTATTTTTCTTTTCGGTTTAAATTCGTTTATACATAACCACGAATTATCCACAAGAGCATTGACATAAGAGCAACTTCAAAAGATTAACATTAAAATATGTAGGAGCGTGCCGCATTATCGCATTTTTAAAACACTTGCATGCATTGCTGATTATCGAAAAACTTAAAGATTTCATTATATACTTAAGCGAAACTCGAACACTAGATCTTGCACTTTTTACACACAAACACCAATAATAGATTCACAAAAGTGTGGAAGCGGAGATTTTGAAACATTGAAACATAGAAGCTTCTCCCTCCTTCTAGGCTATTACGTTTATTATATTTGGTCCTTTTTTTTTTGTCTTTGTTTAAAATAACTGAAACGATAATATTGGAAGCGCAGTGAATAAAATGTGAAGCTATAAGAATATAGTTATCGCATATAATGTTAATAAATTAAATTGAATAAATTTTAAAAATTATTTCGTCATTTTATAGTCATAGCCCTTTTCAATTTTCGCTGGCATTCAAACTAATCAATGTACATGTTGAAAAATGCTATTCGGTGTAGATAGTTTCGGATTACGTTACGATAATTTTTTTTTATTATTAATATAACCAATAACGCAGGAGATGGCCCATATACATATTTTACAGCGATGGTCAGAAGAAAGCGGGATATAAGGAGTAGTCGAGGATGTGTGTGCCCGATCGACAAGCACTCATTATTTCTATGATTACCCGCCAGCCTGGTGCGTTTGATTGGAAATAGAATGTAAAATTAAATGCTGAAGAAATGCAAATACCTGTAAGCATCCATGTTTGTTGATTGTAAGATACATTACATTATTTTTAGGTAGACCACGCCCATTTTTTATTGCTGGTATCGAATTGAAGTGTATTTGAAACATTTCAGCTTTTTATCGTAGTTTTTGGGCGCGTAAACGTCTCAATAAACATATGCGGTTGATGGACGGATTGACAAAAGGATATAGTAGAATCTTACGCTGCTAAGAACACATATCGTTTATATGTACATTTAATTTTCTTGTTACACGACAGGTGGGGATGCGTTTCTAAAAAGTTCGTGCAAAAAAAATCGTGTAAAAACGATGCTGGCTAAATGGAAAAATTATAGGCTGGCTCCAGATCTAAAGAAGCAATTAAAAACGCCAACAATGACCAATATTAAAAAATTCTTATTAGAGAAATTCTAATTGAGAATTTATTTTGTGCTTAAACATTTTGATTCCTTAAATATATTATAAAAAATAAAAATTTGCATAAAAAAAATACATTACGTCTTTAGTCTCCGTATTGATTCGGGTAATTCCCGCGTATAATCGACATAATCCAACTGAATTGTGATAAATGTAACGCGAACTTACAATGCATATCTGCGAAGAGTGAGTATGAGAAAATTTATAGAAACATGCAAAAAAATTCATTAAAAAAAGTTCAGGGAAAAAGATTGATCGAGTATTTGAAATCATATTAAAAGAAAACAATACGCGTAAAAGGAGTATCAGGTGTAATTCTTAGGTTTAATGCGTCATGTCTTCGGTGGACTCGGTTCGGTTGACTGAGTAAAATAGAGCACGGTAACAAAGTAAACCTACTTGTAAAGCAGCAGCACGCATAGCTGCTTAAATGTCAGCTACAATTTGCCATTGAACGTAAATTCCTTTTAATTCAATTTTAAAGTAATTTTTCTATCGGCGAATGGAGAAAGACATTAAAATTAGTGAATCAAGTGTGGATACGATGCCGTGTGACGGAGGGGGAGAAACTTGGTGAAAAGAAGACGAGATGACTTTCGACATCTTAAGAAATTTATTAAATAAAAAGTTGAACGCTGTGTCTAATTAAATTAGCGCTTATAACCTTGACGAGAGAAGAGCGACACAACCTTCACTTGAAACCAGCTGCATAAGGATGAAGCATACGAGAGAGAACAAATTCTTATATTCTCCTATATTATTTATACGTTCATAATATATATAAACGTACTTTAACATGCATATACGATCCTCTATAGAAAGTGAAATGTGAGCCGCTTCTTGTTATTGTTTTTGTTATGCCCACTCGAAATTACTAAGTTTATTCATTATACGCGCTTAAACACAACAACATAATACACGACACAAAACATCATTTGAGACAACAAGTACACTCGACGCTACTTATTTAATCCTCCTTGTTGTTGTAAATTTTGCTATTTCTATCGTTGTAATATAACATTTTCCTACCGTATTCTTAATAAGTGTATCAAGGTGATAATAAAAATACATTTATTAATTCGTGTGTTGGCGAGGAGGGTTAGTTTGTTGTTGCCAAGTTTCCTTTGTTTTCCTTTTATATAAAATTATTGCACTGAAAAGTTCGCGTAGTAGTAACAGAACTACATTATGCTACTACCACATTTCGAAATTTCATCTGTCATACAAACATACAAGCACACTTACCACATCATCATCATTATCATCATGACCATCATCATCATGTTTCGCAAGTTTTTAAAATTTAATTGAAATAAGTACTAACCGAAAGGCATAAAATAAAGTTTATTTCTTGGGACTTGGATGAATGAATGGATGAAATAATGCATTTACTACTACGGCCCATTAACCGCAACGTGCTATCGCAAAAAGTTTATGATAATCTGCATACGTATTAATAAAGCAAAGGAAATTGTTAAATTTGTCCTCTCCCTTGTAAGAAGCAGCCGTATAGTTGAGGATGTTGAGGATGAGATCGTTGTTTACCTGAATACTCTCCATCGAGTACAGCCTGCAATTGATAATATTTTCATAAATTGTAATACTTTACGTGTGTGGTCGAGAGGACTTGGATCTTTCTTCGAGATTGTCCCCCTTGAGACCGGCCCCCTTGACCACCAACATAACGTAAACTGTGGTGTATTCATGTAAAGCCAACGCTACGAGAACTGCTCTACAGGAGTGAAATAGACTTGTGCACTAATTAAGTTCTTTAGCAAAATCACCCGAATTTTTTCACCGTAGCGAACAACGTACTGACGCGGACGATCGGTCTTTAGCCGTAGTGCAGTAAGAAGACGCGTAAAAGGAACTGATATATAATTTAAATTACCGCTCGATGGTTAGAGAAAGGCAAGGTGGATGCGTCGTTTAGCTCAGTTTTCAAGATGGCTCAGAGACCTGTATAGCTATAAAATTCCGATTCGGATGTATATATAGTTGTACAAATGCATAAGAAGGTTTGCGAAATTTATTATTCCAACATCATTGTGCGTCACCGAACAGGTGAAGAAAAGTGTACCATTTGCAATGGTAGGATACGCTAACACGATCACGGGTGACCTTCACACGAGTAAATTATTAATCGTCACAGATTTTGTTAAATGCACGTATGTCTTATGGGCAGATAGGGTCTGTCCTGTGTCAAGATTCGGCTCCCAACTTTGTGATGATTTATAGATTGTTTCGATTCTTGAAGGAATTTTAAATTTAGTTAAAACTTTTTGAGAACTCATACGACAGCTAACTTGACAGACGGAAATCGCTCAACGATATGAAATTGCTTTATGCAATGGTTGGTCGTCGTTACGTATATGTGAATGGAGGACGGTTATAAAATTATCCATCCACAGCTACTGATTAACTAATGCGAAATGTAAAGGGGGCGTAAATATGATTGTATAAAAGGAAGCTTCCACTCAGTTGATTATATTTGACGTTTGTTAAGGCTTTTTTACGAACTGTCACCAACTTGTTGTTCCATTATTTATATAGTTGTTTTTGCGACGATCTTGCTTTGGTTTGTATCTTTAGGTATTGCTCATAAACTCTGCGGGGCATATTAAACGTTTGGATTTTGAAAGATTTGACCTAGACTTCCAGCGCGTTACGATTTGGACTTTAAGCAGATCCATTTTTTATTATACAAATGGGTTCGGAATATAAACGATCTGCATTTTGCCAGTTTTTCGGTGACATTTGTTACACTAGCATAAAAATGTTTGGATCGAACAATGTTTACGATGACTGACATTCTAAGTGACGCCCTGTTACAGAACACTTAAAGAGGATCGTCAATGCTTAATGAAAATCGTTGTTCGACCTAAATGAATGTGGAAAATTGCAATGGTATGGAATCCATGTAAACTTTGCAAGGACGCGTCAGTTTGTTTCCATACTCTCTGCAACGATGAATTTATATATATATGAATCTGCTTATATTGGTTTTTCCTATATATATTTTTTTCCTTCATACATACTGTATAAATTTTACTGTTTTGTACATCCAACCCTTGCACATGTATATATTTTCACTTGTACATCGTATTGTCATATATATATTCTTTTGTAATATGCGTCTATAGGTTCTCTATATATATGTGTACGTATATTTAATCATTTACATAGTGTACGTATTTATATTCGGTTCGGAGCGAAATCCGTGATGTATTGTCGACACTCTTATTGTCATATTGCCCTATTGGTTTTTTCTCTCGACGAGTAAGTAAACTGGTCTCTCTCGATTACCAAGCAAGTCATTGATATTATTACTCTCGCATCAAGTCTACACTTTATTGTCATTTCCCGCTAGACAGTAAAAAAGTCAAAAGTCCATTTAATGTTTAATAAATTTCTCGGAACGGACCAGCTGGAAGGTTCTAAGTAATATCTTGCAACTTTCTTATAAAAAAAGTAAAAACAGTACGGTCGGCCGTTGCTGATCGTTGTATGTTGGATATCAAAACGCTCTTACTATAGCTCTTTATTTACTTTCCCGATAAACTACCAAAAAGTATACCTTGTTTACATGGAAAAGCATCATTTTTATGGGAGCCCTTTGTATATGAAATGTGGCCCAAGAAATAAAATGATTTCATTCGAAGTTGGTAAAATGAATTTTCTTGTTTATCTTAATCTGGATCCTATTGCTATGTATCGCCTATTTTCATAATAAAGTATAAAAACTTTGACTGTGCGCCAGAGGCTCACTTTTCACGGCAAGTATATGTATGAGGTACAAATTTGTTATGTTAATTAATTCATTTTTGCGGTGTAATTTTCAATATACATTATTGGAAAGTATACATTTTTAGCGCACAAAGATTTACTCTTATGTACGAGCGGTCATCAGGGAGGGAATTTAAAAGGTTGGCCCATTCTCAATTTTTCACGTCACAGCATTTTAAAAGCTATAATTCCTTTCATATAACTAATTTTTTGACGCCGTTGTCTGGGAAGTGACCGTAATAATGATTTTCAACAGCGTTTGTCCTTTGACCAAACTTTATAGGGTTGTGAAAATAAGCAGAGAATTGAAGTTTTATTATTTCGGTCGACTGTAACTGTAATTTGTTGTAACTTGTTTAACTTTAACAAATTTTGTCAGTGTATAATTAAGTTAAGGCCTATCCTTGAAAAGTCGATTCTCACTCCCTGTTGCAGTTTTATTCAAATTTGGAATGGTTTTCATTTTGGATCGCACAAAGCATCCACATCTTAAACTAAACCTGAAGTGAACTGGCTAAGTGCGTAAGCGATAAAAAACTGTTTGTTAACCTGCTTTTACCTAAATTTCAAAGCACAACACCTTAGGTTATGCGTACATGTTTGTGAGTGATCAAGACGTGTTTAAAATTTGTTAAGTATAAAAACTTGTCAATTCGAAGTAAATGGGTTGCTTTAAAATATTTCTTCTTTTTGCTTCTCTGCTGGGCAACTTTCCCGCTTTTTCATAGTGTTACTGTTGTTTCAGTAGTCCGCCCGATTCTTCCTTGACTTTGATTATAATTTCATTCAACACTCGTGTTCAGTGCACACCGAAAGGCAATCGGACAATTTGATTCACGTGTGTGTAGGCGAATGGTTGGTTAGTTGGTAATCAAACGCACACACTCACATATACACGAAACACAAACCTAATGAAAGAATACATTACGTAGAGCTTTAGTTATCTTCGAGCACAGAATAAAAACAACAGTAGACTCACCCGAACAATGGGATTTTGGGTTTTTGTTTTCGGTTAGCTGTTGTTGTTATATCTATTATTGTTGTCGTTGTCGCGTTCGTACAGTGGTCTGTTATTTCCTTTTGCTCAATTTTCCTGCTTTTTTTTGTGTTAACCGCAAAACAAAAATATACTTTTTCTAGCAGTTGAGTAAAAAACTTTTCACGTAAGGCACATAACGTGTGATGCGTCACAGTGTTGGTAAATTTTTGTTTGTCTTTCACAAAGTTACGACTCTTTTTATTCATTTCCACTTTCATTTATTTTTATTTTCTCTTTCATTCTTTTCCTTTATTTTATTCCTTTACTTAACAATTTACAGACACAATGTGTGAGATTTTGAGAAATATTATTGTCGAAATAAACAAACGCAAGCACACACACACACACACACACACACGCATGAAGATAACATCTACACTGTTCAACTGTTTCTTTTTATTTTCTGTGGGTTACTTTTCAATTTGTTACCGAGATTGTTATTGCGATGGGAAGAGAGAGAAGAGGAATTCCCGCTTCCCACTTTCGTCGGTAAGGCAGTGCAAAAAATGTGTTTATCATTTAGATTTCAAATATTCCTTCTCGCAATGCATTAAACAACGCGAAGGACATTAACGTTCGTAAATTCGTGAACCGTGATCTTTAAAATTATGTTCTCTTTTTTTTTTGTTTTTTCTTTTCGTTTTATACGGGTATACACTGCAACATTTTCTGGGCAGTATTAGAGTCAATATGTCAATAAAAAATATCGATTTTCTTTCTAGAGATAAACGAAGGTCAGGCATGGCGTATCGGCGAGTGATTGCGCGTAGATTTTGCCAATTTTTAGAAATTTGCTTCCGATGAAAATAGGAGGTAAAAAAGTTATATTTCGGCAGTTCCGCGTACACCGCAGAGCGCTAATCCACGACTCTTCGCTCTTAAACCGCGATCTCCTTTGGAGCTTTATTGTCAAAGATCTTATTGTTTGAACATAAGGATTAATAGATAGATATTAGACGGACAGACAAATAGACGGGCAGACAATGGATATGGAAAATAGTTATAAATGAATTTGTACAATGAAACGTGAATCTATCTTAAATCTATCCGTTCTTGCGTCACACATACATTCGTACGAACTCAATATATACTGCGTTGGAATACTATGTATGCCACAATAAGTCTGGTGGTGTAGTACTTTCATGCGTTTCTATTTACAATATAATTCGTTGCTTGTTGATTGGAAAAGGAAGATCTACTTTTCTACGTTAATTGAACAAATCCGGTTATTATATGCTCGCGTAAAAGCGAATTTTTCGTGTTAACTTCCTCTATCCATTGCTCCAGAGATTGGAAAATATTTTATTAAATCATGGTGCGACAGTTGACCGATTGGATTTTTAAGCTTGAGGTTCCTGTTTCGAAAAAATATGTGCATTATGTTTTAAATAATTGACAACTTTCGAGTTTTCGTGTATTGTTCGCGTTGCTATGAGCATATCACACACAGTTATGTTATAAGCATTGAGCCTTCCTGTGAGTTTTAGCTTTCCATTAGGGGGCAATTGTAATTATGGGTAGATGAAGCTCTCTTTTAAATTTACTTCAAACTTTATATAGAATGGACAATAAAGGTACACGGTCCACTCGTATGATCATCTATTTATATATAAATGACCATTTTGAGTTTACATTTTACGATGGTAAACTAATGAATGGACTAATAGATGAACGGCTGTGAATGGGTGCTCGCGAGAGATGCGTAACGAAATTGTAAATCCATTCGACCATAATATGAGGAGTTCTTATCTCTTATCATTTTCCAAAAATAGGTTTTAATTATATCAATAATAATATGTATAAGTACTCATGTACGCATCTCTGTTCAACATAATGCATTAGTTTATATTTTACAATAATAATGTGCTCGCTCTCTTGGGATTTTTTATAATGTAGTGGATAGTAAGGAATGAAAGGTATAAAATATACTCACATATATGTGTCGTATATTATACTTATGTATACGTATATGTATTATTTAATAAGTGTTTCCGTATGCATGGAAGAAAGTGAGTGCATTTTTCAAATTTCCATAAATGCCTTACTCAAGAATATTTTAAATTGACAAAAATGCTTTTATGACGGTATGTACATATAATGTATATAGTTTTATATAATGAACGATTTTATTATAATCAAAATGTCAATCGAACTCGATTATGTTTTTTTTAATTAAAAATTTTTGAAAAGATATATTCAATGTAGATTTAATACTGAACCGAAAGCAATAGCGAGATATGTTCTTTAATGTTCCGTTATAAGATATGGATAGATCGTTTCTTGGAAGGAAATTGTGTACACTTTCGCACAGAAATATGAATAAAATGTTACTTACTATCGAATACATACGGATCAGATTATATCCGATTAATGCGTGTATTTGTGTTACAAGAACTTGTGTTAGTTGTGCGTTTTATTCTTGTGCGGTAGTTTGCACTTTTTGCTTTTTCTCCCTTTTGGAGCATGCAGATTTGTGTGTGAATTTGTGTGTATGTGCTTCAATGTTTCTATTAATAAATAACAAATGAAATTCAAAACACATTTCAATTCTCCGAAAGAGAGATTTTTTTCTCCACTTTATTTCATTTTCAAAGCAATTTCTATATATGTGCCTGTGCATCGTGCACTCACACAGCGCTATGATACATTGCTTGCTAATGCACTTCTAAGTCTTAAATTCTAAACTTATTTGCTGTTGTGTTATTTGGTTGTTCTCGTGTGTGTGTGTGCATCTGTGGTGTATGGCAATGCAGGCTCTTATACAATTTTAAACTCGTGTATGCAAAAAACTTGCATAAGGACGTAAACGTTCGCCTTTTTATATATATCTATATATATATATATGTAGTATATGTTTGTGCGTTTGTTTGTTTGTTTGTTTGTTTGTTTGTTTGTTTCAATTTTATAAAACTTAACCATACATGGAATTAAACAAGTTTCTATATGAAAATATATGTAATTGTTTATGTACGTACATTTGGCTACATGTGTGTGTGTTGTGTATTTGATATGCATATATATATTTGCCTGTGCATGTTTTTATACGTGTGTTTGAGCTTATACTTTATATGCACGACGTGTTTTTGACCTTTTTAACTTCCAAGCGTAACATTTCATAGCCAGAAAACCTTGGTTGCTTAAAGAAATAACAACACACACGCACACTAACTTTTTAGGATTCAATTAATGCTTATGTGTTTTTTGAATATACACATACACGCACAAACACACACACACATATATACATATATATATATATAGGTATATGTTTTTGCCGAACTATCTCTACCATGCGCTACATCCGTTGAACGTCGGTGCGGTGAGTGCACATACGTGTTTTATTTTGTTTCCATTTCTTCTTACTTGACCGTACAATATTTCTAACGTAAAAAAACAAAGTACGCAGATAAATTTCTCTTTGTCTTTAGGTTTTTTCTTGTTTCATATTTTTCAGGTTGTTAGTCCCAACTATTAAGGTTTACTTTTCCTCTCTCTTGTTTGTGTCTTTGTTCGTCGATTTTTAAACATTTCGTTTTTTTTATTAAATTCTTAATATTCTTTAGCAAGAAATTCCTCTATGGCAAAAAATTTGCCATTGCAAATTTGTAATTACGTTCAAAATAAAAAATATGAAAAAATAAAATACACAATGCAAAACTATTTTCTTAAGATAATGCAGCAAAAGATGATGTGTGCAACTTAACAATGAAAAATAGTTAAAATATTGTAAGGTAAGTGACCGTAAAATGTGTTTATGATCTTAATAAGTAATGACCATTGTACAGTGTCTAAGGGAATATAAGTATGTTTGTATAGATTTGTGCCTTTTGTTCACGAAAATTCCGATTGACAGCCTTTTATCAAATTTTTTGCTAGAACCGTTATATCATTGCTACGTAGTTTTTGCGATTTCTAGATGAAAACTGAGAATTATCTTTGTGCTGTTGAATCGAGCAGCGGGCAAAGATTTGAGCTGCTTGATGGATGCATCAAAATTTCCTAACTGAAACCTTTCAATTTTCCTCGAGTCATTTAATATTTGTGTTATGGTCTAGCATTGTGACCGCCTTATCCCAATAGCACGCATTAATTGCATTATCTGTTGGCAGTGGGAATGGAAAATGGAATCAATCATTCGTCTCGCCTGTTTGGGCTGCCTAAAGTGCAAAGCATAACTTTAGGAGGCGTCAATCCAGAACTTGTCACTGATTGTGCGACTTCATCCATTTTATCACGAACACGATCCTTGTGTCACATTACTCCCATATATTAAGCACTTTTCATCGCCCTTTGCACCCAAAAATCTTTAAAAATGGCCCGATTTTGATAAAATTTCGTTCCGTTAATATTTTCACTACTTGGTCATGTTGCATTGAAAATTTCAAGATTTTTCACTTTATATTAGCAGTTGAATTTTAAAGTGAAGAGACGTACAAGACGACAAGGTCAACTTAGCTTTGCGCCCGTAGGCAACTAAATGCGTGAACCTCTGTTTTCAGTCATTTTTCACTCTATCCGTATGTGCTATGGGCAATTTTTCTTTGAGAAACCCGAAATCTGTCACAATATGCCAACTAAATGCTTACAAAGATGTACTTCTACTTAATTAATTTTTACAAACTTTTTTCATAAAATTTTTAGCATTTATGAAAAAAAGAGAAAAAATTTTATAAGATTTTAAAACTTTTTTCTAGCCTCGTTTTAATTCTTTGTTTCCATCGTAAGAATTTTGCCTTAGTTAACAAATTGTTCATCAATAGTCCTTCAGTAATTATCGCAATGAATTGCAAAAAGGCGAATAAAAAGAGAAATTTCTTTTGTCAAGAAAAATGAAAAGCTAACAGCAGCATCTTTATCCTAATTTAGGCTTAAGAGGCAATTCTTATACCCGTTGTAATTATATGCATAGAGGTATTTTAATTTTGTGCGTTCGTTTGTAAAATCTGAGTACTCGCATCAGACACTCGTTAAGGCATGAATATTGAAATGAAAAGGGGAAACGTTACTTGCTACTAATATGCTTAACTGCATTCCTCCGCAATTTCGATTTCGATAAGCAAACATGGGATCCGTGCATAAAAAAGGGTTAATTTTAAAAGTGTAGCGAATATTGCGAAAACATTCAAAAGTGCTTTTATAACAAGCGCAATACAAGAATAGCGCCGATCGGCTTATTGCCACTTCGATAAATTACGGAAGGTCAGAGATTCTTAAATATTAAGGTTAAAGAATACGTATCCAAAGCTTGTTCAAAAGCACGACCACAATCTCTCGTTCTTAATAATATACTAATGAGTGTGCCATTGTTAGCTTACGTGCAAAGTACTTTGGATCCATTCAAATTTAAACGATGCTGTTGACGTCGATAGTCTTCTTTATGCACTTATTATCGTAACCGCTAAGTGAGATTTGTCTTTGTAGTAAGTCTTCTTCAACTACATACCCATCGCGCATAAGCGAATATTTTTTACATAACGTCTGTCTGCCCATATATAGGATATTTTACGATATAAAAATTTCTTATTCGGAAACAGGAAAGGTCGCACATACTCATATCAAGTGTGTGGGATACTTGCTCGCCTGACTGAATTGAAAGCAAAAAATTCTTGAATAACGATGGCTTTGTGCAACCTTGCGTTAAAGTGATGTAAAGTCTATGAACGTCTTTGTTATAATTCTTTTCCATTTTCTTCAAATGTTTCATGATATCTGAATAGTTTTCTTGCTCATATGGGATGGACGTCTTTCCCTCAAATTGAACTATGTTTACGTATGTAAACGTTGAGCTGAGGTAATTACATAAGTCAACTAAATTTTTCACGTTTTTATACTCTACATCACTTGCAGTACAGGATATAACGAGGTAGTCCGGTCATATGTAGCACGCAGAAGGGCTTAAGATAGATAATTCACATTCGTAATCTGAATTGATCTAAGCCTGTCTGCCCGTCTGTCCTTCGCATGCCTGTCCATGTAAATTTGTGTTCAAACTACAGGTCGCAATTTTTGAAATTTGGTACAGTGACATGTTTTGACTCAAGGACGAACGCTATCCAAAATGGTTCGGATCGGTCCACTTTTTCAGTCCCTATTGTGAAAATTCCTTATATGGAAAAAAATTGTAATTTTGCAAATTTCTCGGCAAAAGTGGTTAATTAGTAGTGTTTCGGCATTCTAAATTGGTACGAAAACTTTGGAGCGGCTGCGAAAATTTTTGAACCTCTTCCCATATAACGAAAACTGAAATTCGTACAACAAAATGGTATAATTTTCAATGCTTCATGATAAAAATTGTGTCATAATGGTAATTTAATATAAAAAAATTAACTGTACCAAATTTGAACCATCTCGGCCTATTGCTTGGATTCTACCCTAATTAAGATTTTCACGAAAATTAATTCTTTGTAGAGGAGAAAAGTCCAAGCTGTAATATGTGGTGATGCAAATTTGCCCTGAACAGAATTTCATACAAGAATGATCTCTACAAAATTTGGATCATTTTGGCCTATTTTTGGGTCCTGCTGTAATCCAATCTAAGGATGCAATTGTTTTACATTATGTTGCGTTTTGCCTTCGCATCACCATGAATACGCACATGAAATATGTGGCTTTATATAGAAACAAGATATACTATTATTATTATTATTATTATTATAATTTTAGACTAATGAAATAAATTCTTAGACTAAAAAAAAAAGACATTGAGCACTAGGAACACAGGCTATCGGCTCTAATTTGAATAAATGTACATTAGATAATGAGCTTAGTAGTATTAATAAAGTAACATATTGAATTGATATTCTGTTCTGAAGCTGATTGTAGAATGTCCAAAGGGTTAACCGAGAAACAAGATATAGTTTTTGTATTCTAGAATAAAAATAAAAATTGTGTTTGACAATGTGCTCTCGACTATTATGTTCTTACTTCTTTCTTAATTTATTATATTACTACAAAAACAAACTTAAGTCCAATTCTTGGACTTCATTTCTCTGCGCTGCAGAAAGTGCTTCATCTTTTGAAAAGTATATAGCATTTTAGCGACAATAGCAAGCATCGCTAGAGCGTACATTTTTTGGTAAAAACTCGCGTTACCAGTAATAACTGCAAGCATTAAAATTTGAATTTAGTTATCAAAAAGATAAATAAAAAGTGCAAAGTCGATCATTAAATACCCTAAGTTAAGTCGTCTAATGCAATAATTCACCTGTTTCCGTTTTAAAATCATACCTGGTTATCATGCAAATGCTTACATCTCGTAGAAACCTTTATAGTGGAGGGAATCCAAAATTTGAACTCAAGTGTCCTAAGTACGATTAAGTTATTGTATCCATGACCGAAGGATGAGATTTTTGTCAAACGCCCAGAAGAAAGCGTCAGTTGTAAACGCTCTGCTGGTTGCAAAAATGAAGCTATCGACTTCAAATTTGCAAAAGAATTTGACATTGACGTAGATTTTTCAAAGGTCGCACCTACAATGCCCACATGCCTCTAACATGACAAAACTTTTATTTTGAAAATAGAAAAAATCAACTGCGCCCACTTCATATTATAGAGCGTGAGAATTTTGTCCATTTATTTCTCACGCCTTTTTTTGGATAAACGGTGATGGGTTTGATGGGTTTTTTTTTCTCGAAATGTAGCTTCATATGAAGAGTGTTTATATCAAAAACATATGGGCAGGCATCAGGCGGACGGACAGACGGAGAGGCACAAAGCTTTGAGTCGATTCAGAAAATAATCCTGAATTGAAATGAGTGTAGTGAAAAATTACAAGAAAAGATGGGTCTATCCCAAGTGCTTATCGATTTTACTCTTAGTTGCGCAAATTTGATACACCATGAACCGGAAGTGTCCTGGGGTGCAGTGACATCCTATCAAGCGAATGACAGATAACAAATGATTTAATATCATTCGAATATAACTTCCTTCGAATCTAACTGCATTTCCACAGTATTCCTAGCTGTTCCATTTTTACCGTACAATTATGTCCATATGAGTGAACATACACATTCAGTTGATTTTGAGAGTGCACAGTGCTAACTGCCAAATTTATTAAGCTCATGTATAGTGCATATTCAAGCTTTACTAATTTTTGAATGTCGGCATTACTAATAAGAAAACTTTGACATTAATTGCTTTGTTTACGCTTTGTTTTGTCTTAAGACGTATTAAATGATGAAAATCGAACTGAAATAATACTCCTAGCGGGGTAGCTTTAATAAAATCTTGTTGCTGTTGTTTCTTGGCAGTAAACTTTTGTTCTCCGTTACAATAAAAAAAATCAAAAAAAAAAAAATCAAAAACAATATCCTTCGGAGAGGAAATGATTTCTAGTTGTCCCATTCGCGTCTTGTGGTGCTTCAAAAAAAATTTTTTTTTTTTATTATAAAAATTGTTTTGGCAAAGTTTTCGCGTTGCAAGCATTTTCTGGCGCAGTTGTCATCAATTTTATTGCTCAGAAGAATTTACAAGTATAAAAGGAGTATAAGAGTAGAGAGATAGAAAGCAAAAAAATTTGTCTTATGTCGACCTTAGTAAATTTACCAAGAAAATAAAAATGTCATGATCTTTTATTAGTAACAATCACACCGAAAGGCCAATTGGGACCATTTTCACACCCTATTTCAATACTAGAGTAAAAAATGCACAAAATATATAGAAGTTTTTATGCAGCAACTCTCATATACGAGCTATGGTCAAGAAAGAAGATGACTTTGCAAATTTCGTGGACGTATGAGAATAGGGTATTCTCGAAGTGAGCA
Organism: Glossina fuscipes; assembly: GCF_014805625.2. Classification (NCBI taxonomy): domain Eukaryota; kingdom Metazoa; phylum Arthropoda; class Insecta; order Diptera; family Glossinidae; genus Glossina; species Glossina fuscipes. The sequence goes on along the minus strand of NW_023998414.1, from coordinate 43,757,994 downwards.
GTTTTTTGCTTATCAGTGTACTAAAGTACACAATTTATGATCGGTTACCGCAACAGGGATCGAACTTGGGTTTTCAGACCATATGGCCGATGTCTTAACCACTAGACTATACGGTGGTCAATCAAAACTGAACAAATTCTTTTAAAGTCTTTAAAGCTTAAGATGAAGAAGAAAAAGGGATAACTTCAAATTTGGCATAATGAGTAAATCTGATACGTGTTGCAGAATGATTGATTTGTTGTTTCACAGTAATATATAACAATCCTTTAGATTCTAGAAACTAGAGATTCTGCGATGCCTACTTCTGCATGCTACAAATGTCTGGTAAATTTCTTGTACCCTTTATGAAGGTATTCAAAATGATTTACGCGGTTACATGGACCTAGTTTATATATTTTTTTAATATTCTCCATTTCATTGCCGCTTATGCGGCTGAGTATCCGCCAAACGAACATCGTAAGACTTTGGTGTAACGAAGCCCTTTCTGCTCGTTGATCTCAATGTAAGGCGTAGCAAAGTGAAGCTTGTACGGATTAGATTTGAACCCTCGTGGCTTGGGAAAACAGTTAAGAGGTTCTCTCTACAAAATTTCAAAAGAGGTTTTGATTCCAACACTTGTTGATTAATACTCTGTAGCCCTTGTACATTCATATCATATTCGAGCCGTCATTTTGACTCCTTAAATTCAATACCTAAGGCAAATGAGTAAAATTTCGATGATTTTTTTTTGTTTTTGAGCATGTTAGATGAGCGGCCTGATCTATATTTGCACCGATGGGCAAAGAATCCGGAGTAAATGTTCATTATTGGTTCGTAAATTTTTGGTCAAAAACCACAAATTAATCATGCGTCAATCACCATATTCACCGGACTTGGCCGCCTACGACGTTTTCCTGTTCCCAAAACAGAAAAGACTTATAAAAGGACGGGCATTTGTATCGCTGGCAGAGCTCAAGGCCATACCAAGGAAACGAATATCAAACGTGCTTCGAATTTTGAAAAAGCACTGGCACAAGCGTATTACGTCTAAGGAGGTTACTTTGAGGGGTGAATGAATGCAATCCCAGTTTAAAATCGTTAGCTTTTTTCCAATTTTTGCAGGTTTAGCAAACACACGGACAGGCAGATAGTAAGAGAGTATAAACTAATTGGGTATTCTTAGATTGCACTGTACTATATCATTAGCAAGCGCATAAAAAGAATTTTTTTGGAAATTGTGTAGCGTTTGAACTTATTAAACGTTTTAATAGTTTTGGATTTTTATGATTTTCCCATTTTCGCATTTTCGCATTTTCGATTTCACATTATTGACTGGCAGTAATGTAACAGCGTCGTTTCATGTTGATTACATTTTACATTTAGTGTTGTTGTGAACAAAGTTTATGCATAAAATAATGATTTTAATTACAACATAGCCTTGAACGCAGCACAGGCAAACGCTACCAGAAATCAGTTAATTAAAATTGTGATACATTTTAAGTTAATTTCGGAAAAATTTCAAATAATTCCTCTAAGCAATAACTAAAACGCTAGATTAAATAATCTGCAAACATTTACTCCCTACCCCAATTCGTATAATAATAAGAGTGTGTTATGCATATGCATATTTTGAGGTTTGCAGCACTGACGAGTACCTAATATACACTCGTCTTTTATTGCGTCAATTAATCATTCTCAAATGGTTTAAGTACGTCTGTCCGTTGCTTCCTTTAGCATAATGTATATAAAAAATAGGCATAAATAATTTCAAACCAATGGAATCAATTTTCGAAGCCTCTTCCATAATCAGAATCTTGTCAAAATTAGTCTTTATATCGCTCCAATTAATCGAATTTTTAGAATTGTATGATGAAAGTTACTCCATAAAGTACGACAAATTATATTGGTTTTTCTGAATCCATATAAGACTTCTTATGAGAAAGATATTATATTTTTGTACTTTATGACATAATATTTTTGTACTTTAATGGGTTACAATATTTTTTTACATTATAGTATTTTTGTAGTATGTTTTTGTACTTTAATTATATTTTGTACCTTATGTGAGTGTATACGTTAGTTTTTCTAAAAAATTATCTTTAATACGTCCGGGTCATGTCGGTTCGTGTTTTGAAACCTGCTCTTATGTGCGTATAAGAATTTTTATGGAAAATAAATTTTTCATACGACAGCAGCGTGTATATTTTTGATATCTCATGACGAACATAGGCGATTATTTGTATGCAGCGCAATGAAGTCAGGTATTTTATAGTCAGGTTTTTTCGATCAGACACTTTTAGATTGCTTTTTAATAAAATTTAAGCAAATTTTTCATTGATGATGTACAAAAAGTGTACGTCTTTTTTCATATAAATACAAGTTCATAATCCAAAAATTGTCGATGCAAATACGCGTATAGGCGTAAGTGCCGTTATACATGAAAGATGTGCTAATCCACTATTTTTGCTATCGAGATAATCGATTGTTTGTCTTCAAATGGTTTGAAAAATAGCAAAAATTCATCAATGCAAATTTTTTAAATATGGTCCGAGGATGAATGAAACCAAATTAATATTGAAACGTTTTTTAGCTCGGCTTAATTTTGTCGTTTTTTACGTGGTAAGACGTGTTTTTTTTTCAAAAAAAAAAAAAAACAAGTAAGAAAGTTATATTCGGCGGGGCTCAAATCTTGCGTACCCACCACTATCTTTTCCGCGCTCTACTCTTCACGTTCTTTTATTTGATACCTATATCGTTGGTATTATTAAGAAAAAAGTGATCGCCGTGTCCACCATATCTATTTCAGAATTAATCTATTTCTAGCCAGATAACATATCTTCATTTGGGTAATGTACAAAATAGTTTTAAACGTTTTTTTTGTCTTGGTTGCCTAATGATAAATAAGCATAAAACCCCAAAAAATTAAAAAAAAAAAAGAAATGTAATCATTTGTAATTTTGTGTGGGCGTGGCCGATTTTTTCCATTTTTGCAACTAAAGCGCAGGCTTTCAAGTAACGAGTAAAAAGAAAAATAGAGTTACGTTCAGTTCATACTCCACTGCGCGTTTTTGCTTCGATCAATTTGGGCCATTGTCAATATGAACCTTTGTGAGAATACATCCAATGTTTCTATCAAACTTGACGTCGAGAATTCTTATTTTTGCGACAAGGAGGGTGCGAACAAGAAACACCACACAGACAGACAAACATAAGCCATATTCAATCAATTGAGAATCGCACGCCAATCAAGGATGTATAGGGTCTCTGAAGCTTTCTTTTGAGTGTTACATACATTATGGGAAAAACCAAAATGAATGTGCACACCTTCATCTTACAACGGTGGGTATAATAAGTAAATAAATATAACTACATTGAAATTGTTCTGTAATAAAAAAAATGCAAAAAAAATAAATTAATAAATGAAAAATTCGATCTGCGATAAATTTAATTCATTTTTTTTTCTATTTATTTAAAAGCTAAGGTTGTATATGTTCGATTAAAAACTGTGGTGCCAAAAATGTTGTTGTAAGAAATTTTATTTAAGTTGTTAAAATTATTTTGATGAAAATTTGAAACAATTCAGAGATTAAAGCATCAAAAATATTTAAAAGAGAGATTTTATCGAAACGTGCGGTCTTGCTTGGTTATGCATTCTATGAAAGCAAGCACAAAACTAAATTATTAGATTAATATATTAATAGAGCGAGATAAAGGTGGAAAACACTTGGATTGTACGTGCACATAACGAGAGGTTTCAAGGTGCAGACTTTTCTAGGTTGTAATAAAAAATTATTTATTCAATTAAAAGTGAACCCAAATCGCACGAGGAGATGATGTTGCGAAAACAAAATGTTTCTAATTCCACTATACTATTCGTACACGTACAAACGCACACACATCCGCACGAGCATACCACACAAATGCGAATAAATAAAAAAAAAATTGAATTTTTATGTTTTGTTTTTTTTGATATCTTGTTTTAAACTATTCGGTATATGTTCTCGATTTGTACGCGATGTTTCAACAAAAATGCAGTGAAAGCATATAGACAAGAGGCGCAACTGTTTAGGTAAGACGAGAAGAGCAAATGATTTGATAAAAAAATATACGAAACATATCTATACGCATCTGCATGCGCATACGAGCAGTAATTGTGGTGGCAATAGCAGCGTGTGTGCGTGCTTGCATATGTGTGTGCATGCGTGTTTGTTTGTGTACAAAAGCAACCGTTATAAACGATCGATTGAACACAAAGCAGTTAAAATTGCTTTTACCAGAGATCACAACATCAAAGAAAAAAATTAAGGCAAGAAAAGCGACCACAATGACAACATTGACAAGAAGAAAATGGAGAGCACGAACGAATGAATGTGCATATAACACTTTTACATGCACATATAAAAAGTGTATATAAAATAGCTTATTTACGAGCGCCATGTTATTACGATATGCAGGTTACTAGTGCTAGTCATTTTGTTTGTGTTATTGCTATCGATCTATAAAGGAATTGCATGCATGAACAAGTTTGTAGTTGTATGTGCGTGTGCGTGTGCGTGTGTGTGAGTTTGTGTGCGTACACTAATTTTAGTGCTTATGGTAGAGAAATAAAGCGCTATATGTCATTGTGCGTGGGGCGCCAGTAAGGCATGACTAAACGAATAAACTAGCAATTGCTATGTTGGCGCTGTTGTTATTGTTGTTATTATTGCTGTTAACGTTGTTGGGATATTTGCGTGAGTGCAATTGGTGTTAATGTGAAAAATTGCTTTGACCGCTTAAAATAACGTGTATATAAACTCTTCTCGCAATAACTTGTCATTGCAATAAAAAATATGCCAAAATTATTAAATTGTGCTTGTGAGGATCAACGCGATTGTCTCACACTTTCCCTTCACACACATGACATCTAATTGAAAAGCGCAAGAAAAGTCATCAAAACGCACCGCAGCGTGTTCATATGTAATTGTTGTAATTATTGTTGAACACATCCGCTCTCTCTCTCTCTCTCTCTCTCTCTCTCTCGTATGCGACTCTGTTCACTAATGCATTCATCAGCATTTGTATATTTCCTAATATTCCATTTTGCATATAAATATATGTTGGTCGTCCTCAGGGAAAAAATTCGTATATTTCATGCACACATTTCTGCGCTTAGCTTAATTAATAAACATAAAATTTAATAAATAAATCCAAATAAAAAAATTATGATTTATGATATCGAGAGATCTGGATTTTGGCAACTAAACGTATAAATAATGAGCATTTACGAAAGCGATAAATCATAGGAAATCGTTAAAGGAAGCCTTTCAAAAACGCACGATACGACACACCTGAAAATTATTATTTTATGTTCTTTTTATATCATTGTTTTCCCATTCAATACATAAAAGATTATCTTCTAACTTCATTCGCGATTTATTTTAGAATTTTCTTGCAATAAAAATATTTTCAAATTATTTACTCGCAATTGTTTTCATGTGCAAGGAACATTTGAGGCCTTCGCTAGTGTGGGACTTGCACTCACGAAAATCCCCTCACACGTATGGCGATAGTCCCGGAACTACCGGTTAGTATTACGTTGGGACAACTACCTGACCCTTAACTCAATTCGTCTGTTTTAAAGTCAATGTCCTTAGTCTACTGCGAGCGCATTCCGACCTTCGCAACTTGGTCATTACGATCACACAGGCCTCTATCTTTAATACCCTGCTGCCGACGAGGCACTGTGGGTTAGATCGCTCGCCAATAATAGCTTCAATTTTGCTCCCTGCATATTGGAAACGTAGGCAGTCCAGCAAGGCATGTTTAATATTTCCTCTACGCTACGACAGTGAGCACAGGGAAGGTCATTATACTGATCGTATTTATCGTGGAGATATTGCCGTAAGCAGCCATGACCGCTAACCATTTGCATCAAAAAGTGGTCAGTGCTAACTTTCTGTCTTGTTAACATTATTTTCATAGCATTTAAGAGTCCTTGCGTCATGCGCTTCTGTATAGACTTGTCCTATCTCCACTGACATGTACCTTTACTGTCTTCTGCAAAGTGCTTCCTTCCAAGCTGCCGTTTTGCATTCTACAATTTTGTTACTTGTCTGGCCAATATATATGACGTTATCTTGCCTGAGATGACGCACGGTACGCGAGCTACGCCCTTGTACTGGTATCGCATACATTATAACTTCTCCTTTCCCTTGCGCCTTCGGTATACCTGTCCAGCTTTATCGCTTACGGCATTGATGTGTGTTAAAAACGAATCTCTAACCCTTACGAGTTTTATTTTTGGCGTGCTGTATACTTCATTGTTGTCTATATTTAACATGACTGTTCCTTTCCTTTTTCTCCTGGTTACCTAAACCGCATAGTTTCTACTCATAATGATGTTTGGCTACAGAAACGATAGCCAGCATATTCTATTATCTTAACTCCGCTTGGTACCGGTAGCGTTAGTAACTTATCATACAGAATATTCCAAAGAACTGGCTGAAGTATGGAGTCTTGTGGAACGCCAGCCGTCACGTTGCATGTTCTAACGCCTGTTTCCGCTCCATAAAGCAGCAGCCAATCAGATAAGTAGCTGGTCATAATGCACATCAGATACAGCGGTACAAGTAAATATTGTATATGTGCTCAGCTAGCCGCGTTAAAGGCATCCTCGATGTCTAGAGTGACTAGAGCATGATACTTTTTGGAGCTTTTTATAGTGTCTTCGACAAGAGTTTTCATCTAGATTATAGCATCGACAGTTGGTCGCCCCCTTTGAAGCCTTTACTGATTATTCGAGATTTTGTTTATTTGTCCGATATAATCCTATGGATGTCTGCAAATGATTTGCTTCGGCAGATTCCCTAATCATACAGAAGGAGCGGCACGGGTTTGGTTTATCAGCTGTTAGACTTTGATAGCAGCAACAACTTTTGCTTTTTCCATGTTTTCCAAGTTAGAGATATGGGTGGGAGCTTTCTGCTATGGTCAGTTTTGGGACTTTGTTTAAAATGCCGTCCGGATATGCCGGTATTTTGTTTCTTGGAGCGATGTCTTTGCAAGGGTAATTTGAGCCACATGTACCCGTTTCACGGACAACATGCTTCGGAAAGAAGCTTTCTATTACATTTCTCACGAACTCTGGAGAAGCCGGTACTTCTTGTCTGATGTACTGTAGTTTAGCCATTATGCGTGTGTATGTGTGTGTGTGTGTGGCTGTGTGCGGATAACAAAAAAATGAGAAATATATATATTGAAACTGTCATTAAGTGTTCAGCGAAAAGGTCAGTTAAATGCAACTCCGTTTTCTTTCTTTTTTCTTTTTTTTCCTCCCTTAATACTCGGAAATATATTCATTCGCCTTAATATTTGTTGCAAAGAGAATTGCAGAAAAGTTTCATTTATTATATTAATTATAATATAATGCATATACATAAAATGTCGCAACTGCAAAGGCACAAACAACAAATAGAAATGATGAGGGAAAAAGAGAAATTCCTAATTAAATGTTAATCACACGCCATGTTGAGCTATTTTTATTTCGTAATCTTTAGTGAATTAAAAGCATAAAGCGAACCGAAAACGGTTAAAAGAAGCAAAAAAAATAAATAAATAAACAAAAAAATAAACCACAATGTTCAATTTGTTTTTATATTTTTACGCTTGAGCTATCTAAAACCACGAAGTTACAAAAAAGCGGAAAAAAACAAGTGTTGCAACGAATCTTAGATACATCGTGAGAGCCTTAACATTGTTTCTAATTTCGGGCTCACATGGCCAGCTCGCTTGAATTGCGAAGCAAAGTTAATGTAAATCATGTACTTGTACACTTATTAGTTGCCATGAAGACGAGAAATATTAGCCGGCTTTTGAGTGACTATTTTTGCTTATTGGTCTTCTTTCCTTGGATAGTCCGCAATATTGAAATGCCCGCTGACGAACGATTTCAGAGAGCACAAGTTGAGTTGTGAATACGAAATATAAGATAAAAAAGCGAGAAAACAAGATAAACAAGAAGAGAAGTGAATAAGTAAAGTTTAATGCATATCGGCAAACAGCAAATTGTAATGAAAATGTGCCGTATTTAAGCCGCACATCAAGGGATCGTTGCTTTCCTTCTTTCGTTTTTCAATTGTGTCGGGTTTTTCTGTTGTCGGATTTTACCAGCTCATCGGAGGCAATTAACTTTCAATTTTTTTTCTTCAACACTTGCAGAAGTTTAACATCCAGAATCGTCTAGATTTGATATATCGTCGTAGACGTTGTAACCGGATGCACAAGCTTTATATAATTCCGCAAAAAAGCTGACTCTACAAAAATTCTCTTTATTCTAAATTATAAAATAATACAAGTATGACTATTCAGTTCAACTGCTTAGAGAAAAACATTCGTACTCGCAGTAATTGGAAAGTATGAGCGAATAAATGTTGTTAAAACGAAATAACTATTAACTAAAGCTCATAATAGTGAAAAGCATACTTATAAAGAGACATATTAAATGCGTTGTAGATAGTGTTTTAAACGAAATAAATAGGACTAGAATAAGTGCACATTGTAACCACGCTCTCTACACGCTTCCATTTACTCTCTTTTGAAAGAAAATTGAATTGAAGAAATTGATTGCAAAAAGTATCAGAAATTAATTCCGAGTATTCGTTTTAGAAACGAATGCTTATGACGTTTGTACACATTTATGAAAATTTGTACGCATCACAAACCAACCAAAGCAAAAAGAAAAACAAGCGCTCATACAAACCACACAAAGTCTTAATTAAAGTCCACAAATTGAACATAAGAGCGTTTGTAATACGTTATATTCACGTGATCACAGTACACACCTAAAGAGGTTATACAGTTTAAAGTCAGGTAAAGTCTAAATGAAAATACCTTACACCACTTCGACAAACACCCTTCGTTTACTATTTTCTGTCGCAAAGTGCTGAAAATTACATTGGATTTCTATATAAAGACTTACTTTTCACAAGGCTATGTTTATATGGAAAGTGATATAAATGCTTATATATCGTAAGAATTTTTATAAGCGCGGTGCGTGACGGTAAAATGCTTCCATTCCCTTTTCCGTTCAAATGTTTCTTATTCATTTAAATTGGCATTACTGGACTTTTTTCATATATCGACAGTTTCAAAAATTGACTTTCTGTGCGGAATGATCGACTGAATTTTTATGCCAAATCCCATTAAAATATTTCGAAAAACACGAATCAAAAATACTTTTCCTGGGTACTGTATACAATTGAACAAACTTAATATACGTTTATTATGACGAGTGTAGAATATCTTAAGTGAGAGAAGCGTTAAAAACTCGAAAATAAAAAAAATAAAAAAACTTATAAACCGATGAAAGCGTGATATTAGAGAAGAAATTTTTCAGCCAATAAACTATATTTAGCACATGTAAGTTTGTGGTAACAAGTTTCTTGAACAGGTTCATTAGATCGTTTAAATTTATTAAGTGGAAGCGTTTACGATATTATTACATGGTATAGTAATTGTTCCGTTATGACATGATCCTATATTCATTCAATATATATATACATCGGTGCATCTCCTCTCTCTTCCTTTATTCGGAGAAAATAGATTAGGTTTTTTTTGTCTGCGTAACTTTGGCCGTCATGTACAATCGTTATTATATACACATACGCAATAGAATATATTCGGTATACATAGCCATTATTCGAATTTAATTCCATAATAACAATTTTCTTTAATATAATAATTTTATATGCATTTGTTTTCTTCTTCTTTTTAATTTGCAGTTATATGAATCTTTTAAAAAAAAGAGAAGGATGTTATTACGGGATAAAGAACAGAAGATAAAATGTAGTTAAAGTACGGAAACGTTTTTATGCCTATAAACTGATAATGTTGCAAGGAAAAAAGAAAAAATTACTCGTAACAACAATAAAGTGAATTAAACAGAAGCAAAGTAAAGAAGAGAAAAGTGACGAAACAAAAAGGAAAAGTAAAGAAACCAAAAAAAACAAACAAGAAAAGGAAAAAGAAAGAGAAGAAAAGAAACGAAACGAAAAGAAAAGAAGACAAGAGAACAGAATAAAATAGAAGCGAGCAAAATAAATATTATAAAAAGTTGTAATTAATATATTTGTTGTATTGCCGTTTTATTGGAACGCGCATATAAATTATTATGAATAAAAAGCCACCTTTGCCTTTAACGGCATTTATAGGTGGTGCTACAGCGCAACCGAATGCCTCTAGTGTAACGACCGTGAATAGTGGCAATAATAATAATAGCGCGACAGTAGCAGCCGTGGCAACACCAACCTCCATGTGCTTTTCAACGACTGCCAAAACAGACAAACAACGCGACCATAATTCTGCTCAAACCGAAGTCAGTGGTTTGTGTGGCTGCCATAAGGCGCCTAAATCACATTGTATATCGGCTATAGGTATGTTATTTGTCTTTCCCTCCTTCCCTATCTCCCTCTCTCTCTCTCTCTCTCTCTCTCTCTCTCTCTCTCTCTTTCTTTCTTTCTTTCTATTAAGAAATTTATATCGCAATTACTGATATATTGGATCGAATAAACTTTTTATTATTGTGTGCCTTAGATTAAAAAAAGAAAAAACAAGAGAAAAAAAACAAAAAAACACTGTTTTATGATAATTTTTTTTTATTATTTTTGTATTTTTTGTTGACAGGAGTTTTATTATTAGTGCTTCTATATACAGCCTTGGGCTCCATAATATTTGTAACGCTTGAAGGCGAACTTGAAGATATAAGCTCTTTGGAGACGGCTGTAGCTGCTTCGAAGCCTTATCCACGCAACGAGTTGGCAAATGCGGAAATCAGATCGAGGTAAGTGGTCCGTGACTGGGGTTACGGAGGGTGGCAAATCTAGAAGAAGAGAAGAAAAGAAATGAAAAAAAAAAAAAAAAAAACATAAAATGTAAAACATAAAACATAATCACTCTAGAAAAAACAGACAAAATAATATACTTTTTGGGGTTGAGAGGTTATTACCGAAGGGCATTTATTTGCGTTGCTGTTGTTACCGTAGTTATTGTAGTTGCTGTCGTTGTTATAACACATGCACGCTAAGTACTTGCGCAAACATATTTGATGTTAGTTTCAGCACTTTTTCTCTCAAAACCTATGGACCCTTTTCTTTCCCCCCTTTTGATAACTTGAAGCATTTTTAAACGCAACAGCAAAAGTGTTCCAATATATATATATATATATATATATATATGTATATATATATACATTTTCTGTTATTTAATTTCTTCTCTATTTGAATTGAATTATTTTGATTGTATTAGAGAATATGATCCGCTATTAAATTTATTTGGAAAATCATTGCGAACTCTATCGGTAATAATTAAAACGAATCAGCTGCATTTGCATAATATGTTCATGAAGTATTTTGTGCTCGAAAACGTTTTCGAAATATATGCGAATAAAGCGATAAAGTAATACTCAATACAATTATATAATATTATTATAATGAAAAGAAAAAAAAAATTTTATGTTGGTTTTATGACGAGTCTCTGATGCCCCCTTTACCTTGTCATATCAATACATAAAAATTGTAAATGAATTGAAGCTGATAAATTGCGCAGGTTGCTTGATGGAGGTTCTGACCCCTTTTGGTTACAAGTATGGATTATGCTCACGAAATAGAGGCTTGATAAAGAGATCTATTGCCGTAGACGGAATGAAACTATGACTTCCTTATCTGAAAGTATATATATCTTTAAGCTTTAGTCGGAACAGTATGAGGCATTCTGGTGAAGACTAGCCAGCGTAGTTTTTCAGAGCTGTGAACAGATCAAGTTCTGCGCCATATAAACACCGTTGACGGGAAACTTTACTTGTTGTGTCTAATTCGAAGAAAATTGTTGCTAAATTGTGAAAGGTGGTGAACAATGGATGCGTTGTGATATGACCCATTTTCTTTGAAAATGGTGTAAGTGTATTTTATTTTATTTGAAGGTATTTGAGGTTTTTGCACTTGAATTATTTGAAAACTATGGATATATTGTTACGAAAATCCCAAATTCAGTTAGTGTCAGCTAAGTAATTTTCGTAATAATAAATTCCCAAATGAGCATTTGCAGGTGCCTCATGCAGCTGCAGGCTGATGAAAACGATTAGCGGGAAAGCAGACAAGTAAAAGCTAAGTGCACATTCGCAGGCGCGTCATGTATCTGCAGGCCGATAAAAACGATTAAAGGAAAACCAGGCTGGGATTAGAAATAAAACCATAAATTTAGGTATAGTAAGATGCTTGTAAAATTGTATGTAAATCGAATATTTGTGAAAAGTAGAGTTAGTCGGGCAAGAACGTAGAAGTTGAGAGTACGGCCAAAATAAATTGAAAATAAATATTCCTACTGTTGTGAAAGACAAAGTAGTAAAATAAAAGAACTTTGAAATGTATTTCTCTTGATCAAAATATCCACGATCCAGTGATACGGACTGTTGCTTAGTAAAGGCGAATTTCATAACAATATGTTATTAAATTTGTAATCATTTTTTTAGTGCGATTAACAAAAACTTGTACCTTTAATGACTTCAAAAGGAGTTTCAGCGCTTTTAAAATCAACAAAAAGTAAATATATATATATATACATTTACAAAATATTAACTACGGAATCTCCTTTTATCAAATTCTTAGTATTAATAAATTTTAACTTTTTTCATTATGATTAAAATTTTGAGAATAATTATGATGTGTTGGAGGGATATATGGTAATAAAGCAATCATATCAGTAAATTTCTCGAATGTGACGGGTCTGGAATGATGATGTAAACGTGTTAGTACAATATTTCCAAAGTTCTGTGATCTTCCCCGTGAGGGCAATAAATTTGGTGATTTAAAATCCTTACTCTCACGAAATGAAGTTTTGACATTAAAAAATTGCATATAGTTAGCCAACATATCTATGACCAATTTACTTCTTGACCATTGAGATTTTTTCGACTTTTTAGAATTGCATCTTTTAAGGCTTTTGTAGAAACAAAATCAACTTGTTTTTATATTTTCGGGATTACACCATTTTCAAAGTAATTATAATTGCAGCTTCATTAACTACGAAAATTTGTAATGATAAAAACAATGAAAATTTGGACAGATTTTTTTGGAAAAAGTTTATGTATGAAAAGTTCATAGTAAATTGTCTTCATTTTTATCATTAACTAATTTGTTGTTAAAATGGGCCTACAATAAAGTACAAATAACCATCACGCACACTACAGGTGGTGAAATTTGGCTGACAATGGTACGCCTTATTGGCAGAGTCTTAGTTGGGCGCAGCGAGAGCTCTGTGAGCTGTTCTATCCAAACAAAACTATCTTTACGGTATGCTATTAACAACAACTGTTGTAATTAAGCCGTAAGTCCCAGGGTAAGTAAGGGGTAGCATGCCAAAACGCGCAATACGATGATGTTTCACCATAATGACCCATGCACCCGTAAGGCGCAACAGGTTTAGCAAACACTGCCTCGGTTTATTCGTTAGACACTAACATTTATAATTGATACTGGCTTCAACCGACGACCTGCTGTCTGTTCGCGTATGGGTTGAATATTTAAGGACGAGGCAAAGTGCATTTTCTTGAAATAAACGTCTTTAATAAAAAAAAGAAGCCAAATGTCATATTCTGACAGGCAGTATGTGAAAGTTGAGCTTTGTGTTTGGAGCCTTTGCGATCGTAAGGATTATAACCGCAAACGTTGATCTCGAGTGCACGTACCTCTGCGGAGTTTCCGATGCGTTCTTTTGGGCGTTATAAAAGCAACGACAATTTGGATATATGTCCGTCTTTCTGGGGCGGACATGCGAATATTATACTGCTACGAAGACGTTACGTGTTGAAGGCTGAATTGGAAATATATTTTTCATGCACGTACCTCTAACATACGTTTCTCATATTTTGAGTTTTAGTTTTCGCTCTCTTTGCAAACTGCTGCAGAAGATTTTCTTAAGTGTATGTACTTCTTCTCATTCTCCCTTTACATGTTTTACAAATTTCCATAAAATTTAGGTCAATTGTTGAGAGATTAAAGTTAATGTTACGCTTGCATGATTTCATTAGATTGATTAAAATTTACCAGGTTTTTATGTTCCTAAAAACAAAAAAAAGTCTTATGGCAAATTTTTGATAAGCACCACCTGCATTGAATATCAGTAGCAGAGCAAATGTAAAACATTTTGAAAAAGGAGTCGAAATACAACTTTGATGTGAGATTTTGAATCAATTGTCATTATAAAATATTAAAAATCGGATGCTTTGATCAGGAACGGTTATATATGGCTTCAAGGTTTTTCTCATACGACAAGCCTTTAATAATGGTCTGATTCACTTTAGTTTTAATAGAGTTTTTTCGTAGGCCAAATGACGTCAGAATATTTAAAAAATTGCGACCGCAGGATTGAATATGAATAAAATTTTAAACGGACAACAAGCGGATAGACAAACTTCGATATTTCTGCAGAGACTACCTCAAGTTTTTCAAATATTTGTAACGTGTACAACTACTCATCGGCAGAAATTCTTTTATTGACTGACTGTATATTCGTTAGTGCGACTTTCCGTAAGACAATTTGAAACTTTACGTGGGGTGCGGGTTCGAAAAGTGTTTGTTTGTAGGCTATTTTTAAATTACATAATATAAACATGTCTTTATATTGATGGTGTAATTCGAAATCAGAATTGTTAAATATTTCTGTAAAGCAACCGATCACTCGTTCTGCAACAGATATAAATTTTGCTAATTATTTCAAAATTGAAGCTATCTCTTCGTCCGATCGGCTAACGTATAGTCGAGTCGTTAAGACGTGCGGCACAAGCTCTGCAGACTTAGGCGCGGTCCCTGGTTCGCTAGACTTCATAGAAGTTTAATTTGCCTTTATTTATGTGATATTCGCTACTGCCGTGCGAACATAGAAATTACGGAGCTTTCAAATAAACTTTTTTCTCATTTATTTTTTATTAAATTTTTAGCCTCTTTTGAATCTTACTTTAGCCCATCAAAGGTGTTTTGCAATAGATAGATGGACGCAAAGTCCACACTATACTAAAAACTTCCCAGCCGAGCTTTCCCAATTGTATAGAGAAATTAAAAATGTGTGTGGCCGTGATGGAAGACGACGCGTTCATTATTAATCGCTTTACCCGAGCCCGTGGCGCTCGGCTCCCTTCTCATCTTATTAGAATTCAACACAAAAGAATAACTTACGTGGGGCTGTGGGGGGTGTATATATCGCAGACTACGAACTTTTTCTCACATTATTCTCGCATTCGAAATGTTTACTAAAGCAAAATTTCATATTTGTGCCATCAACCCATACCATCAACGATACGATCCTTTTTGTCTTGCGTCACATAAACTAGCTTGATAAGGAAAACTGTACACTCAGTCCCGTCTTAAAATCCCAATATAAAATTACTTTATTCTGAAGTAAAGTATGTCGCAGTGTGTCTTTTTTTTTTTTAATTATTCACGTACTGTAACCTTTCATAGGCCTTTGAAGTAGTTACATATATTTTTGTGTTTATGCAAACCTTGGTGTGGATAGGAATTAAAAAAATCCCGTTTAGAGGAAAATTCATTGAATTTTCGTATGATGTTTGGATGCAAAAGGAGAAATGACAGTGATATTAAGTAATATTCAATACGAAGCACTTTAATGAGAAACTACACAAATATTTGCTCATAAATTGACGAGCACAGGCGAACGATGCAAACGTATCAATAGATACACAACTATACACTATGGACCTGGACAAGGGCATACAATAATAACGAGTTGTTAAACTAGATGACTGTAGGGCAAAAATATATATATATATATATATGTAGACATGCATGCAAACCTTAGGAAACGAACAGGAAAAGAGCATCTCTTAGGAGAAACAAATAGTAATCTCATGTAAAAGTAGGATATTTTTCATGTTGAAGACAGTTTAATCATGCACGCCTATGTATCGTCGTATATGTCGAATATGTATTTATTTACACATCGTCAGCAACAATGATAAGAAAGACAGCAATATTAACGTTATAACTGACTAACTGACAGACTGATATACACACATTAAATGAAGCATTGTGTTTGGGTTAGAATACGAACATATTTCTATGATATGTAAAAGTATATATACTTGCTGTATATATATATATATATATATATATATGTATATATATATATATTGCCTTTATCTCAGATTAGTTTAGCTCACATTCTAGAATTTCTTTATTGTTATTTATTAGTTGGTTAGTCGGTTAGATGTAAATGCCGATGCGTGCCAGCGTGTGTATTTGTAGCAATATGTAAGCCTTGATTATATCACTGCTCATCGAGGCGTTTAGTTTTGTTATAATTTGTTATTATTATTGTCTCTGGTTAGATGTACATGTCCGGCTACATTTGTCTTTCGTTTCGTGCAAATTAATTTTCTCAATTACTCCCAATGCACGCACACGTATAGAGATATAAATTTGCACAAAATTGCATACAAGTATACGAATACATAAACACATACAGAATTATAATGAATACTAATTGTAATTATTGGCAATTTTTGTCTTATCCTGTAGACGTCACTTTTGTGTGTGGCTAATGTTGTAAAACCGAAGAGCAAGTGTGAGCTATACTTGAGCTAATCTAAGCATACATTCACACCTTTTCTTATACGATGTCAGCACAGTTTATATATTTAATCGGTTTAACTAATTTCGAATAATTTGAAAATGGTAACACTTGCTGCAAATATGCGAAAGAACAATAAGAAGAATATGCAACAATAACAATCTGAACAATTTGCTTATATTAATCATTTGCACAAGACACAGATTTTGGGCAAATATCCAATGTTTTACATTTCAAATACTGTTTTCATTCTCTTTCTATTCAATTTTCGATTACGTTTTTAAATTCTTCAAGTAACTGTTGTTGCTGTTGTGTTAAGATAACGAAATTGTTTATATTGTCTAAATATTCACTAAAAATAGAGTCGTTTTTATTTTGCCTTCTACTTTTAAGTAAAAATATGAAAAGATTTTTTTTTTATGAGCAAAGTACGTCTCTTCTGTAAATCTCTTTTATACTTATATCGATGCAGGTCGCAAAAAACTACCAAACTACTACTACTTCTGAAAATATGACTTAGGAAATTTTTTCAAAAAATTGATTATGAAAAATATTAATTTATCGAAGATAGAGAAGAAAAAGGTATTCATTAGAGAATTTTGATACCTTTTATAATCGCCCGTTAAAATTTCGAGGCAGTGTGATGGATTTTAAGCGATTGAGCACACGTGCAAACATGGCTTCGACATTCAATTTTAAAGAATTGTTTTTTTTTTTTTTTTGCCTCCAATAGGCGTGACAGCATTATGCGTAAAAGTTCTTTATTCCTCATTTTTTCTTATATTCTCTCTTCAAATTATTCAACGCATTGAAAATACTTCTAGAAGGACTTGATGGCGACGTTCGGAAAATGTAACTTTAGGCATTTTCCAACGCTCGAAAAATGCTCCCAAGATTGCATACTTACAGACTATCCTTTAAAGCAAGTTCAGAAAACTATTTGAGGAGTAGTGAATTTCGTGATGTTAAAGGATGCATGTCATATAATCGCACATAGAGTACCAAACAGTTCTTTAAATTAAATTTTTTCTTCCTTTTTGTTTTAACTGAACGACTTGTTTTGTTATAAATTGGGCATCGTTATTAAATTCGTATGCACGACAAAAACTATTTATGTCATTTTTTTTTTTATGTAAAATCAATGTATGTAAATGGATTGATTATAAGGGTATGAATTTTTAGATACATATATTACATTAATAAAACGGCAAATATTGTTTATTACTTAGTTACATCATTTTTTTTTCTTTCTATTATTATTTATTTTTCCACGACCACATAAAATATTTATAATTCCATCACATTTATGTAATTTTTTTAAATTTTTACAACACCCTGGTATTTACCATTTTTTTTCATGGTTTTTTTCTTTTTTTTGTGCAACAAATTTATATTAAAAACGAGGTGAATTCACACTCTTGAAATTCAGGCGTCTATAGAGTTATGCCTACAAACACTGTTGCAGTTGCTCGCAATTGCAATTAAAAATGCTTTAATATAGTTAATATAGTCTTTCTTTGAATAACAAACATAGTTCAGTTGATTTATTTAGTTAGCTAAAACATTAATTAACTCCATTTGCTTGTCTATTTAACTCCACCACCATGTACTGCCACCGAACTGCCCTAGACATACTGAATTCGCCAAGTTTGTATCATTATTTGACCTGGATGTTGCCATACACGAGGCAATTTCATTATGTGTGTCGCGCGAAAATTGCCCCTTTTTGCCTGTTAAAGATCAATCAGTACATGATCGTTCGAAGGATATATTTCCTCACTAACGATGCTCATAAGTTGTTTTGATAGCCTAGTAGATAGATAATAAGCCTTGAAGAATAATTTTAAGGCATAGCGGAAAATTTCAACTCAATATCGCCAAGAAATACAACTTATAACAAATTTGACCTAAAATTAGGCACACGGTTATCCCCAATTTCGGTGTGAAAATGATTCTCGTTTTAATAGTTAACTAGACGTCTTGAGATTTTCGATGCGTTTTTAGTAAATAGAAATTTAGAAAGCATTTTCTCATCATTAAAACCTATATTGTTCGCATTTACCGACGAGTCATAAAACAGATATATCAAAACGTCTATCGGCTCCTTTATATATCTATGCACAGTTGCTAAAAAGTTAGTCGCAAAAGAAAATGTTAGCAATCGAAAGCAAAGCTTTTTCTGTTTAATGTTTAATATATTTATCCAACTAATGAAACATCCTTTTTGCTTCTATTAAACGAATTTGCATATCATTGCAACATTTTTAAATCACGCACTACTCTAAAAACGAGAAGCGAAAAAGATGCAAAAAGAAAAAAAAAGAAAACAAATCCATTCACAATCTTTAATGTATTTCATGTCAGTTCAAAGAAAAATTATTTTTAATATAAATTTAAATTTCTGCTTTCGCAGCGTAAAAAAAAAAAAAAAAAACAAGAAGAAAAACAACGGAAAGTTCACTAACAACGTTGGCAAGTACTTCTTCGTCTGATTTTTTTCCTCTTTGGTTGAATTTATTCACAAACATATATCAGAAAAATTTTCTTTTAGAATTTGTCGCACAATGTACTGAAATCATCAGTTTGCAGACTTATGGGTGTGAGTGTTGAACAGCATTTATGTTTGTATACGAAATGGAGAAAAAGGAATCGAGCAAACAATAATGGAAAACAAGTATGAAAGCTATGTTTGTCATAGCGTGAACCTTCGTCTCAAATTAATACCTTTGGTTTGCAGAGTATTTCATCAGACACATGATTTTAACCTAACCGATCCAGAGTATTTATTTATAAACGGTTTTCGCAAGTCGAATTTTGTCTATTGGTGGCGTAATTTTGAGTAGAATGCATCCATATTCAAGATTTATCAATAACCATTAACTAACATATCCATATACTAGATTTTATCGCTCAATTCTGAACTCCGTTCACTGAACTTTTCACCAACAGGTGATGGACAAACAAACAAACAGACAGACAGACAGACAGACAGACGGATAGACGGTCAGAAAGACAGATCAAAAACATATATACTTTATGGGATCTTTAGAGCGTATTTCTGAATGCGTTACAAACGCAAAGCGAAATCCTGCATATTCCTCAACTCCTATGCCGGTTATAATAAACGCAAAGTCTCTTTGAACACAATGACGACGATGAAAACGGCGACTAACCATTACCACATATTTTTTAGGCTGACAGATGGCTGTATATGCGCACAATTTGTACTGCAATTGTAGAAAATGTTGAGCAATTTTTTGATATGAAATGCAATTGTCATTGCATCAGTTCGCGCAACTATGTTCAAAAGGATAGTGCAAGAGAACCAGGAAGTAAAACAGATAAATAGAATAAATAAGAAACCTACATACATCCATCTAAAGATGAAATACTGGATGCGTTTCATTTGAAGTTTAACTTATATACTTAATTATAGCACGCCTTTGCCTGCAAACATTTTAGAATAACGTAGGGGACTATAACCGATCGGAGTTATTCGCAAAAACGTACAATTTTAAAGAACACGAGTGCTGTCTTATTTATATTTTAACGTTGAATTTTTGAAAATCAATTAAGAATGCATAGAAGAAGTTTAATATATTTGCTAAGCCCAGGATTCCGGTGGAAGACGTAAAAAAGTTTCTTAAAATAATAATAGTAATTGTTTGCCTACAAAGCCATTCGATGTATTAGAGTACGTGCCGCATAAGCAATAAAAAAATTGATTGCAATAGTAGTAGTAGTGATAGTAGTAGTAGTAGTAGTAGTAGTAGTAGCAGTAGTAGTAGTAGTAGTAGTAGTAGTAGTAGTAGTAGTAGTAGTAGTAGTAGTAGTA